>NW_006431288.1:735241-774261 GCF_000325575.1 Pteropus alecto
GTTTGTGCCACGAGTTGGGGGAGGTGGGGTTTCAGGGAATCCTCTGGGCGGAGCGACCTCTGTATCCAGTTTTATGACGTCATGGCTATGGCAGCACTGTGTCTGGCGCACTGGGAGCGGGGAGGACTCAGGGAACAATGGATACTGCTGGCACTTCTGTACTGAACAAGTCTTGCCTGGGCCCTTACTCTGACAATGTCTCCCTGTAAGTCCCTGGTGCCCTCTGCGTGCAGCTGAATTGACTCTGGTGCTCAGAGCGAGCAGGTCCGTCACTGCGAAAATCGCTCATGGACACAGCCCCTTTAAGAGGCGTCTGCTTCTGCCGATTCCGCAGCCTCGGTCTCACTCAGCTGCTTGGGACCGGGCAGCCCTGCGTCTTCAGCTCGTCCTACCTCCTGTTTGCAGGGTGCTTTCTTGGATTTCTCCCTAGTTGTATGGCTTGTTCATCTAGATCCCAGGCAATTTTTCCTTGCTGCTGCTCCTTGTTTCTATTACAACTTTGATTTGGTTGCCAGAGGGATGAACAAAGCCTGTATCTATGCCATTTTTTTCTCTCTCATATTTTTATATTTCTTATACTAACCGTTAAAGGCAATGCTGGAAAATTGAAAGTACTTGATAAATGTTTGTCGAAGACAATATATTTTAAGAAATGAGCTGTTTTGTATAGAATATATACAAACTAAGAATAAAAAGAAGGTAAAGAACTACGTTTCAGCTGGGGAAGCCTCTTATGAACTTGGGTTGAGGCATGATAGTGAAGATTCTTACACGTACTGTTAAGTGGTCTTTGCTTTCTGTTATCATTAAACTCACGTTTATATTTAGGGGATTTACATGGAAAAGTAGATTCATCAAGAGGCTGAATTACCTGTCAGAGTTTAGAGATGGTCCTCAACTTCCTATAAATTCACCTGCACCCCATACCTATCATCATTTTCTTTCTTTCAGCCTTAAAGGACAAGGCAGTGCTTTTGTAATATTTTTCTATTCTTGGCACAAATTTAAATTAAGAGACTCAAAAAAATAGTATAATGCCAGCAAATGACTATAGAGAAATGACTATATCAGGCAACAAAGTTCAATGCCTATAAAGGAATCCCATATCATCACACTATTCATTGTTTTCCTTTAGCAACGGGTTCCTGTTTAAATGTTTACTACCCTAAGTGAACTTTCTTATATAGTCTTGAAAAGCTCTAGTATGTTCCAGGAAATATATGCCCCTTCTTTTGCACTGGCTTGACACTCACTTCCTATTTACGAGAAATTGTACAGAGCTCTTGATGTACAAATGCTTTTCAAACCTTTTCACTGAGTGTTTTGCCTGGTGGATACTGGCAATTATAATATGTATAATCAATTGCAATACAAATAAACCTTACACACTGACCTCCCATCCTTCTATTCTAATTCCCTACTTTCCAGCAACCAGTAATGACTGCACATGTTGTCCCCTTATTCTGCCCATGGGTCCTTTCATCTTTGTCTTCTCTACCTCTCTCATCTCTAAGTTTTCTTGTTTCTGTTCCAGAGTCCCTTCCCTACTAGATACTTCCAATGCGATTCTTGCCCCCTTGCACTGCCTCTGCTTCTGTGTGTCCAGTGAAGAGGATATTTCTAAGTGCTCAAGGAATATTATTCATAGACAGATGTCACTCACCTCACTGACTCTGCAAACTGACTTTTCTTATAACACTGATTATTTTTAAGATGACTGAAATATTATAATACACTTGATTCAGAAGACTTAAAAGAAAACATAATTTATAATCTCACTAATCCTAGAAATTTTTTTTTCAAAATATTGATAGTGGAAATACCATTCTAATCCCTTTTCTATGTGTGTATATATGTACAGACTTTTATATAACAGTGGTATCATATATCACTCTTCCAAAATATGTTGAGCACTTTTACATGTGCCAGGCATAGGCTGTACTCTCAGTGAGCTACATTGTAATTGGAAGGTTAGACATTAATCAAAGAGTCATACAAATAAATACAAGGTACAATTCTCTTTATGTAGTTGACAAGTGCAAAGAAGGAGAGACACATGGAGCTATGAGGGTATAAAATAAAGAGAACTGACTTAGGAGATTGGGATCTAAAAGAAGCTACGAGTTAACTAGCTAAGAAGGGTTATATGTTGTTGAGTGACCTGCTTTAAATTTTTGTGTGTTTCATTTTTGTACTTATTAATAAACTGCTAACATTTAATTGGTTAAAATTCATTTATGACATAGAAGTATTCTAGGCATAGTATCCAATCATATAGATATATTGCAGTTTAATAAATTTCCTAACATTAGATAGTTAAGTTTTCTACTTTTTATTATGAGTTATGCTGTAATGAATATTTTTTACATCTATTTTTGCATATGTCTCCAATAATTTCCTAAGAGTATATTTT
Source organism: Pteropus alecto (assembly GCF_000325575.1). NCBI lineage: Eukaryota > Metazoa > Chordata > Mammalia > Chiroptera > Pteropodidae > Pteropus > Pteropus alecto. The sequence continues at coordinate 737,655 of NW_006431288.1, forward strand.
CTATAAATGGGAGTGCTGTGTCAAAGGGTGTGCATATTATATTAAAGTCTTTGCAATTGACTACTAAATTGTTCTCTGAAAAGACTCTATTGATCTATTTTTCCCTCCTCCAGCAGTGTAGAGGAATGCCTGACTACATGCTCACCAGCTCTGTGACTTCTCTTTTCTTTTAATCTTTACAGATTTTAATTTAAAAAAAGGCATCTCACTAAAGTTTTACTTTTAATGCCTTTGTTTGCCATCAAGACTGAACTTTTTCTTTTGCCCATTTTTTCAACTTTATTGAGATATAATTGATTATATATATATAACATTGTGTAAGTTTAAGGTGTACAAATGATTTGATACACTAACATATTGAAAAATGGTTGCCATTGTATAACATTAACCTTTGCCCATTTTTTAACCAGGTTTTTGTTTGTTTGTTTGTTTGTTTTTTGATATTGAGTTTTAGGAATTCCTTGTATGTTTTATTTTATTTTGGTGGGTCTTTATTTTTTAAATATTTTATTTTTCAATTACAGTTGACATATAATATATTAATTTCAGGTGTATAACATACTGATTAGACATTTATATAACTTATGAAGTGATCACCCCAATAAATCTAGTACCCATCTGACACCATACATAGTTATTATAAGATTTTTGATTATATTACCTATGCTATGCTTTACACGTACCCCATGACTATTTTGTAACTACAAGTTTGTACTTCTTAATCTCTTCTTTTTTTTTTCACCCCCACCCAACCCTCTGCCCATCTGGCAACCATCAAAATGTTCTCTGTATCTACGAGTTTGTTTCTGTTTTGTTTGTTCCTTTATTTTATTTATTTATTTTTCATATTCCACATATATGTGAACTCATATGGTATTTGCCTTTCTCTGTCTGACTTATTTTATTTAGCATAATATCTTCTAGGTCCATCCATGTTGCTGCAGATGGCAAGATTTCATTCTTTTTTTTATGGCTGAGTAATATTCCATTACATATATGTACCACTTCTTTATCCAATCATCTATTGATGGGAACGTAGGTCGCTTCCATATCTTGGCTATTGTAAATAATGCTGCAATGAACATATGGATTCACACATTTCTTTGAAGTAGTGTTTTGAGTTTCTTTGGCTAAATACCCAGAAGTGGGATTACTGGAGTCCTTCTTTGTCTCTTGTGATAGCCTTTGTATTAAGGTTTATTTTGTCTGCAATAAGTATTGCTACTTCGGCTTTTTATTTTCTGCTTCCATTTTCATGAAACATCTTTTTCCATCCCTTTACTTTGTCTCTGTATGTCTTTTGATCTGAAATGAGTCAGTTGAACTTTTAAATAGATTTTTGTTTGTGCAAATTTCTTTTGTCAGTTGTCTCTTTGTGTCACTACATCATTTTCAAAATGTCTCTATGTTTGTTTCTTATTAGCTCATTAAGAGCAAAGGCTGCTTGGGCCCAATATATTACCTGAGACATAGTAGGTACCAGTAAGAGGATGTTTTTAAGTGATTGGTTTTGAAGGCTTCACCAATTACTGGACCAGGAAAAAAGAGAAAGCAGTTACAATTGCTCCAGTCTTATTATCTTAGACAATCACAATGATTAAAGAATCAAGATCTTCCTTCTGAATAATATGATTTGGTCACATATACAAATTTCACTTCTGCTACTACACGGCCCTACGTACCTAACCTTAAAGGTTCTTTAAATATAAGGGAGAATTGAGCTCAGTGGTCAAAAATGCCTCTTCAATATTATCTTCTCCTTTAAACCTATGGATCCCAAGAGGTTGTAATGAAGCCTCCAAGTCAGTCTCCCCAAAGAATGCAGTGGGCAAACACTGGATAACTGAGAAAGGTTCCAAGCTAAGGACCCCTGACATGGCTGGAGCCTAGGAATCATCGGTCTTCAATGTCCAGAAAAGAAGAATGAGGATAGATGAGAGAATATAAAAGCATATAATATAGAAAATGATTTAAAGATCTATGAGTTTTTATCCAATAAAAGAAATGATTTCAGGAGCAACAAAATATAAAACTTGTTATCAAATGCATTTTAATTATAAAGGCTATAAAACAAATTTTTATAACTCAAATTGGATATAACACTATGGATTAATAAAGAAACATGATTTACTGTGTACAAGTTACTGTTGCTTATAAGTTCATTAATTCATTACTTCATTTTTTATTTAATCATTCAACAAATATCTATTAACTTCCTACCAGGAGCCAGACATTGTGGGAGGTGGGGGTCAGGGCAGAACATATGCTGTTGCCTGTAACATGCTGACTTTGCTTGAGTGGTCTCGTTTATCAAAACAGTGGAAGATAAGCAGTTAGGAGAATCTGTAAGAAACATTGTGTTAATGACAGGGCTTGTGGAAGAGCAAGCAAAATTTTGAGGATAAAAGGTAAATATAATCAGATACTGAATTTGTTCAGTGATGTTTAAAATTTAAAACTATTCACTTAAAGCTATAAAGAGCTTTTACTGTCAAGATGTCTTCATGAAACACATAAAAAACCCTACTTTGTTATCTTGAATCTAAAGCTCTCTAGTTTTAATTTTCTCTTTCTTATTGAAAGATTGTTACTATAATGCATTACTTTTTAATACAAGTTTTCCTGAAATGCTACTATTGAATGATGGGACAGACTGTATTTTAACTCTATGTCTTGGTCTGTATGACCAAGTGTCAAGGAAGACCAATGACTGGAAGCTGCAGAGAAGCAGAGAAGCAAAAGGATAAAGAATTTTGTAAGGAAGAAAATTAGAAAGGATTACCATATTTTTTCAGAATGGTAATGAGTTGTCTCTATAATAGTAACAATGATGATAAAAATGATGATGGTATAGCAGTGACTGTGTCTTATACAGTTACTACATTCTCATTGGCTGTGCTAAAAGTTTTACACACATTACTTCATTTAATCTCAAAAATATCTAAGAGGTATTATAATCCACATATTTAGATGAAACTGAAAACGAGCTAGGCTAAACTACTGGCCCAAAGTCACACAGTTAGAAAGTGGCAGCACCAGCCATTGAATACCTGCTTTGGAGCACCAGTTTCAATGCCTCTGTTCTCAATTAAGAGGCTACTTTGTCAGGTTATCATCAGTGAAGGTGTTCAAGCATAAATTGGATTATTGTGTGAATGAAATAATAAAGGGCGGATTTAAACTTCAGAGAGAATGGGGGTCACTGGGCTGGTTAATAGCTAAGTCAGTAACTCTAAACATTTTTGGTAATAGACTCTGTTGAGAATTTGACAACAATCTGTGGTCCTCTTCTGTAAGAAAATCCACATGAGCACACATGCAAACCATCACAATGCAACATTTTGTTCCTATAGCCCTTGACACCATCTGTGGGCCCTAGGTTGCAAGCCATTGCTCAAAAGATACTTTTGCTCTGGTACATGCTTATGAAGGTGAATTTCTCTCCAAGTTCTGCCTACAGGTGTTGAGATGGTGCCACCACCATGTGACACTAATAGGAAAAAAAACATTGAATAAGAAGAAAGAGAAGTCCTCCTTACACACGTCTCAAAGCAGGCTTTATGTGCCCTTGGAAATCTCTCTCTTGGCTGTTACAATTTCAGGTGCATTCAGAGTGACTCAGAAATAGAGACGCAAACCATATGTAAAGCCTCCACTTATATTATTATTTATGGGGCACAAGAGCCTGTCTCTCCCTGGCAAGCCCCACTGCCAATAAAGAAGTGAAGGGAGACTAGGGAGGAGGTGCGAGATAGTGGAGGGAAAAATGTCTGTGGAAGAAAATATTTTTATATGTTGTTGATTTCTGGTTCCTGCCTTGCCTGATGGTGCATATGTTTCCAATCTGAAATGAGCCTGTGAGCGCCATATCTAGAGAGAGGCCATACGGCACAAGAACTCTCCATGCTCCCCCAACACCCCTCCCATGGGAGCTCTTGTACTGCGGGCCTGGAAAACATTCTTCAGCTGGCCTGGGCCATCTTAGTCTGGCACCCATCTCAAAAACATATACGTGTGTCTGTGAGCACGTATGCATTGTATAGGGCCTTGTTCTCATTCAAACCTTCTTTCTTATTGGGATGTTTGGATTGTAGAAGTTTCTGGGGGATTGTGGATGCAGTTTAGGGCCTTCCGAGTCCCCTGGGGAAGGTTACAGTGTTTTCTCTCTCTTCTGATCAGCCTTTTATTCGAATGCATTGTTACAGGCTTAATTGCTTTGGCAACAGTCCTAGGAACAGGGATCAGGGCTCTCTATACAGGTTCCTGATGGTTTCTGGGGAAGCTCTGCATGGAGGAGGTTTACAGAGCTGGAGACAGAATGCCAAAGGATATCTGTGCCACTCCATCTCATGTCTCTGCTATACTTTGACTCAAGCCCTCTCTCTCATCCAGGCTCCATTCTTGTTCTCATCCAGTTCATCCACCACACTGTTGCTGGAGCAAACTCTCTCAACCACAAACATGTCATTATGTGGCTTAGAAACCCCCAATGGTCCCCTGAGATCTTGTTATAAACAATAATCACAATAACTTGTACCCGTTAACGAGCTCTTGCTCTGTGCCAGACACTTAGCAAAGTATATTCATGAAATACTTCTGATAATCTTTCAAATCACCTCACCAGGTGAGGTTTACTGTTCTCCACACTTTACTGATGAAAAGGTTAAGATTGAGAGTATTTACTGATAAGGAAGCTGAGATTGAGAGTATGTAATGAAGGTCACACCGCTAGTAAATAGAAATTGCATAAAGTTGTGTAGCTTATGTATATCCTTCACAAGGGCATCAGGTGGTGTGTGTATGAGACTTTAGAGCCAGCTGGGCCTCTGCTTGCCAAGCCATTTGCTTTCACAAGAGGCCCCTTTTTGCTTTGCTCTGTATTCAGAACAACACCCATTCTTCAGATCTTAACTTAGCACTACTTGTGATGGCTGCTCTCTTGGGCTAGTCCATTTGGTGCTAGGGATCCAGAGATAATCAAATATGGCCCTAATCTCAGAATTGTATAGGTCTGTGGTGGAGACTGCTGACACAGTAGAGGAGACAGGTGGCCTAGAGATAATTCTATTTCAGTGGGCTAAGTGTAAAGGTGGAGCTGTGCACAGTGCTCTCAGGGAACACAGAGAAAAACCATCCTATCCACCTTGGATGAAGAGAATGTCAGGAAGAGATTTAGGAAGACTTCCTGAAGAAAATGATGCCTGAGAAATCTTACTAACAAGGCCTAGTTAGGCAGATGAAAGTGGATTTAGGGGAAAAGAAGGAATTCTAGGCTGTAGGAACAAAGCACGAAGGTGTGAGCAACATGAGTGTACAAGATCTCTTTGTGGAAAACCGCCTCGTAAGTGAACTTGCAGTGGAGATATTTAAATCTTAAGAAAAATTTGGAGACTTCAGGGAGAATAACCCTGAAGAATAAAATCCCTTTACAAAAAAAATTTACATTCGCTAAAATAAGGACAGTCTGTTAAAAGACAGTGACCTAAGTTACGCACAGTAGTCACTGTGTTGTAAAGCTTGAGATCTCCCTTCACTGAGAATGTAATGGGATGTTGTAAATTCATCTGGCTGTGTGGAAGATGATGGACATTTTCAGAAGCCTGTCTGTGTTTGTTCCTCCACCCTATGTCCTGCCTTTCTAATTGCTCAATGCATGCTTTCCCCTGGCCAGTTCCCAGTGAAGCAGAGAGACTTGACACTTCAGATAGAAAAAGCTTAGAGTCACCTGTGTTGAACAACACATCATTTCTGGTCAGGCATTTCTTATACTTCCTCCCTTTCTTAATCTTTATTGTCAATACATTCCACTCACTATTTGCTTGGTGCCAAAGCCTGTGCAATTCCCATCAATCAAGCCCATCTATCCTCCATTTTTACCCCAAGCTCCACCTACTAATGGATTCTAAGATACCTCTGCTTCTTTATCCCCAAGACTTCATTGCATAAAGATCTACTTTCATTATGCCATATATTTTCCCTTTTGTTTTTGCCCTATCAAAAATTTTTTAAAAAATCAAAGTAATCCATCAATAATACTTAAAGAGTCAAATAGTGTTACAGGGCTGATAACAAAAAGCAGTTTTAGGTCCTACCTTTCTTCATTCCTAAATCTTATCCTGACAGGGTGTCGTTTTCAGGGTGTCGTCGTTGGCTTTTTTGTTGGGTATGTACATTTATGTTTCCAAGTAGTGTGTGTATTATTTATTTATTTTTCTATTTAAGACATCATGTATTGGCCTCCTACCGTAGGAGAAGAGAATTTTAGTTCTCTCATTATCTGCCCCTCAATATATACACATATGTTTTCTCTCCATATTCAATAATAATGTCACAATTTTAGTTAAACCAATCTTAAATTTTTACAAGATTATGGTTACATACAATTATTAATAGCTGAGTCACAAAATATAATTACATTCCTTTACTTTATAATATTTTTTTTCTGGAGTAATTTTTCTTTATTAAATTTTCTATGAATTTATCAAATTTTTGCCTCAAACACTTACAGAACTATAAAACTCCTCTCAGTAGGGTAAGGAGCATCAAGCAGATTATTGTTCCCCACCCCCCACTTTGGGCCTCTCCTCCTCTTGCTCTGATCTGCACTGGATGTTTTTCGGGCTCATTGCCCAGCTGCCCTGGGTCTTCCTTCTACCATGACTCCCCACAATCTTTCTCTCTTCTGATTTAGATCGCCTATTGCTTCTTTCTTGCTTTATTTTCTCTTTCCTCGACTCTTTTTTAGTGGAATAGTAGCTTCTCAGGAAAGGGTACATGGAGGTAAATTTTTGAAAATGTCTTTATACTATTCTCACACTTGACTGAGTTTGGCTGGCTTTAGAATTCTATGTTTGAAAGATTTCAGTACATAATTTTGAAGACATTGTTTCACTGTGTTTTAGCTTCCTTTGTTGCTCTTGGAAAGACCAATGCATTGTCGATTCTGGATTATTTATATGTTAATTTTCTCTATCTCTTTGGAAGCTTTTAGGATCATCTTGTTATGCTGCAGTTCAGAAATTTCACAGTGAAATATCTTTATGTGAATCTTTTTTCCATATTTAGTGAGCTTCTATAGTCTAGGAAGTCACATCAGTGTTGGGCAAATTTCTTGTGTGATTTCTTTAATTACTTCCCCTCTTTAATTATATATGTCTGCTCTTACTGGAACTTGGAATAAGACTGTCTGAATTTGTCCTCTAATTTCTTGCCTTTCCTTTACTAGTTCCATTGTTTAACCTTTAGTTCTGGGAAATTCCTTTAACTTTAACTTCCTATCTTTCCTACTCTTTTTTTTTTTTTTTGGTATTTTTAGTTTTCACTAACACTTGTAATTCCCAAGAGCTCGATCTAGTTCTCTGAATGTGCCTTTCTTCTAATAGCATCCTGTTCTTGGATGTGTCATATTCTCTCCTATCTGAGGATGTTAACAGTTTGTTTTAGTAAAAATGTTTTGCTTGCTCCTTCCATTGTTTCTGTGTGTGTGTGTATGTGAATCTTTTTTTCATACTTAGTGAGCTTAGTGTATGTTTGTGTGTGTGTGTGCCTGCGCACAGAATTTTACTGTTTATGTTAGTATCGGTCCTCATGTTAGAGTCTTTTATAAAATATTTAATGACCTCAATGGTGCACTTTTATTTAGGAGTGAGGCACTAAAAAGCTCATTGGAATTTCTAGTGTGGGGACTCAGCTTGATGATTAGGGAAATTCATGGTAAAACTTTGATGGGAGTTGGAAGGACACAAAATTGTCAATATTGTCCATCTTTTGTCCAGAGAGGACTCCCCCAGTCTCCTGACTAGAAAGGCACAAGCCTGGCTTTCAGGGTCCTGAGTTTTTCAGTGGGCATGAGAGTGGGGACTCGCGCTGTTCAGTCTGTAGACTTTCATTTCACCCCTCTGTTTCCAATGAGATCACCCACCCCTGCTCTCTGTCATGTGTAATGTGCTCAAGTCCAGAACTTTCCTGTTTCAATCCTTCTTGCTGATGTTGGGAAGAGATAGTCATGTGAATCTATAGGGTTGGGAAGAGGCTGTGGGAGGGACCTAACTCTTCCTATTATAGAGTTTCAACAGATCCTCTTACTTTTTCCCTAAACTTTCAAATTACATGATGCCACAAATTTATGAGCTTTTTAAAGGTTATGCAATCCAAATTGGCTTGCTTCTTGTTGTCTTTCCTACTATAGTCATTCACTTTATTTTCACCTCTGAAGTACATCAGTTCCTACTGAGCCATCCACTTTCTATCTTCCAAAGTTTTGTTGATGTGTCTGGTCATTTTCAGTCTTTTCTCCCATTTTCTTTGTCTCCTCTTGAGTTCATAATTGTTATCTTCATTTTAATAGCATTTTAGAAGAGAATAAAGATTAATGATGGTGTTTAAGTTGCCATATCTAACTGGAAGTTATTTTACTTCCCTTTTCCTTTCTTGATTCTTAATCCTTCTTTTAAAAATTATTTATGACAGTAGAGACCACATTTTGAATATGTTGAATACTGAAAAGCTTGTGTTTGTTTCATAGACCGAAAATAGAAAATTTGCATATTCTAGAATTCTGAGTAAAGGAAAATTGCCAGTAGGTTTTAATTTCTGAAATAAGTCCAAGGCAGTAAGAACTCATAATTCCCAAAGGAGGCAGCGTGGTCTCTTGAACCGCAGCACTGGATGGTGGTCAAGGAGACTTGTTGCAATTTCAACTCTTCTACTAGTCAGATGTGTGACCTCGGGCAGATTTGTTCTCCTCTCTGGGACCCAGTTTCCTCTGGAGGAAGGTTCTTTCAGCTCTTTATTTCTATGCTTATGTTTTTAATTTTCTGAGATTTAGCACTCACCAAAGGAATATTAGTTGTTGGGAAAGTATCATAGGTGAAGGCAAACACTCACACAAAACGTTCATATTCCAATGTAGTCCTTAAGTTTTATTAATTTTCCTCTGTTGTCTCAAAGAATTTTCTTTAATTTAGAGAAAATAATTTTACCCACTGTCTCTGAGTAATTCTTGTCTTTGTTCTGAAATCACAATAGTCTCCCTTTATCTGAAGGGGATGCATTCCAAGACTGCCAGTGGATGCCTGAAATCACAGATAGTACGGAACCCTATAAAGACTATGGAGATTAAAAGTTATAGACTATAATAAAAGTTATATAAATGTGCTTTCTCTCTCATATTATCTATTGTTTACACCTTTTCACTTAAAGGAAGCATTTTATGGCTTCTTTTCAGCATATCTGAATTGCCAGCATCATTACTCTTGCACTTTGAGGATATTGTTAAATAAAAGAAAGATTACTTGAACCCAAGCACTGTAATACCATGACAGTTGATGTGATACCCAAGACAACTACTAAGTGACTAATGGGTAGGTAGCATATACATCATGTATGTGCTGGACAAAGGGATGATTCACAACCTGGGCAGGACAGAGTGGAACGGTGAGAGATTTCATCATGCTACTCAGAATAGCACAAAATTTAAAACTTAGGAATTGTTTATTTTTGAAATTTTCCATTTAATATTTTTGATCTGTGGTTGACCCTGGTAACTGAAACTGTGGGAAGAGAAACCATGGGTAATGGGGCACTACTGCACTGTAATCTTCACTGAAAGAATCATCTATTTGGGTAGCTGGTACTTATGTATGCAATTCTGGCTGCCTGTTTGGAGCTTAGCCTTTTTATGCACGGTTCCACAAGATGTGCCTCAGAGCCTTTTCATGAGCTGATCCCTCTCTCTGGAACACTTTTCCCTATCCTTTATTCTAACTAACCCATACTCATCCTTTAGTTCTCAGCCTTATATTCACTTCCCCAGAGAGGCCTTCCCTGACTCCACAGACCAGGTTAAAACCTCTGTCATATGTTCTGACTTCCCTTTACTTTTTTTTAAAACAGCTCATATTACCTTTTAAATAAAAATTGCTTCCAGATGTCTGCTTTTCTCTTAATTCTTTGGCATGTGCTCTCTGTTTTGTCTCATATCATCTATGTATGTAGCTTGGCTTTTTTCACAGTTTTCCACAAGAAATCCACTTATACTGTAAATGTCAATAACATTCACTCAGAATCTGGAGGATTTGAAGGTAAGTGGAATTGTGAAGCATATGCCTTTTTGCCTCTTCCCAGCCTCCTTTCTCCTTCCTCTTTCCTCCCATCACTGCTTCTGAAATATTTCCTCCTTAATTGCCCACAGAAACTACATTCTCTTTTATTGTGTGGGTGGTTCTTTTCATTCCCTGAAGCTGTGGTGCCAGCTGACTTCCAGGCAAAATAATCTTTGCTTTTACCCAAATAAGAAGACATGCCTAGAAAAAAGAACAAGTTCTTTTCCTAGTTAAAATTTCAGTGAATAATGCTCCCTACTCCCATTTAATTATATAGTAATTGGTGCAATTGCATGTTTAATTCTTGCTTTCTCTACTAGAACTTAAGTTCCGTGAGGGCAAGGACCTTATGTATCTTATTTCTTGCTACATTTGCTGTTTTTTGCCCATGGCTTGACATAGGTGATTCAATGAATGAATTGGATAATAACAATTCAGAGATTCTAGAATCACCCATTCCCCATAGAAAGAGACTCTTGATATGGCAAGAAATTTAACTATAGAAGAGTTCTTATCATCAGATGAGAAAAAGTATGGAGGAACAATTTTTTTATAGTGGATGAAGGAGGAGGGGTTATTTGAAATTAATAATAAATGGCCTGGAAAATTGTAAGGAGTCAGGGTTAATTCATTCTGTTTGCTCTTGGCCCAGAATATAATCTTTGTGTGATTAGGGATTTGGGAGTGGAATAAGGGTATTAGAAAGCTAATATATCCTTAGTATATTCCATGTATTGTTTTAGTTAATTTTCAACAACCAAGTAATGTAGTATTATTATCCTGATTTTATGGATAAGAGAACCAAAGCACAAAAAATTTATATAAATTTCCCACAAATATAGTTAATAATGTTAAAGACAGGTTTCAAACTCAGAGAGCTTAACTTCTTTGCATCTACTCTTAAAAAGATTAAAGATAAAGAAAAATTCTTATATTTATCTTTATTTTTACCATTTTCAACACTTCTTTTTTGTATAGAGCTAAATTTCCATTTGGTACTATATTTCTTCTATCTGAAGAACTTCCTATCACATTTCTTTTAGTGTAAGACTCTTGGCAATTAATTCTCTGCTTTTTTTGTCTGACAAGATATTTTTAAAATTCATTTTTGGAAGGTATCTTCCCTGAATTCTGGATTGACAGTTTTTCTTTAGCACTTTAAAGATGTCACACTATTGTCTTGTATGCTGCATCGTTTCTGACTAGAGGTCTATGATAACTCCTCATTGCTTTATATTTAATGTTTCTTTTTTTCTCTGCCTATTTTCAAGATTCTCTCTTTATCTTTGGTTTAAAACAAGTTAACTATGATATGGCCTTTGTGAATGTGTGCCTCTGTGTGTGTGTGTGTGTGTGTGTGTGTGTGTGTGTGTGTTTTAGGTGAGGCAACCCTTGGTTGACCTCACAGATTGCAAGGACCTTGTCAACTTACAAGCCCTTATTTATTTATTTTTTTACACCTACAGCTCCTGGTCTTCCTAGGTGGTCTCCCATCCAAGTACTAATCAGGCCTGACCCTGCTTAGCTTCCGAGATCAGATGGGATCGGGCTTGTTCAGGGTGGCATGGCCGTAGACTGTATGTGTGTTTTAATCCTTTTTGTAATTCTTTGAACTTCTTGGATTTGTTATCATTCATTAATTTGAGAAAATTCTTAGCCATTGGTTCTTCATATATTTTTTCTACCCTGTTCTCTCTTTTTTCCTTCTGGAACTCTAATCACACATATATTCGACCATTTGCCATTATCACACAGCTCTTGGATGCTCTGTTTAGTGTTTTCCATTCTTTTTAGATCTCTATTTTAACTATTCTGAAGGAAGATTGCCTATTCCTTTGAATTTCCCCCAAGAGCCTCTTCCTCTAGTTCAAAATTAATTTCTTGTACAGCAGAAAGCCTATTACAAAACATTACTTCTTCATTTGGTGACAATTAAATTATTCAGTTCTGTATGATGCATTAAAAAGCAATTATATGGATACAGAAATAGAAACTTTGATTTATTCATGTAGAATTGATTTATATCACAAGATGAGAAGTGGCATAAAGAACTGAGTAATTTGGCCAAGGTCACACAGCTGGTAAGTGGTAGAATCAGGCTGGCTAGCTCCAGAGACCTGTGTACCCACTGACTTATGGTGCTTACCTGAAGTCACTTAGTCAGAACTGTGAGAAAGCAAGGAAAATTGTGTACCTTCTAGTTCTAAAAATCAAGTGCCTTCTGCCTCATTAGGCTGAAAACATGAGCCTGAATGAGGGTGTTGACCCGAAGGAACTTTTGTGCTTTTTGGCTCTGTGGGGGAGGGCGGGGGTGTAGAAAAAGAATGATACCTGTCCTGACCCTTCGACCACTATTAGACTTTACTCAAGGGTAGTTAATGGCATGGGAATTTTGTTTTTCTGAGTCTTACTTTACTTTACAAAGATCTCTTTCTAGGGAAAAAAAAAGTTCCTAGTTATTTTCTTAGCCTCAGAACTGAGGTGAAGGGACCATAGCTGGTTGCAAGTCCCTCTCTGACTTTAGTACCCCATTTCTGAGGAAAGATACAAGGCCACACTGCATGTGTAGAGCATTATGATTGTTACTATCTCCAGAAACTACCCAACTCCTAGACTGCTGACAAGGACAGCTGATTCTGAAAGATGGTTCTTTAAAAAAGGCAGATGTACCTTGGGAAAGCAGCAGCCTGAGGAAGCAGCTGAAATGTCTCAGTGGCTCCAAGCTACTTAAGGCATTCCCAAGAGCAGAAAACCTAGAGTCCAAAGGTGCTGCTGGTCTTTGCAACCTTTATAAGCAGTGTTCTTGGATTTCTAAACTCTTCAAAGTTCAGGGAATAAGTATGAGAAAAAGACATATAAGCATAGGCAGTGTATGCCATAGGACATCAAACTGGTAAGGGAACAGAGAGGGACAATTATGGAGGAGGTGGACTCCAGGGATTCAGTGCAACTATTTAGTCACTATGTGATGCTCTATGAAGAAAATATGTAATGCATATTAATCATAGAAACAGTTATCAAATACTTACTATAGGAAAAATATGATTCTAGCCATTTTATAGGTTCATAAATTTTCAGATAATATCTCTGACTCCAAGAAAAGTGAGTCTAATTGGAGAGAAAAACACACACATAAAAAGCTAGTCCTACAGAATAACATATAAGAGAGGCAGCATTGAGGTAGTAATCCTAGTGTGGGAATGCTTGGTTTTAAATATTTTGCTAGTCCTGTGATTTTAGCTAACTACTGGAAACACATTTTCTTTATTTTTGAAATAGGAATACTATCATTACCTTATGTAAACATGTAAAGCACCTAGGTCAGTGTTAAGTATATATTAAGACCGCAATGGTTGTTGAATCTAAATTTAATAAAGTAGAAACACGTGGTTGTATTAGTTTTCTAGGGCTGCTGTAACAAAGTATCACAAACTGAGTGGCTTAAACAACAGGCCAGAAGTCCAAGATCGAGATGTTGGCAGGGTTGGTTCCTTCTGAGGGCTATGAGAAAGAATACATTCTCTTCCAGCTTCTGGTGGTTTTCTAGCAATGTTTGGTGTTCCCTGGCTTGTACACACATCACCCTGATCTCTACCTTAATGTTGTCATACTGTTTCTCTTTCTCCCTTTCTCTTTCTTTCTCTTTTCTGTCCCATTTCTATAAAGACAATTATATTAAATTAGGGGCTCACTCTACTCCAGTACGACCTCATCTTCACTAGTTTCATCTATATAATGACCCGATTTCCAAATACGTTTTAAATTCTGAGGTACTGGGGGTTGGGACTTTAGCATATAAATTTGGCAGTGGGGGGTGGGGCACACAATTCAACCCATAACTATGGTAAAGATAAAAAAAAATTCTAGAGAAGATCGAGAAGATAGAGATAGATCTCTAGGATACAGGGTGATCAGTGATATCTTCTTAGATCACATGAGACATGACCCAGGACTTGGCACTTGACAGAAACTTGGTGGTGTTGAGGCACGGGTGGGATATTACAATGGGGGAAATGTGATAAGCAAAGATATAGAGGCAGAAACATGTAGGTATGCTGGAAGGAATCTAGCCTGTCTGGACTGGAGAATACAGATCAGAGAGTACTTTGGAGGGCCTTGACTGCTGAAGTAAGGAGTTTGTACTTCATACTCTTGACAGAAGGAGTTATTGAAAGATTATGATATATAACACAGAGACAAATAAGCAGTTCAAATAAGACCTGAAGTATGTAAATATTTGCTCCAGTTATTAAAAATGACACCAGGAACCCATATTACCAGAGCATTTACTACAAGTTACTTTGCAATGGTGAAATTGAATTGAGTGAACTTATTCTCTATCCTCTCTGGAGCTCTTTGCAGATATTTGGCCCCCTGGCTAGTTGGACTTAGGGGTATGATCTATGATCATATGAGAGCTTGTCTGTAAGCCAGGTGATCTGATTTATACAGGGATCAGGTCAAATTAATAGAATACATAATGTTCTTAGGGCTAAAGGGAGGACAACATAATGGAAATCTGGCAGATTGTGTTAATCAGGAAATGCTGGTGAGAAACAAGGAGCTCTGAGAAAGGAACAGGTGACTCACTAAATGGAGATATGAGAGAAAATGCAAAAAGTGTTCTCAAGAAGCTCAGGTTTCATAGGTTACCACAGCTCACTGCCCAGGCTATTCATCCTTGCTCCATTAGGATCTCAACACCTAGGTCACACCAGAACCCAAACCTCATGGAAAAGTATAAATGTACCCAACCAACCAATTGTTTGGTCTATAGGATGCCAACTAATTTTAAAGGAAACTACTGTTAAATCTCAGTTGTCGGTTGCTGTGGCAGCAAATCAGCATAGTCCTAGTGTCTGACACATCTGACATGTAACTCAGTGCAAGAGCAACATCTGGCACCATGAAATTCTTGTGGAGAACCCCACACTCACCACAGACTACACAGGCTCTGTAATTAACTTGTCAACACTCCCCACTGGTGGCCAGAAATTTCCACCGTTCCTGGAGGGCTTAGCTCAGGGTGCGAACCATGGTATGGGAAGGTTTTCTTGCCCTGACTCTTGGGACCAAACCTGGCAGTTCTGGTCGGTGAGTTTGCTGGGACCAAGTTCTTTTCCTCTGCATGTCTATGTACTTTCCAGTTCTGCAGAGTTCTGTTTAGAAGGATTTCATTGTTGGTTCTTTAGAGACTAGTACTATGGTCGTATTACAGAGAGAACTCAACTTAAAGCAAATGCAAGCTGATCGCATCTATCTAATGTGTAAGTGCATAGATTTTGTATATAACTAGCATGTTACTCACTGTATGTTAAAATGCACTGGGTTCTCTGCACCTGGGCTTTTTTCCCTAAGGTCTCCCACTCACTAGAAAATTGTATACTAAACCTGTTTTCTTTCTACAATGACCCTTGGCCCTAATTACCCCTCCCCCAGCATTGAGATAATACATTTAAAGCACAGTTATTGCTTGGCACTTGACATACTGCAGGCGCTGAATAAATGGTGCATAATAACAAGTTATAATTACTCCTGCAACATGCCTGTTGTAGCATTAACATAAGCTCCCCAGTCTAGAAATTACGTTTCATTTGGGTTTCTTATGAACAGTCATACCCAAATGGTAACACTGACTGGAATTATCAGGGAAGGAAGAGGTGTTGGCTTTTCTGGTGTGGCCAGCAGTCATGTTATCAGCTTTAAGTGGCGATCCAGGAAGGGAACATGTGCCTTTCAGATATAACAGGGATTGGTGGCACCTCTTGTTTTCTTTGTCAGCTCCATGACATTCAATAGAAAAATCCATGCTAGAAGAAATTTGGGGGTAGTAGTCGATCGTTCCTAGTTTTTTTCCATTAAAAAAAAAATTCAGTTAGAGAAATAGTCATCTTCTTGCCTATGGTTTAGTGTTTTCAGTATTGTTGTGGACACAATGAGAGTAGAAAGGACAGAAAGCATAGTTCCTATGATCAGAAATTTATCACTTTGCCAGCCAAAGAAGACATTTATACATAAAAACAATAAATAAGTAAACTTAGGAAAGTAAACTTAAAAATTTTCCAGTTACTATCCAAAGTAATCTCCAGATTCAATACAATTCCTATCAAAATACCAATGATGTTTTTGCAGAAATAGAAAAATACATCTCAAGATTTATATAGAATCTCAAAAAATGACAAATAGCCAAAAATTTATTGGAAAAGAACAAAGTCAGAAGGTCTCACCCTCCTGATTTCAAAACTTACTACAAAGCTATAGTATCAAAACAATCAAAACAGTAGGGGCATAAAGATAGACTCATAGAACGAAATAGAGAGCCCTCTAATAAACCCTTGCATATATGGTCAAATGATTTTAAACAGGAGTTCTAAGATCGTTCAAAGAGGAAAGGGCAGTCTTTTCAACAAATGGTCCTGGAAAAACTGGATATTCGCATACAAATAAAATAATAAAATAAAATAAAATAAAATACCATAAAATTTCACATCCTCACGAATTAACTCAAAATGGTTTAAAAAATCTAAATGTAAGAGTTAAAACTGTAAACTCTTAGAAGAAAATATAGGAGAAAATTTTGAGGACCGGATTTGGTAATGACTTTTTTTTTTTTTTTTGGTTTTTAAACCAAAGAAGCAAAGGCAATAAAAGAAAAAAAAATCAGACTCATAAAAAATTAAAACTTTTGTGCATCAAAGGACACTATCAACAGATTGAAAAGACAAATTACAGAATGGGAGACAGTATTTGCAAATCATTTATCTGGTAAAGAATTAATACCTAGAATATATAAAGAATCCCTACAACTCAACAATAGCAAAACAACCCAATTAAAATTGGTCAAAGGACTTGAATAGGCATTTCTCCAAAGAAGATATATGGATAGGCAACAAGCACATGAAAAGATGCTTAGCATCACTAGCCATTAGAAAAATGCAAATGAAATTCACAACAATATATTTCACATCCATTAGAATAGCTAGTATAAAAACAAAACAAAAACAGAATATAATAAGTGTAGTAAGATAGTGGAACAATTAGAATACTTGGGCACTGCTGGAGAGAATGTAAAATGTGGAAAACATTTCCACAGTGGAAACCAAGCCACTGTGGAGAACAGTATGGCAGTTCCTCAAAAAATTAAACACTGCATTACCATATTATTCAGTAATTTCACTCCCAAATATATTCTCAAAAAAATTGAAAGGAGGAGTTCAAACAGATATTTGTACACCAATGTTTATAGCAGCATCATTTACAATAACCAAAAGGTGGAAACAACACAAATGTCCATTAACAGATAAATGGATAAACAAAATACAATGTAACATTATTCAGCTTTAAAGAGGAATGAAATTCTGAAACATGATAGAACATGAATGAAACTTAGAGATAGTATGCTAAATGAAGTAAGTCAGACACAAAAGGAAAAATTATTGTATGATTCTACTTGTAGGAGGTACTAAGAGCAGTCAAAGTTATAGAGACAAAAATGATGTTTGCCAGAGACTGAGGTCAGGGAGAATGGTAAGTTATTGTTTAATGGGTAGAGAGTTTTAATTTTAGGAAGATGAAAGAGTTCTAAAGATGGATGGTGGTGGTAATTGCATAATAATGTGAATATATTTAATGCCATTGAATTGTACACTTTAAAATGGTTAAAATTATAAATTTTATTATGTTTATTTTACTACAATTAAGAAGTTCCCAGGTAATCCAGATGAAAAAAATGATCAGCCTGGGAGAGAATGGAGGATGCTTTTATAGAAGTAATGACTGTCGATTGGCAGAGAGAAGACTGGAGAACAGGTGTCAAAGGCTCAAGTTTGGGTCTCATTGTGGTAAAAAATATTTGCAAACCGTATATCTGATAAAGGATTAATATCCAAAATGTACAGGGAACTCATATAACTCAATAGCAAAAAAACAAATAACCCGATGTGAAAATGGGCAAAGGACATGAGAAATCTTTCCAAAGAAGATAAATAATTGGTCTACAGATAAACGAAAAGATGCTCAACATCACTAATCATTAAGAAATGCAAATCAAAACCACAATGAGATATCACCTCACTCCTTAGAATGACCATCATCAAAAAGACAAGAGATAACAAATGTTGATGTGGAGAATAGTGAACTGTTATACACTGTTGGTGAGATTATAAATTAATGTAGCCACTATGAAAAACAGTATGGAGGTTCCTCAAAAAATTAAAAATAGAACTACCATATGATCCAGCAATTTCAATTCTCAGAATATATCCACAGGAAACTAAAACTCTAGGTTAAATAGGTGTCTGCATCCCCATGTTCAAAGCAATATTATTTATAATAGCCAATACATGGAAACAACCTAAGTGTTCATTGATGGTAGAATGGATAAAGAAGTTATGGTATCTCACACACACACACACACACACACACACACACACACACACACACGAAATTTTAAGCCATGAAAAATGAGGGAATCCTGCCACTTGTGGCAGTATGGATAAACCTTGAGGGCATTATGCTAAGTGAAATAAGTCAAACAGAGAAAGACAAATACTGTACGATCTCATATGTGGAATCCAAAAACAATAACTACAACAAGAACAGCAATCAAATTCATAGAAAAAGAGATCAGATTTTTGGTTACCAGAGTTGGGAGCTAGGGGGAGAGAAAATGGGATGAAGGTGGTCAAAATGCACAAACTTCCAGTTACAAGATAAATAAGTACTCAGGATGTAATGCACAACATGCTGACTACAGCTAAGACTGCTGTGTGATATATATGAAATTTATTAAGAGAGTAGATCCTGAGTTCTAAGAAAAAAAAATATATATATATTTGTACCTATATGAGATGATGGATGTTGTGGTAATTATTGCATGATATATGTAAGTCAAATCATTATGCTGTACAACTTAAACTTATACAGGGCTGTATGCCAATTATATCTCAATAAAACTGAAAAAAAGTGGAGTCTAGTATGGAGGGTGCAAAAAGACTTGATAAGAGCCTGATGGCAGGGGCAGCAGGCAGGGCTGGGGCTCTGTGAGAGAAGAGGCTAAATAAACATGGGCTGTGGGGTGGGTCTGAGGGAGGAAGAGGGCTCCTTGTTAGTTTCTGGGACAGACCAGGGCAGGCTCTTGAGCAGGAGCTACATGTCAGGAAGAAGGACTATTGCTGCTATTTTGCCAGGTCTGAAAGAGGAACAGCGGGAAAAAGGAAGCAGGGAGATGGCTAGGATTCTGCTGAAGCCACTCAGCCTGAAAGTATCAGAGCCTGGGCTAGGGGAGTGGTAGTGGTGGTAGTGGGAATGAGGGGCCTTGGCAGATTTGTTCAGTCAGGTGTGATCCTACCTCCTCCCCTTGATACCCGGTGGTTGTCTGGCTCCTTTGCAGTGGGGAGGGTTGGGTTGGAACATTCCCACCTCCTTTGTTTACAACTTTTCTGTATGGGCCTTTAAAAATGTGAGTCAGATGCGAATGAGGAATAGGCATAGTGTTTATCTAGGGGACTGTCTCCACGTGATTGTTTCCCATAGTGGATGAGAAAGTTGGACTAGGTACTAGTACAGCTCTGATAATTTCTCAGTTCATTCCATGTACAGGCACTGTGTGAGGCAAAGACACAGTGAACGACAGGCATCTGTTCTCATGTGGCCACTTCTTTTTGGTTTGTGTCATCCCAATTTCGATGAACTCATCATGTATGCCAAAGTGCCTAGCCTAATATCTGGCATAGAGTAGATGCTTAAAATGGCACCTATTGTTTTTACTGCTCCTTAGGACTCTATGTATCTCATTAGAGTCATCCTTCATCATGTTGTTACTGCTGATGTGTGTTGTTTGCACATTCACCTTTTTCTCCCTTTCTGGTTGTTATAAAGCTAATCCTAGATCACCCCCAAACACTGCCCCAGCACAGGCATGAGCTCATCAGGCATGAAGCAGGATTGACATTGCCTAGCAACCAGGAAAAGAGCGCCAGCAAGTCCCACAGGGGCTCAAGAACCTCATCCCCGGGGAATGTGGGAACGGAAGAGCTTCATTTCCAATAAAGATACAAACAAACTGAATTGGTCCCCAAACATTACTCATCATGCCTGACACTCAGGGGAATGATCTTATTTGTATTCTGATTAAGCACTCTCTCAAGCTCCAACATGTACTAAAAGGGTCAGATAAGAGAAATAAGCAATCAGGGTTGGAATATCTTTAAGCCCTCTCTCAGGAGATGCACACACAGACTCACACGCATATGCACAGCAATGAACACATTCAGATACGCACGCACACGCAGTTCCATCGGTCTGCACTGAGTCAGAGGGGCTGCTTGCATGTTAGAGGCCATCAGCCATCCTATATGTTTGGATCAGAATGAGGACAAAAGTTGCTCAGGTCAGGGATGTTGTGTAACCATGTGTGATGGATGCCGGCTCCACTTCCTTGTCCTTCCTTCTCTATTGCACAACCTGTACCATGTGGGAAAATTTAATACGCAGTGGACGATATGCTGCTGTCAGCCACACGAAGTAGAGAAGTGAGTGAGTGTTGAGGAACTAATCTATATCTATGGAAACTGCTAGTCCTGGTTTTCTTATGGAGGAGCTCAAAGTATTCAGTTTCCATAGAGGGTTGATTTTAAGGTAATGAGAGAGATTTTTTAGCAGGATGGCTATGCTAAAGAATATTCTGGCAGATTGCTAAATAAGTAGCAGATGTAGGGCAGAGGGATAATGCACTAGCCCCATGAGAACTGCTTTGTTCCTCAAGTTCCCAACCGTGGAAGGTGGTATGATAAGAGATTAGAATACAAGGCCTGGAGAGATGAAGATTCACTTATGAGTGATAATTCATCACCAGGAGAACAGTGAGGTTGGCTGGGCTGACATATTGCAGAATAGAGTCAGGTTGCCTGGAGCTGAGTCCTGGGTCTACCACTCATTGGTTGTGTGACCCAAGGCAAGTCCTCTTACGTGAAATGAGCCTAGTGATACTTCACAGGGTGGATGTAAGAATTGTTGAGGCTGTATGCATATGGTTAAAAGCGCAGACCCTGAAGTAAGCAATAAATTCTCTCATTCTGATCACCTAATATTTGTTTGTGTTTTGCACACCCCTGGATTCCACAGCCATCTCAACTTGGGTGCTTTTATTTGGTCTGGTATGATCAACTCTCCTGTTCTCCAGTCTTAAGCCAGGACTGTTTTACTCTTGCTTGATTACTTAAAGGCATCAATAATAGACATATTTCTAGATGATATTGATATAGTGTCCTTTGAACTTCTTCAGGTAGAAGTCTATAAATCAGTGCCTGGATTGTTAGTTTATTGTAAAGAATACAACTTGGGAAATAGCCAAATGAAATGAACAAGCTGTATAGGGCCAGTGTTGGGGTGGAAGTTTGTGGACACTCTTCTGTAGTACCACCCTTCCGTTATTTCAACGTATTCACAAACCTGGAAGCTCTGCACCACTCGTTTTTCATCTTTATTGCCTCCATGAGGTTTTCACACCCTTGTCCAGTCCCTGCTTCTTGGAACACTCTGTCGCCTTCTGTGACACTCCTGGTTGGTTTCCTGCTTCTCTGGCCATTTGTTCTCTCAGGTTCCTTTGATGGAGATTTTCCTTCTGCCCAAACTTTAATTTTAGAATTCCTCAGGTTTGGATCCTAGACCACTTTTTCTTCTCACTTTACTTTTCTCTGGAAGATCTCACCCACTTCTATGGCTTCAAATGCCATCTCCTAAACTTAACTCTCTAAATAAGACTGCTCTTCTGAGCTCTAATGCTCATACATGAAGTTCCTGTTAATGTTATTTACTACCCCAATTCCATTCACTTCTCTTTCTTCTCTGCACCCTTCTTTGTCTGTACTCACTGTCCCTCACTTGGATGACTGTGACAGCTTGAGAGAGGTCACTCTGCCTTCATTCCGATGTCTTCTACACTCGGCAACTAAAATGATCAGACTATCATTGGCCTGTATAAAAATGTAATTCCTGGGATCAAGTCCAATATTTTTAACATGGCATATTAGGCCTTGGTTCATCTGACTCCTAGTTTTATCTTCACCACTTTGGTTTTCTTTTAGATTCTTGAATTTACCAAGTTTTTGTCCATCTCATAGCCTTCCCATATCCTACTCCCTTGCCAGGTGTATCCCTTTAACATACTTGTGTGGTAAAATGAATTTTCCTTTGCAGCACTTATCACAATTGTCACTAACATATTTGTGAAATTATTTGTTTATCTCTTCCACTAAAATACACTTTAAAATCAGGCACCATGTCTCTTTTGTTCAACTCTATCCCGAATGCTGAGCACAGTTTTATTTGACTCAATAAGTACTTCTTGAGGGACTGAATAAACCAGTGAGGGAGCTAAGGGATAAAATTCTGGCTTTTGCCTGGACCTGGAAAATCGTTGCTCAGGTTGGCGCCTATGGATAGACGTGAAGCCCAACTTTCCTCCTGATGTAGATTTTAGACACCTACAGAGAGTACTGTCTCTGTGTCAAGGCCTTTAGGTGTCTCCAAGGACAGCACTGTATGTGTAAATAAGCTTGAAGACAACAAATCTATGAGACTCCAGGGTGTCCAGATAGGCTCAATTGTGAAGAGGAAGATTGTGACATTGTCATGCTTTGGCAAGTAATAATTTGGTAGCATGCTATAAAAAAAGCAGAGTTCAGACTTAAGCAACCAATAAACTTGGATGTGAATCCTAGCTCAATAGCCTATTATCTTATAAAATCAGGCAAGTTATTTAACTTCTCTGAGCCTCCAGGTTAGGTACCTAGCACATTGAGTCATTGTGAGGATTAAATGATATAATCTATGTTAGGTGCTCAGCTCAGAGTTTGGCACATAGAAAAGGCTGACTAAACATTGCTGTTGTTGTTACCATTATTACTAGTGGCACCAATTCTCTAATAACAAACTATTTGACCTTTGCTAGGTTGCTTCCTCCAGCTGTAAGCATCAATGATTCAGGGAACTCTTAGGTTTCATCCATTCTGTAACTTTTTAAAACACTTCCATGGAAGGAGTAAGGATATTTTCTCTTTGCAGCCATGCTCAGTTGGAATTGTCCTGGAAGATGATCAAGAATACACACAGGAGGAGAAAGTCCACTCTAGTCTGGCTTGGTCCTGCCTGGAACCTGATACTTTTGGGTGGAACTAGAGGCAGATATTTCATGACAGCCACATCATGTACATCTTTCTGGGAATGATGGCAGGAGAGGAACCAGAGAAGCAGAATGACTTAAATTTATTTTCTTGGAAGGAAGATATTGTTGGCAAGACTTATACTTTGCCTCATAAATGGGCAGAGAGACTGAGCAGGAAGAACTGGGTTTGAACCACTCCCTCTCTGCTGGCCAGGCCCAAGAACAGTGCCTCTGAGAGCATGGTACTTGGCTCCAACTCATACTTTCCGTCCCCAGAGGTCCCAGGCTCTCCTTCTGCCCCTTTGGTGATTTGCCGTTAATCTGATACATGTTTAATTTGAATCCATTTGAATGAAATGTGTGGAAGAAAAAGAAAAGAGTACAAATAAGGACAATGACTGTAAGTAGGGAGAGATGGGGGCAAAAAAAAAATGGAGGAATCCCTGTGCAAGAGATAAGATTCTATCCAACCGAATGACAGAAAACCCAAAATTAATAATGGTTTAAGCAAGATTAAGATTTATTTGTCACATACATTAAATGCTCAAAAGGCAGACCAGGGTTGTTAGTATGGCTCCGCAATTATAAGTGACCAGATGGATTCCTTCTATATCATGCCTCCGCCATCTTCAATATGCAGTTTCCACATTGTGGTCCAAGACGGTGGCTCCAACTTTTGCCGTCACATCTGCATTCTAGGCCGCTGGAAAGAGAAAAAGAGAAAAGGGGAGGGCAAGGGAAAGTGCTTTCTCTTTAAAGACATTTCCCAGAAATTGAATACATTGCTTCAACTTATATCCCACTGGACAGTACTTAGTCACATGGCTACATGTAGCTGCAGAGAGATTGAGAAATGTGTTTTAATTCTGAGTGGCCACATGTCCATCTATCTTTTGTGGGGTTTTATTACTAAGGAAGAAGATCAGTACAGATATCAGAGGACAATTGGCAGTCTCTGCCATACCCTGAAAACAAGAATGGCCACCATAGAGTGATATCATAAGAACAGCCACAGTCATCCTTGGAAGTTGGCTCCAGGGCCAAGCAGCTAGACCTGATTGGAATTTTAATTCTCCTGGATGCTAGCTGTGCAATGTTGGTCACATTTCTGAATCTCTCTGAGCACAAGTCTTTTCTTCTGTAACACTAATAATAACTTCAGAGAATTGTCACCAGAATCAAAAGAGGCAATGTTAGAAAATTGCAGTGTCCTTCTTGGCGTTGGAAGCTGACAATAAGTCGTCTTGATTATGATGTTTGTTTTGGATGTGGAACCTCCCCAAGGATCTCCTTTTCCTTTGGCCAACTGGAAATAAGATTTCTAGCTGGCTATCATCATTCTTGTGACCATTTACCACACCCTTCAAAAAGGCCATCATTTTCTTTTTAGATAAATTAATCTCACTCAGATTTTGAGTTCCTCTGAAAGCCAAAATCTCCTGGATAGAACCAAGCCCTGACATTTTAAAACTAATAGCTTATAACAAGAGAATATTGGTGAATTCCCTCTTTAGTTAGTGCTTAATTTTCAGAAACATGCATTTAATTTAGGCTTAATGAAGCAGCTATTGTCCACTTATTAATAAATGTTCATTAAAAACATATTTGTTGCCTGTGATGTGGTTGTAGAACACCAACAAGCAGTTCTAGCCTTCACTTCCACCTTCTTCTCCTGCTGCCTAACAGCCAATGTTCGTGCTTCTCCAAAAGGATTTTATTAACTGCTAATCTTTGCAGGGAAGAAACATGCCTAAGGCTGCTCCTTCTATCTCCATCTCAATGAAGAACAGACCCCAGCCTGTTCCCCTAAAATACAAGGCATGTGGTCGACTGGAATATCTGCTTGTGGCTTTCTTCCTGTGGGCTGTGGATCATGCTCATTCACTGTACCTGCTGCTGGACTGAGGCAGGGCCAGGTTCTTTATGTTTCCTTTGCACAGTACCAGAAGTGTCATGTATGATTTCTGATAAAACTGAAAGACAACTAATAATACTTGACATTTATGCAGAGTTTTACAATGCATGAAGCATTTTCATATGTCAATAAAAATGACAAGGATAATACCAACATGTATTGGATACATAAATAAGTATTTTGTGCATATCTCTAAATTGTATCATCTAGCATGATGGGCATTATTGTATGCCAGTTTTACAGATTAGTAAACTGAGGCTCAGAGAGTACAGATAACTTATCCAAGGATACAAGCTCAAAGGTGGCAACTCTCAAAAGAGGTGAACTTGAGACTCATATGCATTTTCCTGATTCCACTATAATTTCTTGCTTTGTGAAAGAGTCAAGTGCAAAAAAGAGGAAGAGGATGGAATTGGGCCATACAAATGCTACCTATTTTGAACCATAGCTGAATATTTCCTAAAGGAAGATTCTATGAGTTGTAAGCAGCCCAAGAGCCACACATTCTCTTGCCTTCTTCCAAGATCCTTTCTAACTGGAGTGGAGACCACAGTGTTACTGGCTAGGAAGGTTAGAAAGAGAGAGATATGTTGTCTTCACACAGGACAGTAAAAGCTCAGCACCATTGGCAGGCTGCGGTGGTCACATTAGGGAGATCTCAGGGGAGCCCTTTATAATTATTAGTAATAGTGCCATTTTTCCTGTTTCATATTTAATGTTACAGTTTTCCTTGGCCTCATTCAATCTATAATTATACCTCTTATAGCAATAACTATATTTCTTAAACATCAGTACATACATATGCCTTTTCCCATAATTTCTGTAAAACAGTTTCAATAGTTTTATCAATATTAGTAGTAACAAAAAATTCTGAGTAACATTTAATATTTTTTTATCATTTTAATGTGCTCTGCAGTTGGGTTATCTTATATTTTTAAAATTCAATTTTATGGATTATTTCCTTTTCCCATTTGCTTTAATTATATTGTTTTTTATATATAAAACATTTATTAAATTCAAATACAAAATACTGAAAAACATATGCTCAGAAGACTTGCTCTCATCATAACTTCTCCAATCTACTTTCTTTAGAAAACCATTTTCATTAGTGTCTGGAGTCATTTTTCAATTTATTTTGTGAATGTGTATATATGTATATAAATATACAGAGAAACATATAAATTAAAAAGAAAACATTATTTTTTTCCTTACTAAGATAATGCAGAATGTTTAACTGTTAAATCAGACTTAATATGGATTATAGATCTTATCCAGTTCCAATTTACAAGTCATTCAAAGGACATAGGCAAAAGCAAGATACCAGTCAACTATTCTTCCTGTGATGAGGTATAAGATCACCCATAGCTCTCCCAGTGCCTTTTTGCTCTTGTAGTAGTACATATTCTGCTTCATGTTTAACATGCAAATATTAAGCAATGAACATAAATTGTTGCTACTTTGGCTAAGAACTTAGCAGGGTTTCCACATGGAGGGTAGCTGATTTCCTCCATTGAGGGTAAAGGAGGTATTGCTGCAACTCAAAAATGGCTCTCTGGAAGAGGTGCAAAGGTATGTGAGGAGGGGCGAGGAGCTTCCATGCTCTCTGCACTCACCACTCTCCTGGCACCTCCACATGTTCACTAACCCAGAAACTCAATAATGCCATTTGATCACAGTTTGATCAATGCCACTTTGAGCACTATGTGCTCGTCACTGAATTAACAGCTTCATAAATTCTCACAACATTCTTGAATTGTAGACATTACCTGTTATACAAATGAAAAATGAAACTCTGAGAGATTAATGCCTGAGTCCACACAGCTAATAAGTGATGGACCCAGATTTGTTCCAGTTAGTCAGATTCCACTAAGCATTTAACTACTATC
Source organism: Pteropus alecto (assembly GCF_000325575.1). Taxonomy (NCBI): domain Eukaryota; kingdom Metazoa; phylum Chordata; class Mammalia; order Chiroptera; family Pteropodidae; genus Pteropus; species Pteropus alecto. The sequence goes on from NW_006431288.1 coordinate 764,724, forward strand.
TTAAATGCAAATAAAGTACTTATCACAATGAAATACTCAGTGAAAAAGCTTAGGGCCTGGAACATATCAAGTACTCAGTAACTGGGAATCATTGTCCAATCAACGGAAGTTTGAGCTCACTGGGGGCAGGGATTGATCATTTTCTATATCTCTTTCTATGTCTCCAAGTGCACAGTGCAGGATGGGATTGTAAATGCTTAATTTCCACTGACTCTTGGTGACTTCAGAAGAATATCCAAGGAGAAGGAGCAATGTACTCGATTGCCGGCAGCACTGGTTCAAAGCGTACAATGTGGACATGATTGGTGATGATCAGTGGCTTGGCTTTCCCAGAGGAGCCCGGCTGGCTGGGCTGAGAGTTTCAGGCTCTCCCAGGAGTGACAGAGCCTGGGAAAAGCTGTGACGAGGAACAAGAAGGTCATTGCCAGCTGTCAAAGTTTTAGGATTTGATTTTCAAAGAAAAGGGAGAGGATATGGGTTAACTGAGTTTTCAGACCTCAAAGTAACCAAAGGGACTTTCCTGACTCTAGCAACCAGCCACTAATTGTGGTGAGTCAAGAAAGCGGTAAAGAAGCAAGGGAGGGGCAAGTTTGACAACCTAAATGATTCTGGCCTAGTCTCAGTCTTTGTTGAAAACAATCACGGGGATTCAAAGGAGCAAATACTGCATGTTTGGACCCAGAGTTCTCTAGCATTGGTGGCAGCCATCCTCCCCTGGTCACAATCGCCATCTTCTCTCTGTAGTGCTTCCCTCATCCCAAGAGGAACGTGAGGTCCAGCTCCCAGTGCATTCTGTGGGCTCCTATCCTGTTTGGTCCACTTTTCAGCAGAGAAGGTCCCTAAGGACATATCACTAGCTGTTTGCCAGATTCTCACTAGGTCAAACTCCATTTTTGTTACTGAGTATGTGGACAGTATGTCAAGCCAGAAACTTGGATGACCTTGAGCCATCCACCAGAGCAAGTGAGGAGCAAGAGCATACCCCAGTTAAGCTCAGGGACACAGGCAGCCCACCTGGAAAGGATTGATTTGCTTTGTTATTGGGCCTCCTCTATTTTTAAATACTAACAGCTAGAGGGAGTTAAAAGGATTTCTAAAAGGTTTTTCTGGGGGTAGGTTTGAAAGCTCCCCTCTCCTGCTCTGTTTTTCTTTTACAACAGCTTTGCACAAGGGGCAAGGCTCCTGCCAAAAGGCCTCGTAATGCCCCTCTTCGGAGGCTGGATTTATCCGCTCAGCTGTCCCTTGTAAATTTATTCCTGTGTGAAATTTTTCCCAAACCATTCATTCCTTCGCTTAGCTCAGGCAGCTGGAATGTAGAAAAAAATACATTTTTTTCTTTCTTTCTTCCTTTCTTTTTTTTTTTTTTTTTCTTCCTTTCTTTTTTTTTTTTTTTTTCTTCCTTTCTTTTTTTTTTTTTTTTTCTTCCTTTCTTTTTTTTTTTTTTTTTCTTCCTTTCTTTTTTTTTTTTTTTTTCTTCCTTTCTTTTTTTTTTTTTTTTTCTTCCTTTCTTTTTTTTTTTTTTTTTCTTCCTTTCTTTTTTTTTTTTTTTTTCTTCCTTTCTTTTTTTTTTTTTTTTTCTTCCTTTCTTTTTTTTTTTTTTTTTCTTCCTTTCTTTTTTTTTTTTTTTTTCTTCCTTTCTTTTTTTTTTTTTTTTTCTTCCTTTCTTTTTTTTTTTTTTTTTCTTCCTTTCTTTTTTTTTTTTTTTTTCTTCCTTTCTTTTTTTTTTTTTTTTTCTTCCTTTCTTTTTTTTTTTTTTTTTCTTCCTTTCTTTTTTTTTTTTTTTTTCTTCCTTTCTTTTTTTTTTTTTTTTTCTTCCTTTCTTTTTTTTTTTTTTTTTCTTCCTTTCTTTTTTTTTTTTTTTTTCTTCCTTTCTTTTTTTTTTTTTTTTTCTTCCTTTCTTTTTTTTTTTTTTTTTCTTCCTTTCTTTTTTTTTTTTTTTTTCTTCCTTTCTTTTTTTTTTTTTTTTTCTTCCTTTCTTTTTTTTTTTTTTTTTCTTCCTTTCTTTTTTTTTTTTTTTTTCTTCCTTTCTTTTTTTTTTTTTTTTTCTTCCTTTCTTTTTTTTTTTTTTTTTCTTCCTTTCTTTTTTTTTTTTTTTTTCTTCCTTTCTTTTTTTTTTTTTTTTTCTTCCTTTCTTTTTTTTTTTTTTTTTCTTCCTTTCTTTTTTTTTTTTTTTTTCTTCCTTTCTTTTTTTTTTTTTTTTTCTTCCTTTCTTTTTTTTTTTTTTTTTGTCTCAAGAATGTGCCTTTTGTGTGCCTAGAGGGGCTGGGCTGAAGAGAAAAGAAAAGAAATGTGTGTGCCGATGCACATATATACACAGGGCTATGACAGCGCCCTCTCCACATCTCCCAGGCTCAGAGCTGTCCTGGGTTGGTGAGGGGTGGCACAGGGTTCCTGGGATGCCAGCCGATGAAGGTGTCTGCAACAGGGGGCCTTGGGTCCTTAGCCTGGGACACAGCCAGAGAAACACCTCACCGGTTGTTTCCATGGCAACATCACAATTTAACTGGAATGGAAAGCCTCAGTGGTTTAGAGCCAGGAGCAGCTTTCCAGCTGCACGTGTGCACAAAGCAGGGGTCCTTGGGGAGGGGGAGAGTGTTGGGAACTTTTACTTTATTTTTCCTTGAGTCATTAAGGTCTCTGAGGCAGGTGAGAGCTGTGGAAGGAGTTGGAGGTGACATATGTACTTAAAGAATTTGGGCTCCTTTAGGGACAGTGAGAAATTTCCTGCAAGGCACGATCACTGGGGAGGCCTTGCATCTTGAGCAAACAGAGAAAGGTATGCTGGCATGAGAAGACATGTGAATCAGCTGGCCTGTCTGTCCTTTGCACTCCCATGGTGTTTCTGCTCCCGGGGTACCCCAGCATACAGAGATGGTTGAAAATTTAGCAGCTTTGGCAGAAGAGTCAGGACAGGAGTGTGCTCCACTTTCTGAGCGTGCTCTACTTTCTTTGCTATAGAGCAAAGAGGGTCTGCAGTAAGCTGTAAGTACAAGAGATTAGAGATCCAGGTGTCTTGCTCTGTGTGGTAGTCCAGCTGCAGTCAGAGCAGGCAGATGAACACTAGAACCCAATTCTGGGTTCGTGTCTATGCCCACAGCATTTTGTAAGAGTTTCTGCTAGGAACAGCTATCCAGGAGCACAGAGACCCCCCAAAGCCAGGAATCCGTTTTCTCTTATGGGCTAGCATATGATTTCTAGAATCAGTAAACCTACATCATCTTTTTATGCCTATAGTATATATACACTTATAATGCCGGTGCCACTTATATCTCTACAGCACCAGGATAAGATCTGGGGGGCTTTTGATATTGTACTGATTTTTCTCACATTCTCAAGGGCCTGCCCCTAGTCTGGAAGCCTGAGCTAATGTTCATTGTTATGGTTTTAGGGAAGGATCCCTTCTGTTGTGTGCTTGGAGACAACCAATGCCCCGCCCCCCTACCACCTGTCCCCTTATTTGCAGCTGGGTTGTTCGGGCTCAATTGACTCTATATCATTCTCAGGAAGAGGCAAAAAAAAAAAAAAAGAAAAAAAAAGGAAAAGGAAGATGAAAGCTGACTCATTAGGGAGTTAACAAGTCTGAGGGGAAATATGGTAGGACTTGGAGGGCCACACCAGGCCGGAGTACAAGTCAGAGAGGAGAAGTCTCAGGCTTCTCAGGCTTCAGTGTGCTTAAGGATCAGCTGATCATCTATTAAGAGACCCTTTCAGTGAATGTGGGTTCGGCTGAGGCTCTGTCTTTCTAACAAGCTCCTGGGTGATGATCTTGCTATGGATCCATTGCCTGCCCTTTGAGTAGCTAGGACAGGGACACTCATCCCATGGGGCCAGGAGGGATGTTTGTGCCATGGAGCATGGAAGAATACTCTCATTTCAATGTTCCTGCCATGGTCCCCAGGCAGGGTGGTAGCTTCTCTTTTGTGAGCCTGTCTTTCCTGGTCTTGTCGTCCTGTAAACACTAAGCGATTCAAACACCAATCATCAATTTCAGTGTGCCATCCCTTGAAATGAACGAGTTAAAGGGCAACTATCGTTTGTTTTTGGAACTGCAGTATCACTTAATGGCCAAAAGTTTAGCATTTGACATTAGACAGACCTGGATTTGAATTCTGATGCCCACTTATACAGCTATGCAAACTTGGAAAAGCTACATGTTCTCTATAAACTTAATTTCCTCAACTCTGAGGCCTAAATGTAATAATGTGTGTGAAGTACCGAATTTATATTAGCTATTACCATTATTGGTTATGAAATAATTGATATATGTCAGAAGTTATGAGCTGGAGGACCATAGGCTGAACTGCCCTTCTCCCAAATCCAGATGTTTGGCCTGCACAGTATTTAAATAGCACTGACTTAGTTGCCAACATCTTAAAATTAAAAAATTTCACGTAAAAACCAGAATTTGGGGCTTATGTTGAAAAACTATCAGATCTGACAAACCTGGCACCGATTTCTTGCATGGTAATAGTCGGCTAGCAGAGAGGCTGAGCAAGGCTGAAGACTTGGCATGGGGTCTACACCTCCAGTTCACCACCAGCCCAATCCTCTCATTTGTGTGACCTCCTCCCTGTAGGCACATACCCATGGGTCCCCACACCTGTAGGGTCCTTTCTGACTCTGGAATTCTAGTTATTTTGGCTCACTGATATGTAGTAAGGGCTTTCGGAACCCAGCAAGTCAAGGATTACCTTACCAATAATGCTTCTACTGCTTGAATGAAAGAAATCTGGTAGCCTCTGTTTTGCCTTCCAACAGAGCAGTTATCTTTATTGGGCTCAGCAGTATCTGTGGGGCCAGAACCTGTTGGTCTAAAAGGTGTCCTTCATCCATTACTGACCAGTGGGTCATCTTGGTAGTGTGTCTTTTTTTGCTCTCTCCCCAAAGTCTAAAATGTTCATGACTTAAGCTTTGCAGTAGGTGCTTCTCTTGCTCTGGTACTGAGGTCTGGATGATATATGAGTATAATCACTTTTGTTGACTCTTGCTTTTTTGAGTCTCTAGAGCTGCCTGGGCCTAGTGCCCAAGAACTTTGCTCCTTGAGTTAATGGCAATGCTAGACTGTGCTACTGGCTGTTGCCCAGAAGTACTCCTGGTACCCGTATGGGAAGGGCCACGATGGGAAAAAGTCTTGTACTGGCACTCTCTCTCTCCCCCCCACCCCGCTTTCTCCCAGCTTTTATTTTTTTATGGACTGGAAGTGGAACCACAATAGCAGAGATGAGGTGAAGGCACAGAATGAAGATAAAAGCCCTGACAACCAACAACTAAAGTAACACTGAGAAACCCTGCTCCCAGGGTACTAACCTTGAATGGGGAGGAAGCCAGAAGTTATGCAGGGGTATTCACTGACTTTAGCCTTGCTCTTTTTTTCCCACAGGCTCTTCTGTGGACCCACAACTTCATGAAAATTCTGTGAGCTGACTTCTCCCCTCTGCCTCAGACAAAGCCCATAAGGTGGGTGATCCTTGGGATGGTGCTGGATCTGGGTATGAGAAGAGTTTTCATGGTTTGTGTTCTTGGAGGGACCACATAGTTGTTTTTGTAGATGGATAAGTTTTTCTGACCCATGGTGCATAGCCCTGCATGACTTCTGCCTTCCTCCTCATTCCAGGTTCCTACCCTGGGAGCAGGGTTTTTCAGTTTTACACTTGGTTGTTGGTTGTCTGGACAGTGATGAAGAATGGGGTGACTGCCACTGGGAAATGTAATTCTAACTTTGTTCAACTTTGGGGGACAAATGCTCATGAATTTTGGTTTTGGAAATTTGTATGCAATGATGGATAAGAGACTTGGTAAAAGAGCTTTGACATTCCTGCCATCACCTCCAGAAAGTGGAACTAGAGCAACAGAGCTTTTTCAGAAGACCTGAAAAAAATGCCATTTTGTGCACTCAAGTTTGCTGTTCAAGTTCCTTCAACCAATTTAACAGAACAAGAGACAGCCAAAAATCACACTTTATTTTCTAGAATTTTGATAGCCTTAAGATAATACACTCTTGTGCTCATTGAAGTAAAGACACAGAACTCGCTCATATCAAAGATCGTGTTTATTCACCCTGTATATCTGGGCATGAGTGGCCTTGTCCACTCTAAGTGGTTCTTTAGATGACTGTCAGGACTCTTGAGCCTGTTGGCCTAAGGCTGGCCTGTGAAGAGGCTGCTGGGATCCACTGCACATGAAGCAGCCCCAAAAAGCTGGTGAGTAAAGTGCCCCAAGCCCGTCAAAGCCTGTGTCCCTGCAGATCACAGGTTCCTTCACACCAGGTTGCACTGGAGGTGGGTAGTTTTATACCATGAAGCTGTACCAGAATCACCTGGAAGCTCTGTGAATACTGATTCACCAAGTCGGAGTGCTGAACATGAGCCAGGAGTGCTTTTAACAAGCACCCCCAGGTGACTCTGAGCTTAAGAACCACCCGTCTCACACGTGGACTTTAAAATCTCATGCGGAGAATTTTTCTCATTCTTCAATTTAAAACATTCCTTAACAGTATCTCTGCTTAGAGGAGAGAAGGTCCAGGAACCTAAATGCTGAGCCTTGAAGGGACAGGATATGGACTTCATAATCCTCTGGTGCTCTTTGGGAGCTATGTTCAGATCAGGTGAGTGTGGGCCTCATTACCTGGAACACCTGCTGTGAAGGAGCTCTAGATGTCCTCCAGTTAAGCTGGAATTGTTTTCTTTAAAAATTTGACCTGACGCCCCTCGGTTCCAGGTGGAACATATTTTCACTTAAAATAAAATGTTGGCTCAGAAGGGAATTTAGAGATCTATTCCAGAGCCTCCATTTTTATAAATGAAAAATTGCGGGTTAGAAACAAAAAAAATTGTATAATGATAAATTCTTGAATATACATTCAAGGAGCTTCATGGAGAGAGGGACTTAGAAGGAGAAAGATTAACTAGGAACAAAATTATCTTCCCCAAATTCAGCTGTTGACTAGGCGGAGATAACCTCCCTTTTCCTGAAAATCCTTTCAAGGGGGAATACGTGCCAGGCAGTGACTGTGAAATTCTCGGTCTTCCCCAGACTTCTCTGTCAGCTCAGAGAGGACATCTTGCCTGGCCCCACCCTGCCTGAGCAAGCTCTTCCACGCAGAATTGTGTCATCTCCTGACTTGCATGTGATGGGATGTTTTCTGTAAATATGGAGTGCCAGTTTTGTCCCAAGCTCTAATCCTAGGTCCTGATTTCTTTAACAGAAGAGACGAGAGCTACTTTCACAGAGCTTTCTATCTAATTCTAAACTTATTAAATTCTGTTTCTGTGCTTTTAACTGTCCAGTTTCTGCCTTGAGAAAAAACTCTGGTGCTTGGAATTTTGATAAAAAATAACTCCTTTATTTTCTTATCCATAAATATTCATAGGAAACCACACTACGTGAGGTATTCAGTGCTACCTATGGGTTAAGCATTAGGTGCTAGGGATTCAACAGTAAACAAGGCAGATACAGCCTCTCTCAAGGAGCTTATAATCAAGTGTAGAGAGACAGGAAATCAATCAACAAAGAACAAGGTAATTAGTGCTAGGGTGATATGATTGTGACTGAGTGGGTGGTTACTGAAACCTGGTGTAACGAAAGCCTTCTCTGAAAGGTTTACATTTGAACTGAGATTTGAATGATAAAAGGAGCCTGTTGAAAAGGAGCCTATGGGGCAAGTAACAGTATGTGCAAAGGCCCTGATCCAGAAGTGAATTTGGTGCTGTTTTAGGAGAGAAGGTGAGGGTGGAGAAGTCGTTAAGGACTTGCAGGTGGTGGAGGGGGTTTTAAGCTATGGAGAGACTTGATTTTTTTTACATTTTAAAAGCCCTCTAGTTGTATTGAAGAGAATGGATGCGGTGAGGTGAGACAAAAAGCAGGAACACTGTTTAGAAGGCTACTGCAGTGACAGGCAAGAGATGAGGAGAACCTGAGCCGTGGAGGTGGAGAGAGTTGGTTACAGACAGGATGAATTAGGAGGAACAGCTTCTTACATGAAAACCCTTTGAAAGCATGAAATATGTGAGGGAAGATTAGTTTTTCTAGAGTCACTTTATCATAAGTTTCAGAAAGGCAGGTGCCATGTCTATTGTATGCACCACTGTGCACATTATAGGTCATAAATAGATGCATGGTAAACAGTTGCTGAATACATGAGAGGAATGATGATCACTGTGATTGTTTCTGATTTTAATTTTTAAAATTGAGATTAAATTAACAATAATTAGCATAAAACGAAATGTACATATCTTAAGTGTTCTCTTTGACGAGTTTACTGTGGTTTTCTATGGCCATATTATCTAGTTCTGGCTATATGTTTCAAGCTGATTCTCTTTTCTGCCTATGACCCAGGCCAAAATACAACCTCTTAAGTCTTGGTGGATAGGGCTTCAACAAAGTCCCAGGAAGTGAAGAAACTCATGATATAGAGCCATTGGAGCCCTTTATCTACTTATTTTTTTTATTAGTTTATTGGGGTAACATTGGTTAATACAATTATATAATTTTCAGGTGTACATTATAATTTGACATCTATATATTCTATTGTGTGATTACTACTCAAAGTCCAGTTTTCTTCAGCTGCCATATATTTGACCCCTTTTACCCACTTTACCCTCTTCCTACCCCCTATATTTAACCCCCTTTACCGTGTCTACCTCTCCCCTCCTCCCCCCACCACCTACTCTCTGGTAACCGCTAGTCCATTGTCCGTGTCCCTGAGTCTTTGTTTGTCCTGTTCATTTGTTGCTTTTAGTTTTATATCCCACATATAAGTGATATCATGTGATTTTTCAACTTTTTCAGTCTGGCTTATTTCGCTTAGCATGATTATCTCGAGGTCCATCCAGGTTGTTGCAAATGGCAATATTTCATCTCTTTTTATGGCTAAGTAATATTCCATTGTATATATGTACTACAGCTCCTTTAGCCAGTCATGTATCGTAGGACACTTTGGTTGCTTCCATGTCCTGGTCACTGTGAAAAATGCTGCTATGAACATCTTTATGGATATGAGTTTTCAAGTCTTTGGGTCCATTGTATTACTACAGCTCCTTTAGCCAGTCATGTATCGTAGGACACTTTGGTTGCTTCCATGTCCTGGTCACTGTGAAAAATGCTGCTATGAACATCACATCTGATATGAGTTTTCAAGTCTTTGGGATAAATACCTAGTAGAGGGATTGCTGGATCATTTGGTAGATCAATTTTTAGTTTTTTGAGGAACCTCCATATTATTTTCCATAGTGGCTGTACCAATTTGCAGTCCCACCAGCAGTGTATGAGGGTTTCTTTTTCCCCACATCCTCTCCAACATTTGTTATTACTTGTCCGTTGATTATAGCTATTCTAACTGGTGGAGATAGTATCTCATTGTGGTTTTGATTTGCATTTCCCTAATAGCTAAAGATGTTGAGCATCTTTTCATATGTTTATAGGCCATTTGTATGTCCTCTAGGGAGAAGTGTCCATTCAGGTCCTTTGCCCATTTTTTGATTGGATCATTTTGTTGTTGTTGTGGTGGTGGTTGATTTGTATGAGTTCTTCATATATTTTG
>NW_006431288.1:776412-841012 GCF_000325575.1 Pteropus alecto
TTAAGGCTCCCTGATTGGGAGCATAAATATTAATAAGTGTTATGTCTTCTTGGTGCATGATTCCCTTTATCATTATGAAGTGTCCCTCAGTATCTTTCTTTACCTTTTTTATTTTGAAGTCTTTTTCATCTGATATCAGTACTGCTACTCCCACTTTTCTCTGAATGCCTTTTGCTTGAAATATCATCTTCCACCCTTTCACTTTGAGTCTATATTTGTCTTTGGAGCTGAGATGTGTCTCCTGGAGGCAGCATATGGTTGGGTTTTGTTTGTTGATCCATTCTGCAACTCTGTGTCTTTTTATTGGTTATTTCAGTCCATTAACATTTAAGGTGATTATTAAAATATGAGGTCTTCTTATAGCCATTTTATCTTTTGCTCTTTGGTAGCTCAGTGTTTCTATTGCTTCCTTGTCCTTGTGTTTCTGTTTTCTTTACTTTGGTTGGGTTTTGTAGGTTTTGCCTCTGCTTCTTGTTTTATGTTATATACTTCAGTTCTGACTCTATGGTGTGTGGTTACTATTGCAAATATGAAAAAGATAGTTACATATATATATACAGTCATCCATTTTCTTCTGTGTGTGCCTTATCTCCTTTCCCCTTTGCGAATCTGGATCTTCGAATCCTCCCCTTTTCAGTCATTGTTATCTCAATTTGTTCCTATGTATGCTGAATGTTCATTACTATCTTGCTATAGTAATTCTCTTATTATAATTTGAGTTTATAATTCCCTGTTCTTAGTAAGGGTTGTACTCCTCTGCTTCTATTTGCCTGATAGTCACTTTATTCCTATTTATGTATTTTCTTCTTGTTATTTTGTTTTAGGTGAGCTGACCTCTTTCAGTATTTCCTGTAGTGCAGGCCTCATAGTGGAGAATTCCCTCAATTTTTATATGTCTGAAAAGGTCTTAATTTTGATCTCATATCTAAAGAATAGATACATTATTCTAGGCTGGTAGTTCCTTTCACTTGATAGTTTAAATATTTGATTCCATTTCTTTCTGGCTTGTAAGGTATGTGCTGAGAAGTCCAATAATAATCTAATGGGTTTTCCTTTATACAATACCATTTTCTTCTCTCAGCTGTTCTGAGAATTCTATCTTTGTCATTGATTTTTGATAACTTTAATACAATGTATCTTGGTGAAGGCCTTTTTGGGTTGAGATAATTGCGTGTTCTGTTGAGTTTTTGAATTCCAATCTCTAGATTATGTCTTAGATTTGGGAAATTCTCATCCACTATTTGTTTGAAAATGCTCTCTAGTCCCTGCTCCTTTTCCTCGCCTTCAGTAATGCCCATTATTCTTATGTTTCCTCTCCTGATGGTATCAGCTAGTTCTTGTATTTCTCTTTCATTATTTTTCATTCTTCCATTTTTCTCTTCTTCCTTCTGATTTCTTTCTAGATTTCTGTCTTCGATACACTGATCCTTTCCTCCATTTGGTCAACTCTATTTCCCAAGTTTGCTATTTCATTTTTCAACTCTTGCAGTATGTTTTTTTTTAATCCCCAGGTCTATTCAGTTCTTTTTGAGGGTTTCAATCTCCTCGCTCTGCTCATCTAGCTGTTTTTGAAATTTCTGAAATTGTTGATGTGACTCATTTCAGAACTCACTGTGTTTTTTCAGAAGTACCATCCTGAATTCTCTGTCACTCAAGCCACATATTTCTATGTCTCTAAGCATTTTTTCTGGAGATTTTTCTCTTTCTTTCTGAAATGCCTTGTCACCTTGGTTGTTCATGGTGTTTAATGGACTATTTCTCTGCCTGGGCATTAATGGACGTGTATTCTGTTGTTTTTTAGAAAGAAGATCTATTATATAAAGATATCTCTTTAGCCAGCTGCAAAGAAGGCACTTTTCTTTTGGTTTCAAGTAGGTAGCATTTAAGCCTCTTGGATCCCTGCTTTATATAAAGCCTAATGTCTTTTATTTTCTTGTAGATTTTAATTACACCCACTACTCCCAGTTTCAGTCCCTGTCAGTATTAGCAACAGTTTTGGTAGCATTTACTCAGATTCCCCTGGGCTCCATGGTGATTGGTCTCGGAGGGTATGGGGGAGGGGCCCTCTGGTTTAGGGTTGGGGGCTGTGGCTCAGCCTTGGTTTTGCAACTGGGGCCGGTAGAAATCAACTGTTGTTTCTCTGCAGTCCTGTCTCACTTCTCTGCTTTCTGCCCTGATGACTGAGCCCTGCTGCCAGCTGCGTAGAAAAGTTCTGGCACTTCCAGGCAGGGCTGACCAGGGAAGTTGCTGCAACTTCACCCCTCTCCCTCCTCTTATAAGGAGCTCCGGCTACTGGGAGAGGCAGCTTCTTTATTTTTCTGAGTCCACTGCCCGATAGCCGGAGTTCTGACCTGTGGTAGCTCTTATGCGCAGATCCCATGCTCAGACGTGCTGGTGTGCAGTTTGGGTGTTTTTGTTGAGTTTTAGATGTTCAGCTTATTGTTGTTTCAAGGGGAGAGATCTGGGACATCTCTAACTCTGCCATTGTTTTCCTAGAATTCCCTTCTTCTACTTATTGTTAAGAGAACATCGTGATCCACAACTGAGGTTGCAGTGTCTCCCAGTCCTGCCTCATGGGCATACAATGTATGAAGAGATGAAGCTATAGGAGATGCCAAATTAGCTATTAATTCAGTTTGAACTGAAGGTTTCTAGAAGACAAAAGGGCTAAAGAGGGTTTCAAACTGTCTGGATAGAGCAGAGATCTGTGCTGGGCAAAGGGACAAGAGAGGAGTTGAACCATGATGGAGAAAAATTACTTGAAATATAGCAATGGGCAGAGATATGCCTGGGTGTCTTTCAGAGCAATGCTTGGCAAGCTCCTTTTCTTGGCTCCCCATTGACTTGTGTATTTTATAGTTCTGTCAGAGCAGGGGTTAGTTGATAGAGTTTTGTTTGGTAGAGGTACAAATAATTTCTGTCCTGTGGGGGTGGTGGGGGATAACCACAAATGTTATGGTTTATGACCCTGTGAGGCATTAACCAATTTAGATTTTAACCTAGTGATCTTATCCTAACCTTTCTTTATTAAATTGCTTATCAAAATCAAACTTCTCAAATTGTTATTTGAGCAGTTTTAATGTCTTACTGTTTTCCTCATTAATTGATGAATTGGAATAACTTCGTGATATGTATTCATTTTATATTTGCATGAAAGTCACAATGTTACCTCTTTCAAAATGGCTTTTGTGTCATCTCTTCTTAATAATTTTCTACTCTCACCCAAGTACTCCTTTCCAAGGTCCCAGGTAACTCAGAGGGCTGATGTCCCAGGGGGGGCCCATTCTGCCTCGCGGTCTGATTTCTGGGCAAGCCGTGAGTTAGGACAATGTGTATGTCTGTTCACTGTGCATAAAAGAGGTATGTGGAGGGAGGTGGTATTTAAAACATGGCACTGTGGATACAAATATACATCACGAACAATCCCTTTAGTTTTCCATTTGCCAAGTTATTCCAGGGTCCAGGGTTGCCAACTTCTGAGCCAGTGACTCATTCTGAATGGAAACACTTGTACAGTACAGCACAGCTCCTTTCTACCCCTGATTGGGCTGCAGTGACCCAACCAATTTGGCACTTTCTTTTACTCTCTTTGAATATATCAATGGGAACCTGGAGTTTACCTCCTTAGGGGTTTCCTGAAACATGACCCATTCAGACCTTGTGAAGTAACCAGGTGGGATGGAAGAAAAACAAAGGTGGCTCTTGAAGCCCCAAGAGCTGGCCTTTAATCATGACACCCTGGGGTGTGAAAAGGTCTGAGGGGACAGCCAGTTTGAAGTGATGCAATAAAAGTCTGTGGCCTGTCAGGAAGAAGAGAGAGTATAATTCTATATTAGCAACTGACCTTGGGCAGCCTGTGCCTACATAACTGCCTTGTAAAATGGTATAGAAAAGCAGTATCTGTGAAAGTAGCAAATGGCTGGGGAAAAGGAGTCATCCCATATCTGGCAGAACTACAAGCAGAGTGAAGGCAGAGGGTGGCTTGGAAGGTACCAGAGACAAACTCTTCTTCCAGTTGTGGGTAGGGTAGGTGGGGCCTAACCCCATCACCAGTGTCTGTGTCCTACCTGGTGCATTTTGCCTTTGCCTCAATTTCCTCTGTCAGGATAGTTATGATAGCTTAACCTTTGTCTGGGTAAAGTACTAAGTGCTTCACATACACAGCTCATTCAATCCTTAGAACTACCTTATGAAGTAGGTATTATCATGATCACAGGAAAGAACACTGAGCCTTAGAGAGACTAAGCAATTTGCCCAAGATCACACAACTGGCAAGGGGCAGAGATGAGACCCAAACCCTGATTTGTTTGGTTCCTAAGAACTTTATTGCTATGTTATACTCACCACTTCAGGTAAGACTGTAAATGCAGTTGTGGAAAAATATTAATAATAGGATGGGGAAACTGCCAAGATCTTTCCTCTGGCAAGATTGATTTTTCAGTGAGACTGTGAGATTAATGAGAGCAAAAGCTCAGGCCTTATACTGCTTTATGTGCCCTCAGGCCCCAGAAGTGCTAGGCATGCAGTGAGAAGACACAGAGCAATATTACTGCTGCGAACTTTCATTAGGATGTATAGAGTTCTGTTATGTGTTTGGAAAAAATCTGTCGTCTCAAGAGGCTATATAATGCTCAAAACAGCTTTAGAAATTCTCTTTGGAAATTGCTTTCTGAGCCTCAGTTACATAAATATATTTTTATATTTATCCTCAATCATGGCAATTCCTAGTCCACGGAGGCTAGCTTTGAATATTACAGAAACCCAAAGGCAATTCAGAGCCAAATTTGATAAAAGAGGTCAATTTCAAATTTTCAGTTTTGTTTAAAAACAAGCTGGTGTTAGTATAAAACAAGGCTAATGGTCTTGAGTAGTTCACAAACTGAAGACGTTCTTCTACTAGAGGATTTTAACAGATGTTTTTCAAAAGGCCTTCCTTTTTTGGGGTCCTGCCTACTTCTCCAGCCTCACCTCAAACTGCTCTTCCACTCACTCTCTATGTTCCTGTCACCTGGTTTCCTTTCAATTCCTTAGGACACAAAGCATATTACCTGTTTCTGGCCTTCACACACATTATTTTCTCAGCCTAATTTGCCCAGCTCACCTGTCAAGTGTAAATCTGAGTGCCATTTTTTTAAAATTTAAATTTAATTTAATTTTACATTCGTTTCAGGTACATGGTACCTGAATGATTAGACATTTATATAATTTATAAAGTGACCCTCCCGCCCCTCTGATTACTCTAGTATCCATCTGGCACTATATATAGCCATTACAATATTATTGACTATGTTCTCCACATCTTGGTGACTGTTTTGTAACTATTAATTTATACTTCTATATCCCTTTACTTTCCACCCAGTCCCCCAACCCTGCTTCCCTCTGGCAAGCACCAGTTTGTTCTCTGTAATCTGTGAGTTGTAAGGTGAATTGTAGTTACTGCTGTGAACTTTCTCTAACTTTCTCTAACAAATCAGGGTTTGGGTCTCATCTCTGCCCCTTGCCAGTAACTGTGTCTTCTCACTGCATTTTCATAGAGCAATCTTCTCACTTATAACTCCCTCCTGCACCTTCTTGATTTTTCCTTCGCAATTGTAATGATAAATTCCAGGGTGGTTTTACTTATAAAGCATCTCTGCTCCACCACCACCCTACAAGCTCTGTGGCAGCAGAGGCTGTTCTATTTTGCTCATCCCTATGCCCCCAACTTTCAGCACAATGTTGACATATTTTTGGCACTCAAGATATATATTTGAAAGAATAAACAGGAACATCTAAGTCATCAGTTACCAAACTGCTTCTCTGCCAACCTCTAAAGTTCTCTACAGCCTCTTCTTGCTCCCCATTGTCCTCAGGTCTCTCCTGGGCACCTCAGGAATTTTCATTCCCTCTGAGTCCACGTCAGTGGTTCCCTTTCCTCTTCTTACCTCATGGTAGCTACTTCTCAGGTTCTGGTTTTCACTGTATTTTCTTTTCATGCTAAGTTTCATCTTCAGCCTTGACTCTCTATAGAGTTCCAGCCCCAAGTTGCCAATGAACCATTGCTCATTTCTACATGCCTGCTCTTTGGGCAACTGGAACTTGTCTCAAGGACTAGGCCCATTTTTTTTCCCCTGATGCTCCTCTTCCTGTGCTTTTTCTCTGGAATGTTTCAAAATTTGTCTAGTCTCCTAAAAAGAAACTATAAAGTGATCTTTACCATATCTTTCTTCTATGTTCAACTTGTCACCAAGATAAATTAATTCTGCTTCTGGAGTATCATTTGCATCTTTAATTTCCTATCCCTTCTGAGAAAATTCCAGGGTAGTCCCTCATTATTTCTCAGTTGGACAATTAAACAGCCTCAGAATTTGCCTCCACTTCTAGGCAGCTGTCAAGCTTCCCTTCAACTTTACAATTCACCTTACAACTAAGTGACCTAATGAGTCTTCATAGTCTATAGAATGAAATCCACCCTATGCATCACTACATCTTTCACTGTTTTTGGTCTAGTTGTTCTCAAAGTGTGGCCCCTGGATCAAAGGTACCAGCATTACCTGGGAGCTTGTTAAAAATTCAAATTCTTGGGCCCCATGCCAGACCTACTGAATCAGAAAATCTTGGTGGTGAGGGGGAAGAGGCAGCAATCCATGTGTTAACCAGCTCTCTAGATCATCTCACTCAAGTTTGAGAACCACTGTTCTAATGGGGTCAGATTTCTCATTTATCTCTGAAGATTACAATTACTTCTGTACCTCCATGACTTTGTTCATGCTTTTATATCTGAGTAGAATTACTTGCCTTCTTTACATCTCACACTCCATGCTTTTCCCACCTGTCAAATTCCCATTCATTATTCCTGCCCAAACATTACTCCTCCGTGAAGTGTTACCTGATCCTCTCAGGCACAATGAATTACTCTCCCTTTTGAGTTCTCACTGGTGCTGCCCCCTGGGCTATTGACATGTGTTTGCTTCAGTCTTACTGTTTGTCCTCACAGCCTCCTATATAATAAGCATTTTCTAAATTGACTTGGGTCAATGTACATTTCATATACATTGACAGGAAAGGGTGAGGTTTCTCTTGAATAGAGAATCAGGCCAGAGACATGTAGCATCTTTCTCCTTTGAGAGCTCGATGTTCCAGAGCAGATGCCCTGTGGCTCCTCTCCTGCAACTGGGTCACCCAAAGTTGGGTAGCTTCATTTTGGAGACATGCCTGGAATGGTTAGAAGTTTACCCAATGTCACATGTAATCAGTAAATTTAACCTCCAAGATGTGAACATCCAAGTGTAATACATCTTCCATTGGTATTTGACTTTAAGTATTTCTTCTTTCTTGTTCTTTACTTCCTTGCCTTCTGGGATACCCCATTGTATGTATGTTAGACTCTCTGTACTAAGCATATCTATTATTCTCTGTCTACTCTTTCTTCTATCTGCCCGTCAACGTTTTTTTGTTTTTTTTTTTCTATTCACATGTCTTCAGGTTCACCAGCTTGACTTCTGCTATGTCCTATCTAATGTTAAAAACACCCAATGAATTCTCACTTATGATATTGCAGTTCTAGAATGCCCACTGGCTTCTTTTAAAATAGATTTTAGTTCTCTGTTGAAATTCTTTATCTTTTCATCCATCTTTTTTTGGTTGTTCATTATTTCTCTTTTTTAAAATGTTTATGTAGCTATTTTCAAGGCTCTGCTGACACTAACTTCTGGATATTTTGTGGATCTGCTTCTCTCTCTCTCTCTCTCTCTCTCTCTCTCTCTCTCTCTCTCTCTCTCTCTCTCATGTTGGTCACATTATCCTACCTTCTCTTATGTCTCATTACTTATGGTTGTTTGCCAGATGTTATGTAGAAAAGAACCATAGAGACTGAAGTTAATGTTATTTTCTCCTAGAAAGGCTTTGCCCATTCTTTAGCTGGACAGATAGTGCAAGGGGCCAATCATCTTGAAGCTGTGAGAAAGTAAACTGGGTTGTGGTTGGGTTGCAGTTAGACTTGGTTCTCTCTGGTTTCAAATGTCTTAGGGATGAGACCTGGTGTATGTTTGTGGAAGGTCCCTTCCTCTAGTGGGACTCCATCTCCTAAGAAATGTAAGACTGACGGAAATTGAACTCTGCCTTCCTAACCCAGTCCCTTTCTGGGCAAAGTTCTCCTGGGATTTGGATTGAAATGTTGTCATGTCTCTGTTACCTCTAACTTGAAATTTGAGCTCTTTAGCCTCCACATCACACAGATTAAGAATCTGCCTAAGATCTTAAGGGGAGCCGTTTTGGGTATGGTTTCAAGCCCTTTGTACTAGTGTGGCTGTCTCCTAGGAACTTTGAGACTATGGGCGATTTCACTCTTTCTTGAGTCTCCTGTGCCACTCTACATGCAATAACTATTCTGTGGGGGAAAGTCAGCAATGCTTTAGGACTCAGCTAGATTCTACTCTGTTATACCAGGCTGCAGAGATATGACAAGCTCTCCTGATTTCTCTTCCCCTCTGCATATGGTAATCCCAGTCCTCAGGGCCTCAACAAATGCCCCAAAGGAAGAAAACTACCAGCAAACTCAACTTCCTTTGCACATGCTCTTCCCTTCTGGAATTTTTATTCTCCTAGTCTTCTTTGCCTTTGTGGTTCTCCACACTGTTTTTAAAAATATGATCTTGTAATATGTCTTTATTTTCACTAGCTGTTGCAGTGAGAGGAATGCCTTGCCTCTACTTACTAAATCCTAGTTGGAAGCACAAGTCTTAAAACTAATTATTAATCTACTTTTTTCATCAGTGAAAGCAAACTGAGTCATATTATTTTACCAATATTTTATTATGAACATTTTAAAACATACCACAAAATTGAGAGAAGTTTACAATGAATACCCTATATACCCAGTGATGTGTTAGTAAGCTGGATGTCCAGGGGAAAAGTAAAAAAGCTCTGATTTGCATGGTTTGCTGATTTTTGTGGTGTAGGTATTCCCACCATGGCCAATTTCAAGCTACCACTGTGACTTGGGGAAAATTTGAGCAAAATCAGCTTTTGTGTGCCAGTGTATAGAACTATCACCTAGATTCTACACTAACATTTTAGAATATTTATTTTTTATCACATGGGTATCCGGTCCTGTTTCCATCAGTCTATCTTATTTTTTTTTTTTATAAATTTCAGATATAATTATAATTCCTTCTAAATACTTCAGCATGCATGCTAACTGGAATTTAATATTTATTTACAGTATTTCTTTTGATGTCAAATGAATTCTCAGTCTTAATTGCACACTTGCTGAGTAATTTTGTATACCTGTGTAATCCAGGTCCTATCAAGATATGGAAGAGTACATTTACCATAGAAATTTCCCTCAAAGCTTGGTCAACTAAAACTTTTAGTTTTTTTTTTCTGATATGACCTGTCACTTAACCAAAACCCCTTCATTATTCATGATCAAATGATCATTTCACCTAAATATACATCCTTACATTGGTTCCACTTTACATTTACCAGATGAATAATCAGGTTTGCTGCTTTATAACTTTGAAAGTAGATGCCCTACAAGAGCCTGATAGCTTCAGTACCCTAAGTGTATACATCACTGAGTCATGTCAAAAAACATCACAGATATCAATATTGACCAAGTCCATAGTCCCCAGGATAAGCAAGAAACCTCACAGTCCCATCCCTTCAGATTCCCTTCAGCTTCTGTTTCCACACTAAATGTATGTGAATCATTTTGCTAACAGTCCCATGACATTGTTGTCTTCCCAAGGAAAAATTCTTCCCTACCTCCCATCGCTGGCTGATCCTGACCACACTTCCTGTGGAAATTTATCCATTTGGCTTTCACCTGTCATAACTCAAGGAAAAATATCAGTCAATAGCAAAAAACAAAATCCAGGAAAACACTCAGCAAGAAAAGGGAGAAAACAATCATTTGCCTTCAATTATTAGGATATTTTAGACCCAAGTAGTGAGAGATATTGGACAGTGTTTCAAGTTCTAAACCACAAATCCACGATCCAGATGAAGAAAGCAATTTGGAGAAGAGCAAAAAGAAATCTCTCATCTAAAGTGCCAAAATAGAAAACATTTTCAAAAATAATTTCATATATTTGTGATATGAACCATGACAGTAATCAGGACATGATGGCTGCCTTTTATTATTTAAGAATAATTAAGATCATGTCTTACACACATGTCATGGTTTATAAAGATTTTGCTCTGGTCACCTCATTTGCTGGACCTAAGAATTGGTGCAAGAAGACAGATTTCTTTAAGTGCTAGAGCTGTGTAACAAAGGGTTATTGGTAGACGCTTTCAGATTTCATTATTACATGACTTCATTACCACATGACTCTCCAGTGATCATATTTTCCAAAGTGAATTCAAGCCATTCTTTTGCCAAGTATAACTATGCCACCCAGAGATAATAGAATATTCAGGAGATTGTAGTTATTATTCAGTTCATTCAACAAACATATATTTACACATTTTCTTAGAGATTTTTTACACATCTACATAGCCTTTGTAGGATAATTCATGAGTAATAATTTACTTAGCCATTTCCTTACTATTGCACATTTATGGTGTTTCTAATATTTCCATGTGACAAATATTGTCACAATAAATATCATAGCATAGAAAGCTTTCTTTGTATGTTAGGTTATTACTTGAACATAGATTGGGGAGTATAAATATTTTTTAATACCGTTGAGCAACATAATAAGATCCTTTTCAAAAAAGCTTGTAGCAATTCATAAATCTATAAAAATGAATCAGAATGCCCATTTTACTGCATCCTTATCAACACTAACTAACTTTGTGTAGTCTGTGATGATCAGGCTGGACATTACCAAACAAGCTTTGGAAAATGTTATAAAACAGACTCTGATTGGTAGATTTAGCTGAATAAACTTTAAGATCTAAACCTCTAGATTATATTTATAATCAATTTAAATTATGGCATAGCTAGTTATACCATGATTGGTTTTATGATAAAGTAATTATTTTCCTCAAAATATTACTTGAAATATACAGGAAAAGCCTAAATGGCATGGTTACTGCATTTGACAGATATTGGTATAATCTTTTGTTTTTCAGGATTTTTGGAGACTAAAGTGGGCATGCTAGCAAATTCATTCACTTAAAATGAAAATTATCTTTATTGTTTAGTTAAAACAAAGTATCTTAAACTAGATGGCTTAAACAACAGACATTTATGTCTCACAATTTTAGGGGCTAAAAGTCTGAGATGAGGGTGGCAGCGCAGTAGAATTCTGGTGAAAGCTGTCTTCCTGGCTTGTAGAGGGTTATCTTCTCACTGTGTTCTCATATGGCAGAGAGGAGAGAGAGAGAGAAGAGAAAGGATATTTAAACAATACTAAAATATATTTTCTAAGTATAAACCATTGAATTGATTTTACCTCAAGCTTTGGTCTCAAGCATCTTTCTATGACCCCTTGTGAAGTTTCTTTGTAGCTGAGATGGGGATGCTAACTCTTCAAACAAAAAGAGATAAGCAGTGCCGAGTTCTCTGAGGACTTTACTTCAAACCTTGTCCCCTCAGACTAAGGATCAAAGATAAGACCCCGTTGTGGTTATCTATTGCTGCATAACAAATCATCTCAAAATTGAATGGCTGAAAAAAAATAATTTCATTATCTTGTGGTTTCTGTGGGTCACAAATTTGAGAAGAGCTTGGCTGTGTGATTCTGGCTCAGGGTCTCTCATATGGTTGTAATCAGATGGTAGTTGAAACTAGAGCAGTGGAGGGGGTGTGACTGGGGAGGTTGGAAGTTGGCCAGGCATCTCTCTCTCTGATACAGTCTCAAGGCCACTCTGTGTGGGCTAGTTTGTGCTTCCTCACAGCATGGTGGCTTCAGGACAGTCAACTCACTTGCGTGGTGGCTCAGTGCTTTAGTGTAATGTTCCAGCTCACAAGATGGAAGCTGCCTCATTGTTTATGACAGCCTCTGAAGCCATGCAATGTTACTTCTTCGACGTTCTATTGTTTACAAATAAGGCAAAAGCCCAACCAGATTCAGAGGAAGAAGAATTAGCCTCTGTCATTTAATGGAAGGGTGGCAAGTTTCTATAAGAACAAATGGGATGAGCATTATTGCTGCATCCATTTTTGCAAAATATAGTCCTCCGCAAACCCTTTCATAGAGTGTCCAGATCTGAGAAGTGAATGTTTCCCACTAAAGTCTCTGTGGACAGTCCCAATCCTGAAATGCTGTCTCCAGTCTGGGCACCTATTTAAATCAGGTACACAGGAGAAAGTGAAAGCTCATCTCACGAGAAATGATCACAGGAACTAGCTTTCTTTTTCCTGGATATAAGACTTAAGAGGAGACGTGATCTTGATCTTAGCACATTTGAAGGACTGTCAGGTTGGAAAGGAAGCAGGCTTGGTCTGCGTTGCTTTAGAAGGGTGGATCACTAACAGGGCTTTTCAAGGACCCTAAGTATCCCAATGAAGAAAATTCCTTGGACGATTACCTCTGTTACATGTTCTACATTAAATTCTCTCTGGAAAAAAGTGTCTTTGATTAAAGATAAAAAAGTTTTCAAACCATTAGTCTTGATCAAATAAATGAGTGTTATGGTGGCAAAATCAGGTGTAATAAATGTCTGTCTAATGTAAAACGAAACAAAACCACCCCTCCAAAAAAACAGCTAGGTCTATGCCTCTCAAAATAGGAGTGCCTATATCCCAGGGAGTAAAGGTAGTAGTGGGCTAATGGGCACTGGAAGACATAGGATAAATATAGTATAGAGATATTGACATTTGTTTCAAATTAAAAACTCTAAGAGACTTTTCCAGGTTCAGGTAGTTAATCAGGTTGATGCCCCCTATGTTCCCCAGAGATACCATAGAAAAGTTTTATTGATATAGTTAAGGGTACAGACTAAAGAACAAGGCTGTCTGGGTTCAAATCCTGGCCGTCACTTACTAGTTATGTAACCCTGGTCTTAATCTTTCTGCACCTTAGTTTTCTCATCTGTTGAAATGAGGATAATATCTACCTGATGGGGTTGATTGTAAGAACAAAATGAATTTATTTACAGTGCTTAGAGTAGTGGCTGACATATGGCAAGTATACCTAAGTATTTATTAAATTAATAAAAGTGTGAGAAGTATGAAGAAGCCTGCATGGGAAGATAATAAATAGGCATTTAGTCACTATTTGATCATGAGCAGAGGCTGGAAATCATATATTTTGTTAAAGGGACTGCCCATGGGGTGGTCCATAGCCCACTCCTCCAAAAGGAATTCTAAAAAACTAAGATGGAATCCAAGGTCACCCACCTGCTGGATGGTTTTTGATGGTCTGGACCAGAGGTCACCAAACCTATTCTGCAATAACTAAGATTTTAGGATTTCTGGGTCATGTGGTCCTTGTTTCAACTATTCAACTCTGCCATTGTGTATGAAGGCAGCCATGAGCCCCACGTACATGAATTAAATGAATGGTCGGGCTGATTTGGCTCATGATCCATATCTGCAGTTTGCTGATTCTAGTCTAGATCATGCCAGGCCTGAATGAGCTGGAAATAGAGTAGTTTTTGATGGGGCTGAAGAGCAACCAGAGTTGGAGGGGAAGACAGACGAGAATAGCACCGCTGCAATGCTACCTCTCTTCCTGGGGTGAACTCACTCTGGCTTTGAACAGGTCCTCTGTGTGTGACTAGGACACTTGGAGCCAGGCATCCACAGACACCCAAGGGGACCATATTAGGAATAAGAGTACACAAGTCATTCATTCTCATCACTATGTGTTTCATTATTGTATTACAAGGTCTTTGGAAAGAGAGCTGAGGCTTTTATTTTCCTTCAAACTGGCTTCAAGCCTCAGAACAATGCTGTCCATTCTGTGGATGGTCAGTGAGCCCTTACCGACTGTCTTTATTTCTTCACCTGCAATAAGATCTCCCCAGGCCCATATGGAAACCTAAAAGTTCATCAGGGACTAATTCAGTGAGACTCTTCCAGGGGAAGTTCAGTCCCTGTGGGGAGTGATTGCACACTGATGGAATTTTTGTACACTGGATGGAAAGATGATCTTTGCCTTTTGGCTGTATCAGAGTAATAAGTGGGAGACCGATTATTTCTAAGAGTGCAGTTCTTCCCAGCACTGATAAGAATGGAATGCAGGCTACCATGGAGATTCAGGTCATTAATTAGTCCCAGAAGCCTCTATGCCTTGAATCACTGTTATATTAATTATGCATCAAATTAGAATGTTTGCAAAGGCTCAGTGCCAACTGTGCTGCAGAGCTTGATGACGGCATAGAGAGATCAAGGAGTGTCCTGCCCAGCACACTGCAGGGACCAGCAGGTGAATGCCAAGGCCCGAGTGTGCAATGACCCTGCCTGATCTCTGCCTCAGCTGTTTGCAGCCTCTGCCAGAGAGCTTGTTATTGGCGCAGAGTAGACAAAAGCAGAGGAGGAAGAGAATGATGGCTGCCCCTCAGTTCAACCCTCTGAGCTCTGTTGCAGTCATGCTCAGCTGAGAAAAGACAAAAAACAATCATTTAGATATTTTATGTCCACAGTAACGAATAGAAGATACTTCCAGGTGTTTGCTAGCATGGAGATAACAGTCTGGACTCTTATCTGACTTTCAGTTTTTATCTCAAATTTTTAGGGTTGGGTAGGCCTGGTTGCAGCTTTGGTTCAACTATTTTATCTCCTCCTTGTCTTCTTCTACCTCCTCCTCCCTTCTTGTGTTCTCCATGAGCATAAAACCAAAATATACTAGATGCTTGGTAGTAAAATAAACAGATGATAAACAGCAGTCTCTGTGACTGCTGGGTTATAATTCCATTGAGGGCCTGGGTTGAAGTCATAAACCACAAGAAGTGAAGTGTGACCCACAAATAGCCTTCAAGATGGAATTATGCTCCATAATTCTAAATAGACATTTGAAAAAATAATTCTTAAGCCTAGCTTTAATTCAGAAAAAAGAGCCCTGACAGTAGTGACATCTTCTGATCAGTTCATCAGTAAACAAATATCTCCTCTGTATTAATGTGACATTTATCAGTGTTGGTGTGAGCACTTTATCTGTTCTCTAGGAGGTTACAATTGAAACCAGTCAATAGTGCCCCAAACAGAATCAAAGAAAGGGAAATCGGAGTCCCAAAGTTGGGAAGTTCACCACAGATGAACATAAATAAGCATGAAATGAGGAGACATCTTGAGACGGACAGGAAGAAATGTTGATTACTGACAAACAAGGCAACAGTCTCTTGTCTCTGCTTTGCACACCTTTCATCTTTCCTCTTTTCACTTATTGCAATATCATATATTGGCTGAGTTTGAGTTTTGTGGGAAATAATAAATTGACATAAATTCCGCCTCTGTTCTAGACATACTTGCTCTTTTCCAAACTGGTTCTGCTTGATCTCATGTCATTAAAGCAAGTTGATCTCATTTAACCCAAAAGTAATGAGAGGTTTTTTCATGATGGTTTCTAGTGTGATGAAAACAAATATTCACACATTACAAAGAAAAGAAACTAAATCCAACAATTCTGCAGGAAGTGGATATTTAAATAGTAGCTTCTGGTAATCATAAATTAAGCCATCAAAATTTCCTAAGAATCCACTGTAGCCTTGGTATTAAATGAAACAACATATGTGCAGAAGCTGGCAGATGGTAAGGACTTAATATATGGTTATTCATTGCCACAACTTGAACCATAAAATTCAGGAAAAAAAATTATATATGCTCTTGTATATACTTTTATGCTTTTCTCAATAGGCTTTTATTTATAACAAAAATATATAACAATGAGGAAAAGAAAAGCAACAGCAAATAACACTTTAAGATGAACTATCAGGCCAAAATAAAGAATAAGATAATTTTTATCAGACTTGTTGGTATAATTTTCGTATACGCTTTGTATTTAATTTGCTCTTTCTTTTGTAGTTTTTTAAGATGAGAACTTAGATCATTTATTTGAGAACTTTCTCAAATATACACATTTAAAGTCATATATTTCACTCCAAGTACTGCTTTGGCTGTGTCCCACACATTTTGATGTGTTACCTTTTTATTTTTGTTTTGGTTCAAACTATTTTCTAATTTCTCCTGTGATTAAGTTTGAACTCATGTGTTATTTACTTTCAAAATGTTTGGAGATTTCCAGAAATTTTTCTGGTATTGAGTTCTATTTTAATTCTGTTATGATCAGAAAACATATTTTGTATGATTTAAATTCCCTTACATTTATTGAGACTTGTTTTACAACACAGAATATAATCTTTTTTGTGAATGTCGTATGTACATTTGAAAAGAATTTGTATCTTGCTGTTGCTGGTGGAGTATTCTGTAATTGTCAATTAGGTCAAGCTGGCCATTGATTTTGTATAAGTGTTCTATATCTTTACTTATTTTCTATTTGTATAACGATTACTAAGAAAAGAATTTTAAAATTTCTAACCATCACTATGGATTTGTCTAGTTCTCCTTTTAGTTCTATCAGTTTTTGTTTCAGTTAATTTTGAAGTTGTTAGGCATTATTAAGTACATATATATTTATGATTTGTAAGACCTCATGATAGATTGACACTTTTATTATTATAAAATTATTATGTCCTTTTTTATCCTAGATAATATTCCTTGTTTCCAATATTAATTATAACCACTCTAGATTTATTTTGATTAGTTTTTGCATGTTTTTCCCAATCCTCATAGTTTTAACTTTTTAAATATCTTTATACATAAAAATGTGGTTTTTTTTTTGTAGGTAGAATATATATTGCTTTTTAAAATTCAATCTGACAATCTCTGATTTTTCATAAGTGGGAAAAGTTGTCTTTAATATTTCTTATGCAGATCTGTTGCTGATGGATACCTTCTGCTTTTATTTGTGTAAAATATTTTCTCCATTTCTAACCTAGTCTCCATTTTTCTTCATTTTTGAAAGATAATTTTCCTGGAAATACAATTCTATGACAATAGTTTTTTTGGTACTGCTCCATTTTCTTTTGGTTTGCATATTTTACCATATAAAATCTGCTGTTATGCTTGTTCTGTATGTAATATACATTTTTTCTGACGGCTTTTAAGATTTTATTTTTATCTCTGGTTTTTAGCAATTTGATTATGATTGTGATCATGCTTTGGCATGATTTTCTTTATATTTTTTTCTGTTTGGGTTCCATCGAGATTTTTTTTATGCCTGTTTAGAATCTTCATGAATTTCCCTCATATGTGGGAAATTAATATATAAAATATAAAACTGAAAGCAACAAATGAACAAGACAACAAACAAGAACTCATAGACGCAGATAACAGTTTAGTGGTTACCAGAGGGAAAGGGGGAAGGTAAAAGGGGTCAAATATATGGTGACAGAAGGAGATTTAACTTTGAGTGGTGAACACACAATGCAATATACAGATGATGTATTATTGAATTGTACGCTTGAAACCTATATAATTTTATTAGCAAACATTGCCCCAATAAACAATTTAAAAAAATTTAGATAAACTTTTAGCTATTATTTCTTCATATATATCCCCTCTCCCTTTCTGGGACTCCAATATACATGTTAGACTGCTTTGATATTGTTCCGCAGATACTATATTTTATTTTAATTTTTACCCTTTTTTTCTTTGTATTTACTTTTGGATATTTTCTATAACTATCTCTTTAAGATTACTAACCTATTCTACAGCATAAAATCAGCTGTTAATCTATTCAGTATATTTTTTGTTTCAGATAATATAATTTTCATCTCTAGAAGTTCTGTTTCAATTTGTTTTTTTTAAAAACAAAAAACAACCGTCCATTTTGCTCCTCACCATGTCCATGTTTTCCCGCTTCTGTCATTTCTGTTTCTGCATTTATTTGATCTTCTAGTTATCGACTATGTACTTCTACTTTTTTCAGATGCCCAATAATTTTTTATTTAATGCTATACATTGTGAAAGTTTACATTGTTGAGCCTTGGATCGTGTTATATTTCTTTTGATAGTGTTGAGCCTTGTTTTGGAAGTTGCCTCTGGGCATGCATGTGGTAGTGAAATGGGGACATTAGTTATATAAGTGTGTAGTTGTCACAAAATTCACCAAAATATACGCTTATGATATGTACATTTTACTCTAAGTAAATTACGCTCAATAAAATTGTTTTTAAAATGTTATTTAAGCTCATTTAAAATTTTATAAATAACACAAATATATAGAGAACGAAAACTAAAAGTCATATTTCACCCCCTCTTCAATTGTCTCTTCATTATTCCTTCTTTCCCAAAATGTCACCATGCATATAATCAGTTTAATCATTTTGTATTATCTCCTTCACAATTTTTACCTGTGGATTTATAGACATAGTACCATGCTAAGATCACAGGCTCTAGAAAGTGGACTGCTTGGGACAGAATGATGGCTGTATTACTTAATAAAAAGTCTTAAACAGTAGACTGAAAAGCAGGCTAAAAATTAAAACATATAAATGGACTTACAAAGTAAGCATCCCTCTGTGTTTGACTTCTTTCTCAATGTCATATCTTTTAAGTTCATTGATATTATTGCTTGTATCGATAATTTACTACTTCTTATTGTATTCAATTGTATTTACTGTTCTATAATAATACCACAACTTGTTTAGCCATGCTTTGGTTGACAGATATTTGGGTCATATCCAGTTTGGGCTATAATGATAAAAGCTGCTGCGAATTTTCCTGTACAAATTTTTTTGTGAACGTATGTTTTCATTTCTCTTGGGTGAAACAAGAGAAATGGGTCAAATGGTATGACCTAGGTCATAGAATATGTTTAAGTCTATTTTAAAAACTGCCTAATTATTTTAAAAATAATTGTACCATTTGTAAGTATGAGAATTCCGGTTCCTCTAAATCTTCCCCAGCACTTGATATGGTTCAATCTTTTACATTTTATCCATACTAATGGGTGTGTAGTGATATCTTTTGTGGTTTTAATATTAATTTTCCTGATGACTGATATTGTTAGTCCTTTCTTGCGTTTATTGGCCTTGCGTATATCTGTCTCTGTGAAGTATCTAAGTTCTTTGCTCATTCTGTTGTTTATTGCAGTGTAACACAAATATCCCATAACTTAGTGGCTAAAACAACAGTTTTCAATTTTGTTCACACATCTTCAATTTGAGCAGGAGTCAGTTTGTACAGCTGATTTCTGCTCCATGTGGCATCATTTGGGACAGCTAGACTAGGTCTGGAATATTCACTCCAACATGGCTCAGCTACATGCTTGGCAAGTTGGTGCTGTCAGCTGGAGACTCAGTTGAGACTATCAGTCAGGGGCTTTGGTTCCTTTTCATGTGAATCTGCCCATACAGCTCCTTGGATGTCCTCAAAGCATGGTAACTGGGTTCTAAGAATATGTGTCCAAGAGAAGAGATAGGAAAGCTGATAGTCTCATAAGGTCTTGACCTTTAAACTAGGTTACTCTATTGGTCAAAGCGACATCAAACTCATCCAGATTCAAATGGAAAGTGGAGAGACCCTACCTCTTACTGGGAGATAGGATTATATTTAATCTGCTGTAGTCTACCCTCTTGCCAGAAATTATTGGCATTCATCTCATGTTAAAAATATAGGCAGTTCCTCCTAAGATCTATGAAAATTTTATTCCTTGCTCTCTGTCTCCCACGCTTCAAGTAAACTTAAAGCTCTTAGGGGAAAGCCAGTTAAGTGTGTATCTCATCTAATGAGTTTCACTTATTTCCAAGGTAGTACCAGCCCCATTTCTGCCTTCTTCAGTTACTCTCCAAGGCCTTAAAACAATTGATTTTCATATATTGTCCATAGTTTATCATTAGTTTTGGCAAGAGGATTGGTCTAATACAAGCTATTCTAGCATTTTGGAACCAGAGGCCCCCTGTATATTATATAAAATATATAAAGTGGGGGAAAATAAAAGTAACCCTAAACAATGGTATGTAAAATGTAAGTACCAAGTGAAAACAAAAATGTATTTACATAGGAAATTATATGGCAAAGAATAATTTATTGATTATTTACCATTAAATAGCTATGTTGCTTAAGCACGTTACTTTATATGTTCAGGCACAGATGTTTATCTGAAAGACAAAGAATTTATATCAGATGTAATAAAGAACTCTTCAGCTCTTTGACGTCTATAATTCTAATAAACTTATACTGCAATGCAGAATTTGATTTCTATTCATTGAATGTAAGTAAAGCTTAAGGATTTATAATTTATATGGTCAATGTGAAACTAGAATGTTAGAAAATAGAAATTCTCTCAAACATTAAAGTTATATTTTCAGGTAGAGCTTACAGTTTCTTCTCAAACTGGGCACGTAAGCCCAAGGAGTACCTGAATGTGGACTAATAAATAGTCATAGAGTAAACACGACTCATCTTTTCAGGGCATTCATTACCTATGCAATTTTGGGTAAAATCACATTCATTTTAAGTTAAAATGAACATAGATAAATTATAGTATAGAAGACAAATGTCATATGAATATTAAAAAAATCTTTTTGGAGGGAAACCTTTGGGTAACTATCTCAGATGCTGGGGGATGAAGATTTCTTTCCTCCGGCACTCTGACAGAAAAGTTTGAGAATTTCTGCAAGTTCACTGGCAGTGGGCAAGAGTCTGAAATTTTGCTTTTTGTTTAAAATCTGTAACCATGATTAAATCTATGCAATAAACATATTGTATTTACCCAGATATTAGCTCTCTTTCTTTAAGTTGCAGAATGAGCAGTTTTTACCCCTTATGATGTGCTACCCTCGAAACTGTTCATCTGTTCATAAGTATGTTTTTATTTGATAGAATAAAATGAAATATCTGTTTCTTTGACTCTCCACTGAGGTAAAACATAGTCACTAGTCCACACTTGCTTTCCGGCTGCAGACAAAGCCAAGATTACCAAAAACCATTTTTTTCCAGTTGACTTCTGAGGGGTACAGTAGGAATAGTTTTTAATTGTGTTTTAGGAGTTCCAAGTATTCTCCCTTTCACCATGGCTATCGTCACACCTAAATCACCAGCTATTTTGGGTGAGACAATAGTGACCCTGACAGGTCAATACTATGAAAGATGAGAGGAAAATCTCTTCTTAAGCCATTTTCATTCATAATCATCTTGATTAAAACTAGTTGACCATGATTTTAAAACATGTCCTTACATTCTTTAACACTCTTACCATCAAAAGGTGGAATCTATTTCCCCTTCCCTTGAATATAGCCAACCTTAGTGACTTGCTTCTGAGGCACACAGTTAGATAAACTTGACATTTTTCAAACTAGGACAGGGAAGGCAAGACAGCTTCTGGACAGAGAGCAAGCACATGCATATTCTCAATAACCTTCCCTTCCTCAGCCCTGCATACTTGGACCCCTGAGCCATCATGTAAGAAATTCAGCTATTCTGAAACTACCATGCTGGAAAGACCATATAGAGAGAACATATATATAGGCACAGAGAAAGATGCTCGAGGGCCCCAGCTGTTCCAGCATTCAGCTGACTGAGACTTCCTAGTTCAGGCTCCAGGCATGAGAGTGAGGAGCTTTCAAAGGATTCCAGCCTTCAAGCTACCCTAGTTCTGCCAAGTGGAATGGGGGTGAGCTGTCCCTGCTGAGCCCTGTCCAAGTTGAAAATTCACAAGCAAAATAAATTTCGTTGTGGTTGTTTTAAGCCACTAAGTTTTGAGGTGGTTTGTTAAACAGTAATAGATCTATGGATTTTTTTATATTGCCTAGTGAAATTTGAAGAAATGGGACATAAGTAAATAAAGTTTTAATTGTAGACAAAGGGAGTATGGCAGTGTGATTCCAGAATCATAATGCACTAAAGGAGAGAAAGAGATTCAGAATGTGAAAATTAGATTATTTTTGCAGATATTATCTGCAATAAATCTGTATGTTCACAGAACCTTAGAAGTTTTTAATTGGAAGGAATTTTGGAGGTCATAAAACTCAACTCATTTTTTAAACAGTGAAGCTCAAAGAGTTAACTAACTTGGTCAGGATCTAGAGGCAGACTAAAACCCAAGCTCCCACCGACTGTAGCACTTCCTTCCTTAAGGTGAATGTAACCAACCTCACCAATTTATCAGAAAACAAGGACAAAATAAATAAAAACATAATAAGTAGTAGCAGCAACAACAAAAATACTCCATAACCTACCTGGCTATTTCTACCTGTCTTTGCTAAACCTCTACCTGCTGGCCATCTCCCTGTGGAACAAGTATTCCTATACCCAGTCTTTGACATTAAAGAGATTGGGAAACTGCTGGAGAAATTGCATTTCTAGACCTGCAGGCAGTCTCTGAAATCCTAATATTATTTCACCACAAATATCAGTATATATTTGAAGTGATTAGTATGTGCTAGTAACCAAGCTAAGTAATTTATGTACAACATTACTGAGGTATAATTTACACATACTAAAAAGCAACCATATTACAGAGATAGTTCAATGAGTATTGACAAATGTATAGGGTTGTGTGACCATTATCATAATCAAGGTATAGAACATTTCTATCCCCTTAACCCCTAAAAACTTCCTTTATGCTCCTTCACAGATAATTCTCCCACCATACTCAGACACCCCTGATATCCTTTTTGTCACTATAGATTTTTTTTGCTTGTTCTAGAATTTCATATAAATAGAATCCCATAGCACGTAGTCTTTCGTGTCTGGCTTCTTTTGCTCAGCATGTTGTTTTTCAGATTCCTCCATATAATTGCATGTGCAAGAGTTTGTGACTTTTTATTGTTAAGTAGTATTCCATTGTGTAGATATACCACAATTTTTTTACTCATTCTCTGATTGATGAATTTTTGAGTTATTTCTAGTTTGGGACTATTATAAATGAAGCTGCTATGAACATTCTTATAAACATCTTTATGTGAACATATGTTTTTATTTTTCTTAGGCAAATACCTAAAGGTAGGTTGTATGGTAAGTGTATGATACAATAACTTTGGAGAATGGTTTGACAGTTTTATAATCATCTCAAGAAGTCTTTTTTTATCATTAGAGAAAAGAAAATAAGCATAATTTTTTTTTTTGTGGAAAATGGATAAATATTGTTAAGCAACAGTAGACAGGATAAATAGAAAAAACACTGTTGATACATGTTGAACCAATTCATTTAAAGTTTTTATTCAGAAGCAGGACTCTATTATAGTGAGAAGTTTAACAAATCTCCTCCAAAAAAAAAAAAAAAAGGATAAAACTGGAAAAATAACCAAAAACAACTGTTTCAGGGCTCTGCAAATTAACCAGAGACAAGCAAGAAATTGTGAAGTGTTTATTCCTCAAAAACTGCTGTACTGTTGGATAAAAAAAGTGGGATTCTACCAAGAGTCTATGGCCTTCTTGTTTGGAACTGTTCTTCCCCCATACAATCTCCAAAAGTTTGGTCAGTGAAGTAGTCTTACCAGAGCAGGA
This sequence comes from Pteropus alecto, assembly GCF_000325575.1. Lineage (NCBI taxonomy): Eukaryota > Metazoa > Chordata > Mammalia > Chiroptera > Pteropodidae > Pteropus > Pteropus alecto. The sequence continues at coordinate 799,799 of NW_006431288.1, forward strand.
CAGCCCATGAAAACCAGCAGCTTCACTACTAGAGGGGGCTTACTTGATTTGGACTGGCAGCACTATCAGTAAAAGCAGCATAAGTGATAGGAAGTGAATGGGGGAATTGCCATAGTTTTGCCAATGTGAATTCGCAGTCCTAGTTATTGCAAGTAACAGACCAGTCAAAAACTTAACAAGGAGATGCTGGAAATGAGACAGTTATAGGAGGGCCAGATAAGATGTCCCTACCTCTCTGGCTGAATGGGAATATATGAACAGGTTTACAGGAGACCCACAAAGGTCCAGAGGAAAGTAAAAGCCTAGGCAGATGTGAAAACATCCTGAATTTTGAATGCTTCCACAACGTACACACAGACCTATCAGCAGAGGGTGAAAGTCTTACAGGCTCAAGGTTCTTGAGCATAAGCTCTCATAAATCACTGATTTACCAGAAAGCTATGCAGATACAGGGCAATGCATAGGAAGCGAGGCAGAAAAATTAAGTGAGAATTAAAAAAAACTGAGCAGAGATATCAGTGGCTACACATCTCAGGGAGATATGTTTTTCAGATTAAGTCTAAATAAGTTACTAAAGACAATAACAACTACTTTATGAAAAAATATAATCCAGAGATGTTATAATATATGGTCTAAAAAGTCAGTTTTAAGAAAACATCATTAGGTATTTAAAGAAACAGGAAAATGTGACCCATACTCAGGAAAAAAATCATAGGAAATGACTCTGAGTGGACCCATATATTATGTTTAGCACACAAAGACTTCAAAGTATCTCTTATAATATATTTTAAAAATTAAATGAAATTATGATGAAAATAGAAATCACCCTAAAATAGGAATTCTCAATAGGGAAATAGATATGATAAAAATAAACTGATGGAAATTCTAGAATTTGAAATCATAATAACAAATAAAAAATTAAATGGATGGATTTGAGATGGCAGAAAAAAGAATCAGTTAACTTGAAGATAGATCATTGAAACTATCCAATCTGAAGAATAGAGAGGAAAATAGATTGAAGAAAAATCAGCAGAGCCTCAGAAACCTATGAGACAACATTAAACACAAGCACATGTAATGAGAGTCACAGAAGAGAGAAATGGCAGGAAAAATATTTGAAGAAATAATAGCTGAAAATTTCACAAATTTGGTGTAAAGCATAAATCTACACATATACAAAGCTCAAAAAACTTTAAGAAGATAAACATAAAAATCCCCATCTATACATATCATAGTAAAATTATTGAAAACTAAACACAAATTGAAAATCTTGAAAGCAGTAAGAGAAAAAACTTCATTCTAAACGGGAACTGCAATGTAATTAATGACTGAATTCTTATCTGAAACAATGGAGTCTAGAAGGCAGTGGGATGACAGTCAAAGTAATAACAGAAAATAGACAACCATGAATTTTATATCCAGCAAAACTATCCTTCAAAAAATAAGAGCAAAATAAAGACGTTTCCAGATAAACAAAGAACGAGAGAATTTATTGTTAGCAGAGAAGTCTCAAAGAAATTCTATAGGAAAAAAAAGGAAATGATACTATAAGACAAATCCACAGAAAGAAATAAAGAACAATGGAAATGTTAACTAAGTGTGTGAATATAAAAGAATGTATAAATATATATGTACATATTTTACTTCTCTAAAAAAACCAGATTGTATAAGAAAATAATTGTAACACTGCATTATTGGGTTTATAACATTAAGATAGCTATAATACATATGACAATAGCACAAAGGAGAGGAGAGGAAATGGAGCTATATGGGAACAAAGGTAGTATATCTGACTGAAATTAAGTCAGTACATTTTAATCTCTAAAGAAAACACTAAGAAAATAACTTTAAGAAATCAACAGAGAAATTCAAATGATGTACCAAAAAATATTGGTTTACTCTAAAAGACAGAAGGAAGAACAAAAGAACAAAAAGACCCTAGGCCTTAGATTGTGTTAGTTCCTTCTTGATTATGGAATAGTCTTTCTAAATTGAAATTATCATAAATGTTCTATAAAAATAGGACAGACCCCCCCACACACCCATAATTTGATGTAGAGATACACCAATAGGGTATGAGAGGTTTATTTACTAAAAAAATAAAAATAAATACATAAATAAATAAAATGATATCCCAAAGCATATTTGTTTTACTCAAAAGATAGCAGTAAAGGAAGAACATGAACCATATTGAAAACAAATAGCAAAATGACACACAAATCCAATTATATCAATAATCACATTAAATAGTCCAGTAAATAGACTAAATACTTCAATGAAAATACTGAGATTATCAGATTGGATACAAAAGAAAGACTATATGCTTACTACTAAAGATACACTTCAACTACAACCATGCCACCCTGAACAAGCCTGATCCCATCTGATCTCGGAAGCTAAGCAGGGTCAGGCCTGGTTAGACTTGGATGGGAGACCACCTAGGAAGACCAGGTGCTGTAGGTGTAAAAATAAAAATAAGGGATTGTAAGCTGACAAGGTCTTTGCAATCTGTGAGGTCAAACAAGGGTCGCCTGACCTAAAAAATAAAAATTAAAAAAAAATAAAGATACACTTCAAATTCAAATATACAACTACATTGAAAGTAAAAATATGGAAAAGACATATCATACAAACAGTAAACAAAAGAGATGGAGTGGCTATACTAATATCAAACACAATAGACTTTAAGAAAATATGTATTAGTAGAAATAAACAGGGACATTTTATAATGATAAAAGTGTTAATACACCAAGAAGATATAATGTTTTAAATATATATGCACCTAACAAAAGAACCATAAAAACAAAAAGCAAAAACTGAGAGAATCAAAGGAGATATAGACTAATAATTAGAGTTCAACATTTCAAGACTTGATATTGATAGAACAAATAGAAAATTAATAAAGATATAGAAGATCTGAAAAACTCTGTTAACCAACATGATCTGACATTTATAGAATATTTTACCCAACAGCAGCAAAACACATTCTTTCAAGTACATGTGGAACACTCTCCAGGAAAAGCCATATGATAGGCCTTAAAACAAGTTTCCCTAATTGTAAAAGGATTGAAGGTATTCAAAACATTTTCTCTAACCACAATAAAATTAAATTAGAAAGCAACAACGGAAATTTGAGAAATCCTCAAATATCTGGAAATTAAACAACACATTTCTAAATAACCCTGATCAAAGAAGAAATCACAAGGGGAATTAGGAAATCTTTTGAACTGAATGAAAGGGAAAAGACAATGTATAAAAATTCTGGGATGCAACTAAAGAAGTGTTTAAAGAAAAAGTCACAGTTTTAAACATTTAAAGTCATATTCACTGTTTAGAAAAGCCATTGTTATGAATTAGAAAAAGTCTTATTGTTTGAACAGATTTTAGACTTTGTTGTTCAGTGTTGGTACCTCTTTGTCAAAGGTTTTTAAGACTTTAAATACAAATAAACACATTTCATATATATATGTATATAAATACATATATATTATAAAATGCTTTTTTAAGGAGCGGTTTTGTAGATAATCACTACCATGTATTGAGTTTCTACTATCTATGAGACAGTGAGCTAAGCATTTTATATATATGATCTCATTTAATAGTCACAATAATTCTATGAAGTATTATTAGAAACAAAGGCTTAGAAAGTTTATAACTTGCCTACATTAACATGTCAAATATTCAGCAGAGCTGGATTCAAACCAATGTCTGTTCGAAGGCAGATAGTGGTCTTAATTTCTGCTCTAACCACCACTCTTTCTATATCTCAGAGATTTTGTTTTACTCTCAGGCTTTTATGTTTTACATGTTCTTCTTCAGCCATGAAGACTAAGATGAGAAATCACTATTTCTCATCTATTGCAAACCTGTGACATAGGTTTGCAAAGCCCTGTGAGTGCTTGCTTTGGCAGTTCCATTCCTCAACATGCATAACTTTGTTTCACTTTGGGTTACTAAAACGTGAATTGTCTGCCTGCCCTTCAAAGCATATTCTAAGTCATATATCTCTTGCTTTACTTCTACTATTCATATCTTTGTGTGTTCTTTTTTGGTCTCTAAATCAGTATGCCTGACTTTGATATAAACTCCTAGTAGTCAGGCACTGTCTGAAATAGAGGTTCACATTTTAGCTTGAAAAACAGTGGGCACTTTCTGACTTGATTAGGAAGACCAGTGTAAATAGCATTAACAAGAAATATTTATCAGACACAAAAATTTGTGGGACAAGGAAACATCCTGATAATGTCAATTGGGACAATACAATTAAATAAGAGCCTCTTTCAGATTTATGGGATGTCTAGAAATCAAAAGCTTATTTGTGATAAGTTCCAAATAACTAGTGTGTATTTAAAGCAAAAAGATAAAAACATCATTTTATAAGAATAACTATGTATCAAGTGATTGAAATCATGGACTGTGGCTTTGATTTTTTTTTTTTTAATAAGTGAAAATAGAGACTTCAACAAAACTAGTTACATATTTTTTCCGCTGGCTATTCTTCCTTAGCTAGAAGAAAAAAAAAAAAAAAAGGAATTTGGAAAGATTTTGAATGTATTTTCCCTAGTTATCTTATCTTGCAGATAAAATGGAGGCCCAAAGAACAGGTGAGGCCCTCAGAGACAGGAATAGAGTATTTTATTTATCACTGAATCTTCTGCACCTAGCATCACAGTTGGACCCTAAGAGGTGCCTCAGGAAGCACGTGGAGGGCGACCTACCAAATGGCACCCAGACTAGACCTAGAATGAAAATCTAAGTTTCAGATTGCTAAGGCTGGTCCTTGTTTCTGTACTTTAGGCTTTTATCTTAACGAATGCATATATTTATCATAGGAATAAAATTCTTTCTACGATCCAACAAGGCCTTTGACCACTGTTAAGGGAGAAACAATAACATGACTATACTGGGTTTTTCCCATCTGAGTCTTTATCTGGGCTTTCAAATTTCCAACTGAAGCTGCACCCAATGCCAGGCTCCTTATTGAGACTTAGAGGGGCTCCTTTCTCCTCTTTCTCCTGGGCCGGATGGTCTGAAACAAAGATCTCTGAACAGCTCTTCTCTCTAGTCACCTTGCCCCTGGTTTCCCTTTTAAATTTCTTTTTAAAATATCTTCTTTTCTATGAGTGCCTGTTCCTGAAATAGATACCTAGAGGAAGGCAGTAGAACTGGAGGATATCACGTCCCCAATTGCTATCTCTTCATTCCCTTAATTGCTCCCATATTGTTTTTTCTTTCCACTCTCTCAGCTTGCTGTCCTCGGTTACACCAAGGCTTGACTACTTTGCATTTCTATGGCTTATCTCCAGGCATCCTCTTCATTTTTTCTCCTTTTTCACTTTTGGGTATCGTTACTCTATATTCCTGAACTTAAAACTATGGTTGTCTGAGTGAGATCCCAGATAGTATGGGATCAAAAGAAAGAATGAGCAGGTGGGCATAAGGGAAGCTGTTTTCTCTCAGTTCACTTATCAAGCCCAGTTTAAGAGCCTGGGCAGATTACCCCTGTGCCTTCACGCTTCCTGACTGAAGTATGGGGGCTGTCTGCCAACATAATGCCTGGCCCATGCCCACTTAAGTGTCCTGAGTTGGTTTTTTCTGGATCACCAAGGGGAGAAGAAAGGTTAATATTTGCAGAGAGCACCACAGTAGGTGGGCTTTAGGAAACAGTGTTGAATTGTGATGAATATTAATCCAAGAGGGTATGAAAAATGAGAGTTGCTTATGTGAATGAGGCAAGGTCACTGTGGGTGTGGTGTGCAAGGAATGGCTACAAGTGTCAAAGACATGGGGTGTTAAGGATGGCAATGGGTGAAGAAACAGCAAGGTCAGGAAGTCAGAGGCAGATTAAGATCTGAGACCTAAATTCAGAACCAGGTTCATGGATAGAAATTGTAGGCTACTGTGCCTCCTTTATCTGGCACCTGTGTATATAACAGGGATGGAGTGTTCTGCTGAAGGAACTGAATGGACTTTTCTTCTCCCTAATCCCCCACACATGAGTCAATCATGTTCAGGTATTGGGAGAAAGGCAGATACCTGTGGTCCAAGGGACTGGGCCAAGGGTTTAGCTCCTTGAGGTGACCTTGCTCTTAGTTGGCTGGGTCTCTTCTCATTCAGCCTCAGACAGACAGACTGAGCCTGAGATATTGTCAGAAGTAGGAAAACTAAAGATGACTGGTCAGTATATTATTTTTTGTCCCAAGTTTGTCACTACTTTATCATTTAAAACCTTTGTCTCGTTTTCTATGTTCAATCAATCATGTCTTTTTATAATCCCATCTTTTAGGAAACTTTCAAGATCTAAAATCAGAATTAGTGGGGACAGAATATTAATTTCATTCAAGCATGTATTGAGCACCTATCGTGTGCACCACATGCAGAGAGGAAGCCTTCTTTGGAAGGGAAAAGAACATGGGAGACTGTAGATTCTGCTCCATCATTTAGATGCCCAAGCACTTTGTGGTTGAAATTCCTTTGTTATTTATCTTTTTCCATTATGGACATTCAATGACTAGCAGTGCTCAATATACTTTTGTTGATTTGGGTTGTTTGCTATTGAAAGCTGAGGACCTCAACATTTTCTATTAGTATACTGTGATTGGGCAGTTTTTTGAGCAGTCTGAAAACAGCTGGGATTAGTTGTGAATAGTAATAATGTAGCATTATTTGTATCTAAATGAAGCTACAGTGACAGAAGTGGAGAGGAATGGGAACAGCAAGGAAGAAAGAAAATGTTCAAAAGAATGAGGGCAATAAAGAGGAGTGGTAGAAATAAAAGAAGAGGTAGCTAAAGGGGACCATTAGAGAAGTGACCAGCAGACTCAATTCATGAGATGAGATATGTCAGCCACAAAGAAAAGAAAATGGAGCTGTGTTCCCAAGGAACAAAAAGTTATCACTGTGCTGTGCATTAACAGCTCTTAAATGTACCAAGAACACTCACCAAATGCCATGCCTGTGTGTATATTTGCAAGGTTGGCAAGCTCTACAATATCTCAGCTAAGTGAACATAAGATGGAAAACAAAGACAAGCAGTTTTTCCTTGCGAAAAAAAGTCACTAAAAATATTCCATGCATGTAATGATTAGTACCGAGCCATTTGCCATCAAGAATGATCTGAATATAGAAGTTCAACTGTGCATATACTTAGGTACTGGTTGGCCTTGTTGTACACCCATAAACCCTTTCTTGGGAATTTAGAGGAGCATGACTTGTAGAGTCACTGGTACAGAGTAAAGGGAAGGGTGGGAGCAGAAGCAAGTCAGGATGATTTAATCCCATCTGCCCCTACTCACCTTCCAGCACACCTCCCACCTTCTCGTATAGCCTCCGGCATCATCAGATATTGCTTGTCCTTCTTAGGCCTAAACTAATGAAGAGATGGGATAAGAACAGAATGAGAAGAAAGATGTTACCTTCTAGCAGGTTTAGGGAGTCATATCTCCACTCTCCCTCAATTGCACCCTACAAGCAGGAAAGGTCAGCTTGCTCAGCTAATGGCTTTTGTGGCCTGAACCATTAAGGGACAAACAAAACACAAATGCTGTGGTGAAAGAAGCAGGGGATTGGGTCCTGGCTCCCCTAGTGCCTGATAGAGCAAATGAGAAGCCCCACATGTCCTCAGTCCTGAGTTTCTTTACCTCTAAAGTGGGATTAATATATTTCACCTCTGTTGTAAACAAGATAATGTAAATGGAAAAACTGTACAAAAGTGCTGGAGGATGGTATCCCTGGCCTCCAATAAGTTCACAGGAGGGTCTGAGCTTTGCTGCTGGTTCTTTCTTCCATTTATCCCAGCACTGTGGCAATTATCACTAGTGTTGTGCCCTAAGACCACCTGGCTTTGTGGAAATAAACTCTCTGAAGAACTCTGACAACTTTCTATTTTTGCTCCTCTCCAGTTCCTTCTTCTCCAGGGCAACAACATACACAATGCCATTTTGCAATTTATTTTCCTTCCCTGCTCTTTGTGGCTTGGCTTCTATGGCCTGGCCATATTAGTTTTGGATGGCCTTGGGCTGTTTCGGCCTCAGAGCTGGCATGGCCTTGTTATGCCAGCTGGAGAAGGACAACACACCTGTGGGTGTGCAGGCTGCGTCTAGGAGGTGGCTGGGCAAGGGTCCTAATTACTTGAGGGTGACACAAGGCTTGCCAGCATGACTTCATCCGTTTACTTTCACCAGACTCTCTGAGCTCTATGGAGAGGCTCAGGGTGTTTGTGCAGCTGCCCCAGCCCCTGTGGGAATAGTCTATCTTACCTGTGGATCGCCCACCCTTTATGGCCTCTAGGCGGACATCTGTACTCAAGCTCAGGCCACTCTCAGATATCTGGCTTATAGACTATTCATACTGCTGTCTTTTCTTCTCAATGTTTGGAAAACGTATTATTTTAAACAAGAAAACTTAAAAACAGATGGGTTGTGGTTTCCAGGCTTCACGTCTCCAAGAACATGATAGAAACCAGGAGTCAACCCATCTAACTCTTTGGGACCTGATTCTGCATTTCTTATATTGGTAAAGTTCTCACTGAAGATAGAGATACCCAAGCTGCCAGATGGGAAGAAGCCACAGCTCCCTGCCAGAAGTGTGCCTCCCTCCCTCCCATTGCCATTCTCTCTTCAGCAAGAGCACTTGGGACAGAGGCTGACTAAGCTTCATGTGCTGTCTCATTCATAGAAGATGCTGATCCACTGTCTGGAGTATACTGTTGGAGTTGTTTTGCAGGGGTGGTGACAGGAGCTGATGAGTCACCAGTAGTTTCTACCCCAGTCTCTCTTGCAGACAAGCTCTTCTTCAGAATAAGGAGTTCAGCACTCATGGGATGTAGGACCATGTTTTTGTCTGTGAAAAGTGGACCTTTGAAGGATCAAACCCCATCATCCCTCTTAGAGGAAAAGGATGAATTGTTCCCAATGGGCTCCTCAGCTAAATGTGACATTAAGTAACACGGCCACATGGAGCTGGGGATGGAACACGGGAGACCAAACTCTGCTTCTTCATCATACCCAAATAAGAGGTCTGGGTAGAAAGTAAGTCTTGTGACCACAGAATAAGTATTTGGAGAAAACATAATAAATACTAATCATAAACATTTTCATAGTAAGGAAAACTTCTCATAGTACCACGGGGTTGCTGGGGGCCAGGCTCATCTGTGATCACTCTCCATGTGGCTGCCTGAAGTCTGCAGGAGAGTATATTCTGAGATATGGGCCCCTTACACAGTGTTTCCCAAAATGTGTTCCATGGAGTACTTGTCCTTGGAAGTCATTTTATTAGGAAAGGTTTTCATGGTCAAATAAAATTTTGAAATGCTACATTCTCTGCTAAGAGATTTACAATATACATTAACAATTTAAAACATATACTTAAGAAAACATTTAACTCAATTTAACCTCGTGTTTCCCAAATTTATTCAAAGATAGAATGCAATCTGCAAAATATCTGTGGAGCACATTTTTGAGAATGCTGCTTTACTGGAAGATATTACATGACATCTGCAATGTGCAATAGCTTCTCTTCAAGTTAATTCTTGAAGTTAATTCTCCTCAAGAATCACAGCCTCGGTTCATTTAAATGGATAAGTGGTCTGTGCTCATTCAGAGCTGGGTTTGCAGCCCTCTTCTGCTTAGTAGAAATACGATGTTACATCCTTAAGAAGGATGGGGAGGGTAGGGGAGAACTCTTGTCTTTAAAAACTAACTTTCTCACATTGATGTTAAAAACTTTAGGGCTTCAAAAATAATCATGCTATGAGACTAGAAGGTTATCTTCTTCAACAGTTTTCCATCAGGATCTGTGTTCTGGAATGGTCACTTAGGAAATCTGGGCAGAGGTATGATTTTAAGCATCTGAGAGTCAGAGACTTAATTTTCCATTGTTCCCCAAAGTAACACAGGCTTGTGCATGTATGAGACACCTGATTCTAGATTTAGTGAATGGAATTCATAGGGCTTTGTTTCATATGTGGTCTGGGAACAGAGTGAGTGTGTAGTCCTTAGTCTGGGTCATCCCATACTTATTTTTCATGTCTCAGGTTTTTCATGTACAAAAATTTATCTGAGATTTGGAAATGCTTAGTCAAAGCCCCAAATATTCTGCAGAACTCCTTCAGGCACTTCAGTTCTGGATTCACTTACAAAGATTTCCTATGCAACTCTTCACACATTTTCTTGAGGACACTGTTCTTGCTGGCACATGTCTCAGTATTCTTGCCTCACTTGCTATTCTTTTGATAATCCATCATGTGACCACTTTCAATCTCACTGTTCTGTGTTTTTCCTCCTGGCCAAATTTTGCTGTGTTTAATTCACCTGTAGGCCAGCCTAGACCTCTAAACTAGCTTCAAAACCCTGGTAGAACATTCTGTCTCCTTACAGTTACACTTGAAAATGGTTCCAAATTAGCCTTAGTATTAGCTAAAACATCCATAAAACCTGTTCCAATGGATAAAACAGGTTAAACCATCTTTTTCCTCCCCCAACCCACTAACCTATTTCATGTCTGCTATAGATTTACTTTCAAAGGAGAACCAAGTGAAAGGGGAACACACAAGACCATGTCAAGTTCTAGGGTTGTTTTAGTTTCCCGGTCTTGATAAATTTACCCAAGTAAGAAAACATTTCCCCTGAAGCCATCTCTGCTGACCTTTCTGTGTCACCTCTGGAGTTTGATGGCAAATTAGTGACTCCTGAGGTCAAAAGAGATGTGGCTTCAAAGGAAAAAATGTTGGCTGTTGGTGCATTCATTGGCCAGCATTCCCTCTCTTGTTACTTTTGATTGATCCTTAAATATGGAAGGAGACAGAAAGTGCCCGCCAGTCACTCCCCCAAGTCACCCCCAACACACGCTTGTAATTACAGCGTGATCACTGACTGTGTAGCGAATGTGTGCTCAACTTGCAGCTCCTTTTTTATAGCCTCTGCAGAGCAGATAGTATTATGTGACTCGAAGCAACTCAATAAAAATCTTCGACTAAATCTGTGTTTACATGATGTTATAAAGAGAAAAAAATAACTCCAGTAACTCTTTTGTCAAATGATGTACACTTTTTTCTGCCTGAAATATCCAGCAGATCCATGCAGTGGAGACCCTGTTCAAATGTGCAAGGAGTCATCCGTGCATGAGAATCGTCCCTACATTCATTTCTTGGATGACTCTTGTATAAAATTATGTTCTTTCAGCGTGCAGAAATGTCTCTACCCATCTCTTTCCAAGAGCTGAGCTGGGATGGGCTTAGGTGGTGCTTAAAAGCCATCACCCAAAAGGAACTCTGCAGAAACCACAAAATAATTTGCAAGGCACATAGAAAAACAGTTGCTTCAGATGTGCCCTCAGCACTCACACACATTTACACGGCTTGGGGAGTTTTGCTTATTCCATGATTAGCTCCATATGTCTCCGTTTGGCTTTCTTTTTGTTCCTTGAACCCATCCTCTCTTCCTTTGTTTGCTCTGCTTTCCTCTGAAGATCACGTGTGTGTGCTGACTATCTAGATGGCACCTGGGAAAACAAACACAGAAACCTACCTCAGAATAACATGGTAAATGGTAGAGCAAGGGGAAGTGAGCTGCCTAACAGTGCCGGGGCTACCCAGGGGGATTTCTTCATTTCTGAAAGCTCCTAATGGATGTAGGGCTCTAAAATTTCCTCATTTAGAACAAACAGGAAGTGTCACCATGAGAGTCACACCTTGTTAAAATCTTCTGTTCTCTTGCCTGATACTTTTAGCTTCAATATTGCCATGGGCGAGGAGAATGTGAGCAAGATTTTAAAATAATTGTGTAATCGACCACCTGGTTTTCATAACAATATCTGGCCCAGGACTTTGTGTAAGACCTTAGGCAACTCTTTTAACCTGGGAGGTATCTAATCTGAAGGCAATTAAAATTGGTGTTAGCTGTAGCCACCTGGAAATGAGTTCTGACTCACTTTGGGTAATAGTTTTGAGGTCAAAAAGATATTTTACTGTGCTGCTTCATTGGATCTGAGAGCTCACTGTGGGACCAGAAGTGGTTCTGGATATACACAGATTATAATAAAATTACCTTTTTTGAAATGTTAATGCTTATTATGTGCCAACCATAATCTGACGTCATTATATAAAAAACCTCACACGGAAGGTACTTTTATTATCATTTTTATTTAGCTGTGAGAAAACCGAAGATTAAAGGGATGGAGTAGCCTATCCAAGGCCACACTGCTAAAATGTGGCTGAGCTACCACTTGATCCCAGGCCAAGTTTAATCCAAAGGTCAGTCACTTAAGCCCTCTGCTAAACCCTCTACTGGAATGTAGCAAAAGGTAGGACAGTGAAGTGGGCCATCTGAGGTTCTTTGCTCTGAACTGGGGTGAAAAAACATGAAGTTAGGCACTCTGTTTTTGAATTTGGGTCTCAGTTCCATTTGCTCGTGTGAAGCCTGGGTGAACATTGTTGTTGATAATGGCAGCATTTCTGATGGGCTCTGAACAGCTCCCTGATAGCAGTCCCTTCCTCAGAGAGTTTTGTGATTGAACGAGAAAATGTTTACAAAGTGCCTGACAAATACTAAGTGCCCATAAAATAAAGGTTACTGGATGTTTTTTCCCACTTATGAAACTACATGTTGAAAATTTTCAAGCCATTTCACAATGGCAATTTCTACTATTTTTCTTCCCTTTCATCTTCCCCAAATCATTTATATTCAAGTTAGAAATCTGTCTTTTATGTTAGTTAGGGCTCAGTTTACTGAGTTCTTTTTTCCAAAGTGAGTGATATTCTTTACATTTGAATACAGTAGCTTCTACTATGGCAATTCCCTTCTGAGTATTTGCGGCAAGGAGGCGGGGGGAGGTAATAATGATGAGTATTCATGGGATAATAATGATTCTAATTATAATAATGATTTCCATTTATTTAGTATTTAGTATGTGCTAAGTCCATTTACATGCACTTTCAATTAAATCTAAAATAATTCTATGAGATAAGTATTATTTTACCCATTTCACACATTAACAATGACACCTACTTTCTTCAAGCAGTTAATGTTTAGTTTGCCTGGTCACAGATTGCTGATGCATACCCCAAATCTGTGGGTATCATGACAGCTCCCCTTTCTCTTTCATAAAGAACAGTCCATTTTCAGGCAACCGTTCCCAAGCACAGTGTCTGCCAACCACAGGAGGTTTCCTAACTTCTCAGTATCATCATGTGCTATCAGTCTTGATATCTGTGTGTCCTTAGACTCCCTCCACCATATGGTCTCCATAAACAGTTCCTGGCATATCACTCCCTCCATACTTCCTGCCCACTGGAACTACGTTTCCATGAACTCTCACATTCAAAAGCATGTCCTCAAGCAAGAGGCATTGAAGCCATAGGACAGACACTATGGCACATGTCTCTAGAAAGCCATTTTTACTCCAGATTGGGGGCTCTTAACTAGTCAAGTAATTTTAACCAGTAACTTAAAATTTAAAGCTTTTTTATAGCAAAACATTTGATAGAGTAGAATGCAACATTTACATATATTTTAAAATAATACAATCTTAGAGAAGAATGTATCCCCAGAGACAGATGATAAACATGTACTCATGTGCCTCTAGTAGGTCCTTTGGTGGAAAAGACTGAGAAGATTTTTGACTATGATATTTATTAACACATATTTACAGTAACTATCCAGGATTTAGGGTAAAAAAGCAGTGTCTCTGAGTCCAACCTGATAGAAGCTGCCAATATAATAGATGGCAGATGTATTTTGTTGAAAGCCCAAATCAAAGCTATGAAAACAACTCTGGAACTCCCCATGAGAGAAAGCTGTATTCAGAGGAACAGTGTTTTGGGAGCAGGAAAGGAAAAGTCCTTTTTTTTTCTAAAGGGATTTCCATCACATGCTCTCAAAGACAGCATTACAGGGAGATCATAGCAGAAGCGAGGGTATAGTACTTATTTATGGAACTTATCATTGGCAAGACATGTCTACCATGTATGGGTGAGACATATGGATATATCCAAGAAATATACCCACAAGTGAAAGTAGCAGAAATGATGCATTTATATTGGGTTCATTCATTCCACACAGTTATTGATAGTCTACTACATGCTAAGTGGTCTACTAAGTGGTGAATGAGTATCACATTGAACCATCTTTCAGTAATTCACTCCCATAACTTCACCCTGCGGTGGGGATACCTCCTGTCCCTAAGTATCAGAAAATTCTTTATCTGCTTCTAGTCCCAAGTACTTGCTTGGAAGACAGAAACCTTCAAAGAGATTGGGCTTAATTAATTTTTTCCCCCACTCAGCCAGTGATCCTTCTTAGCACTAAATTTAGTATAAAATATCATAAGAAAAAGCTCCGTGCTGTTCGCACTGACAGGTCACCTTGTTACTTGTCTCTGAACAAGCATTGAGAGACCAAGTGCACGAAAACAACTCAATGATCCCCTGCTTCTAAAATAAAATCACCTTTACGTGTATATAAACCAGAAGAGCTTATTGTTACAATCTTCCATTATTACTAACATCATCCAAAAGCACTAACTGAGGGTTTAATTTCTGGGAATCTTATACTCACCATTGCTCAGAGAAAGTCTTCCTCTTCTATGTGTTTACAATTGAGGAAAACAAAAATGAGGCAGATAGACGCCAAAAGGAAATAGACACAACTAAATAACAAACACTGGACAAACACAAATAGATAAGAATAAATATTGGCTTTGTATAAAAGCCAAGAGTGTAGTGCATTCTATCGCATTTTATAGAAAAGAAACTTGTTCCCACAGATAGGGAGCCATCATTGTGTCCTGGCCTCCCTGGACTCTGCAAGGATTGAAAGTCCCTGAGGAAGTTTGATGTGACTTGCAGTGTACCATTTTGGAAAGGTTAGAGGGTGTGAAGGGCTTCTGGACCTTTGTTAAACAGTTGAGAAAGCGAGGTGGAAGGAAGTAGGACTGTTACTTCTTTTTTTTTTTTTGGAAAGATGGCTCCTTGTTAGGGAGGAGGCTGGAGTTGTCACTTTGCAAAATCCCTTCAGCCCCCAGATCCTCTAAATCAGCTTTCTAATCACTATTTTTTGCAATAAAGGCAGAGATAATCGCCCCCATTTCCCCACTGCTCTGCCTCAGTGGGAAGGGATGATTAGGAATAACTGATTCACACATCCCCAGAGAGAGGGAGCTGCAGAGAAAAACTTGCCTCCGCCAAACATTCTGATGTCCACCAAGCAAGGAAAACATGTGGATGTTTGGAAATATCTAAATAATCAGTGCCTTTTGTGCAGAGTACGCCATGCTTATATTTAGTATAAGGAAGACTTGGCAAGAGACTAGAGTGTGTGTGCATGTGTGATGTGTGTAAGTAAGAGTGTATGTGTGTGTGCTTGTAAATATATGTGTGTATATGGGAGTGTTTGAGTATGACTGTATGAAGTGAGTTTGCGTGTATGAGAATATGCGTGGGAAGTTATGTGTGTATATGAGTCTTATGGCATGCGAATATGCCAGTTTGTGAAAGTGAGTGTAGGCATGCATGAGAGCTAGTTTTGATTGTGTGCATGTGTGTGTGTGTGTGTGTGCTGCGCAGACACATGGACTTGTGTCTGAGGGCTCTTGGAGAACAAGAACCTGGATTACAGCTGGTGATATGGGCAGCATTTCCTGAAATTGCTTCTGACTCACAAGCACTCTGAGACCAGCTAAAACAATACAAAAACAATTCAAATATGCAGAAACTTAGGTTTACTTTCTTTTGGTTAGTTCACTTAAGGGAAGTTGTTATTGAAAAAGGAATTTATCTGAAGGTTTCCTGGGCCCAGTAGAGGCACAGCCTCTATCTATCCTGACTCGGTGCGACCTTTTGCTCACCTTCATTGCTGGGCTGTATCAGGCTGTGTATGTCAGCCACAGTCGTAACCAATTTTGCTCAGAGCTGAAAGTTTCAGAATTATCTCTCTGACCTCATAGTGGTTTTCATGCCATGGCATGAGCATCTAATGGAAAATACAGGAAGCTGGAAGTCAGAAGTGTCTGTGTGACTTAGGGAGGATCAATTAAGCTCTCAGAGCTTAGCCCATTCTCTAGCCAACCTGGAATCAATAACATCTGCCTTACCTGCTTTGGAAACTCACAAAAAATATGAGCTGATAGTAGAAGGACATTTTAAAAAATATAATTTGATGATCACCTTTTGATACCAAGCAGTAAAGTCAAGAGTCTCTGCAAGTTGGCCCCTGTGGTCTCTGATGACCAGTATGAATTTCTTTAGGTTTCCATTGTTTTTGACAGCATAACAGCCTACGAAAGGAGAGAGAAAAAGAAATATCTCTTTCATTGACTGTCCCAATTCATCAATTTAGAATAAATCTTTTTGTTCCATTTTCTCTAAACGAAATTTTCTTTTGGAAATTCCCGGACTTCTACCTTTGCACATATACTCCAGTTTTAGCCTCCATCCCTCCTGCAGAGAGTTGCCTCTCCCACACACATCTGAAGCCATCATCTCCCCCCTTTCACCTCAGGAACAAGCTGCAGTACCTCCTATAAGGGTTGAAGATGGCAACACACCGTCCAGACCCCTGCTGGAGTCACAACCAACTTTGCCCTCACAGTCTCTGCATGTTTCTTGCTGGAAGGCAGAGCGAGGCCTGCAACCATCCCAGTCAGATCTGGGCAGATAGTAATTCCACCGTGGATGCCAATTTAGATTTCCTTTCTCCGAAAGGGTACTTACTGTGGGCACAGATAATCTCTTTGAAAGTTTAGGTCAAAGACATAAGAATCAATTCTAAAAGTTGTTCTCTCGTGTCTGTGATGAGAACCAGCAGAATCCCACTGTCACATCGCTAGTTCTTTCCTCAAACATCAAATGTGTCTCTCCCTGCATTTGGAACCCTTCCTTCTGTTTGGTGTATATTCGTAGAGCACCCCTCTGTGCCAGTTAGTGGGTTAGAGGACGGAGGCAGCAAATAAGCCACACGGGCTCTGCCTTCACGGGGCCACAGCCAAACAGGAAAAGATGACATTAAGGCAATAACCGCAGTGACATATAGTGGGTTACAGGGGTGTGCAGGGGACTATGGGTACAGAGCACAGGATTAACCTTCTCTAGGAGTCAGGGAAACCATCTTTGGGGAGATGACTTTAAGCTGAAATTTGGGGGGCTTCGAATGTAAGCTCCATGGGGACAGTTCCTAGAAGGGTCTGTCCTTCTAGGAAATGTTCCCTAAATACTTGTTCAAGGATTAAAGAGGAGTTAAAAAAGGAAATGGTTCTGAGGAGAATATTCCAGGAATAGGGAATTTTACATCCAATGGCCATGTGGCCTCCTAAGCATAGTAAAAGAGGCCCTATGGCTGCAGTGGAGAGAGTGAAGGGAGAACTCTGGAAGCCAAAGCTGGACAGGGAGGCAGAGACTAGCCCATGGGGGCCCTAGAACCTTGTTAAGGAGTGTGAGTTTATTCTGGGGTCATGAGAAACTAATAAAAGTTTTGAGGTGCCATGATGCTCAGACAGGTGCTGCACACATTAGAGTGGTCCTTCTCAAACTCATATGTGCATTGAACCACTTGGGCATCTTGTTAAAATGCAGATTGATTCAGCAGGTGGAGCCTGGAATTCCACACCAGCTCCAAGTATTTTGATAATTAATTCTAGGAACTGGCATGGATCTTAATTCTAAAGCATCTAATCTAGTGCACTCCTTTTTCCTATGAAGAAACAGTCTGTCACTGGGAAAGACATCTGCTTAAGGTGACTCAGTTTAATAGCAGTAGTGGTGGGTCCAGATCCCAGGTTTCCCTGAATATCAGCTAAAAATTCTTTCTGTTTTACTAAATTATCTGCCTTTTCCACATGGCCTTTCTCTTACTGTGTCCCATCAGGATATGGGTGGAGGCCGGCTGTGTCTAGAAACAGGCGATCAGCCCATACTGGAGAAGATTCTGGACATTATCCAAGTCCTGGAGGATTAACTGCAGTGCTCTGTGGCCTTGGAGCTAGGCCAGGCCAGAGAGTTTCCCAAGCCCGGATTAGCCACAGCCTGAGATGTGCTCATGGTAACTGTATTATGGTCTTTCTCTTTCTGGATTTTAATGAGTTTTGGCAGTTTGCCCATCAGGTGTTGTCCTTCTAGAGATTGAATGACCAATGCTCCTAACCACCAGGATTGGTCCTAGGAAAGCCTGCAACAGTGGGAGGTCACCTGTGTGGTGTCATAGTAGGAAGCTATAAAAAATTCCTCCAACTAAAAATATCCCTTACTTGCTTGTCATTGTTGACAGCTATTCTACTACCAGTTTTTCATTCTCTGTGTTATATCTCATAGTCCATCTCCTTAAAAAAAAAAAAAAAAAAAAAACAAAACTCTGAGGTTAACTATTAAGTCACTAACATCTTAGTAAGAATTAGGTCATCAGCTCTTCCCTAGACTAAGAAAGGTGTCTTGGCTAAAGAATGCCCCCAAGGTAGGGATGAGGAGTGGGGAAAAGCACAGAAAGGAGAGGCAGGAGTCACTACAGATAAAACTTGTTAACTTCACTATCTTGTCCAGGGCCAACTCTGATTTTAACCTCCAGATGCTTCCTATTTTTTATGGCTCCTAATCAAAGTTGGTGGTGATGTAAGGAACTGGAGGAAAACCAGGCTTTCAGATTCTGGGTGGAGTTTACAGTAAAGATATGAGTAATACCTGATACTCACATGTGCCTCTCCATCCCACAGATAGTATGATTCTCTTAAAGATGATGTTGCCATCTCTTGGGTAGGACAGAGATGGGCTAAAGGTCATGACAATAGGTATAAGATTTTTAAACAGACATGAAAAATGAACATTGGTTAAATAATATCTACCACAGTCTTTTGGAATGATGCCCTGCCACTTTCAAAGCACTGACACATGTATGTCTTAACTTTGCCTTAACAACTATCCTGTCAGGAAGGAAGGCACATATTCTACTCATGGCAAAAAGGTCACTGAGGGACTTGTTTAAAAAAGTGCACTTTTCTGAGCTCCACTGGACATTCTCATCCAGTGGTTCAGGGTGCGGCCTTTGAATTTGAATTTTAACAGTATGTCGGGGGTGAGTGGGCTAGCATTGGAGAAATGCAGATTACTTCACAATAGTGTTGGTGCATTACACAGATTACTGGATTTTGATCTTTTAGGAACTATGTCCCATGCATATTGGCATCCCTCTCAGTGCCTAACACAGCACTTTGCACATTTTATATGAACAAATGTTTGCAGAATTTTAATGGTTAGCGAAATATTCAGAGAAGTGGCATCTGAGCAGGGCCTCTTTAAATGAACAGGATTTCAGAAAACAAGGTCTAGGGTGGAAAATATTCTAGAAGGAAGAAATATCAAAAGCAAAAGCATGATCATAGGTTTTTTCAGGGTTTGGAGAGAAGTCTTATTATTGGATTGGAGCATAGAGTAAGTGTCAGTAAGAAATGGGAGACAGAATTACAAAAATAAGGTAAGATTATATTGTAGAGGACCCTGAATTTAGGGATTTGTGCAGTTCAGAAGCAATGGGGAAATGCTGAAGTCCACATCTATGTGTATTTGGGGTACAAATTAGGCTAATGAAAGGTTGGATAGGATTTCCTTCCACACTGCCAAACAAACCACCTTCTTTCCAGAGCAAGGCAATTTGGAAGGCTTCTGTGTAAACTTTAAACAACTCCTAAAGCCTTGACATTACCTAAACTGTAATCTGCTGCCATTCCCTTGGGAAATTGCTAATCTACACATCAACTACCACCTGAATGGTACTGTGTTCTAAATCTTTATCTCTAGCTCATCCACTCTGGAGTTTAGATTCCAGATGCTGCCTGAGCACCTCCACACAGATGTCCAGTGAGTACCTCATCTTTAACATCCTCTAAATGTAGACCCAGTATTTTCTTCCTAACCCTCTCCTTGTATTTCCCATCCTGGTTTAAGGTATTCACCTACTCATCTAAATCAGAAACTGGAGGTCATCCTTCACTCTCATGCATCTAAACAAAAGCCTTGGGGGTTCCATTTACCAGATATTACCCCTTTCTTACCCCCAAGAAAAGTTTTCAATAGAAATAATAATTTATGCTTTCCTTTTTTCACATTTTCATCTGCATGATTTCTCCCAATTCAGCTAGCTATGAGCATTTATCTCTAAAGTGGAAGTCAGTAGGGAAGTTCATTATAGGAGAAAAATGGAGAAAAGGGGGTCAATATAAAGCATTTGACTACAGAAATAGGATTTTTGAGTCCCTAATAAGATTAGTCTTCAAAGCAGGACTTTATTGAGAGAATTTTTTGCCCTAAAATCCTTAAAATACCAACAACATATCAAGAGCCAGGCTCTGGGGGCTAAATGTTGAACTTACCACAAGTCAAGGCTGGAGAGGTCTCAGGATCCATGTCCTAAAGGAAGTTCCCTACTTAAATTAAGAGAGAGAAAGCCCACCCTTGCAGTTCAATGAGGAATGAGAAGGGGAAGAGGGCTTGAGAAATTAGACAGACCCATCTCTCCGACTTCTCTCAAGCGAGCTGCAACCACAGAGGGTAGGATTGGTAGAGAATTGGAGGCAAATGTGTGAAGGGTAGAGGGCTGTGCCCAAGCCTTACTTTGAGCTCTAGGAGGAGACAGCTGCCTGGATGACCCTACGTTAGTGTGGGGAAGCCACAGCTGAATCATAATGGCCCTGTAACACAGTAAGCAAGGAACATGCCTGTGGTATAGCTCCTGAGCTTCCCTCACTCCTATGTGACATGGGGTGAGCCAGAAATCCCTGTATGCCATGGGGGATACAGAGTCATCAAATAGGAAAGATGGAAGATGTGGCTGAGACTCTGAGGGGCAGTTGTGGCCACAAGAGTTAAGGTAGGCTGGTCAGACAGGGACACCTGCAGGGACATCTGAGTCAAGTGAGCAGAGCATATGCACATGGGCAGACAGCAGCAAGGAAAGGTAGCAAGTGCCTTGTGCTGAGAGGTAAGAAACACTACTGGGTTCCCAGAGAGCCCAGAGTCCATAGTGACACCAGCTGGTGCTGATCTACAGACATCATGAGGTCACAGCCTGCTTACCCAGAGAACCCAGAGTCCATAGTGACACCAGCTGATCTACAGACATCATGAGGTCACAGCCTGCTTTTATACCTAGACACTATCTTGGAAGAGGCAAAGCCATGAAGAGGAAATCTAAAAGGTTGAGTATTTACCTAAAAGACTGAATTACTCCAGTGAGACTGTTGAAAACAGAGAAGACCAAAATACTCTTAATTGTAACGAAATATTATCTGGCAATAAAAAGGAATGAAGAACTGATAAATGCTGCAGCATGAATAACCTTTAAACCATTATGTTAAGTGAAAGAAGGCACATTTTCAGTTTATTACTTTTGGTCAAATATGAAAGATTACAAAGAAACACCTCTTTGAACTCACAGTCTACAATGAGAATATTGTTGTAGATATTATTACTTATGTTACATGCATCTTCTATGTAGGACTCAGGAGAAATGTGCTTTGGCTTTAGATTCAGGAATAATTCTTCTCCTGAACAACTGGTTTACTTTTATCTTATAAGCATTGCAATGTGCTTAAAGGATTCTTCCCTGCTGGTGTTGACTACTACGTATCAGAGAGCCAACTTTGTGGTACATCCCTTGCCTTTTTCTTCTCATTATTTACACACACACACACACACACACACACACACACACACACACGCACACACTTTATTGTCTATTTCTATTTTTTATCTTTCTGTGTATATTTACATAAAAATTCTGCTTTGGAACAAATAAGATAGATCTCAAGTTTCCAGAATATCTCTTGAATCAGCTCCCTGCCTGCCCCCTTGGCTCACATCTTCCTGTGTCTTGTTTGGATTGTTGCCAATAGGCTCCTAAGTGTTCCCCCAGATTTGTATCTCATTCCTGTACATTCGTCCTCCACTTTTCTGCTAAAAAGATCTTTTAAAGATAGCTTCTTGCTTATAAACCTTCAATGTTACTCTTTGCCATTAAAATGGGGTCCAAGTTTCTTAGGAGGGCATTTGTGGCTCTTCATCACTGACTCTCTCTCCATCAACTCTCAGTTCTCTACCACCCCTAAACCCTTCCTGTCCTCTTACACTTTGTGCTTTTCCTTTTTCTTGGCTTTTGTAGATCACTCTTCACTGTCTGGATGCCTGTGTCCCCCTGCTCTCTCTGAGGAAACCTCGTTCATTCAGATTCCCCCACATCTGTGAGCCCTTCTCAGAGCCTGTGCCCCAGAATCCTGTGAAATTGCTTCTGCTTTACTATAATGAGTGGGCTCTGTAGGGCAGGGACATTCTTCTCTTTACCTTTGTATCATTGACCCTTAGCCCTGGGTTTGATTTATAGTGATTGCTGAATTAATTTGAGTACGTTAGAGTTGATGGATTATAAATCATGTTACCTTTTCCTTCTTCTCCACTAAATTTAGAACGTTGAATACCAATGCTAAAATCAAACAAAGGAAGAGATCAAAAAGTCAGCTTTATTATTGATAAAGTTAGAGAGTACAGCATAGATGAGTAGTCAAGCCAGGTTTCCTAGAGCTTTGCTCCAAGACCACATGTTAGAACATGTACTCAGCTCACGGAAACCAGAGCTGTGTGTAGTACAGCTGCTCTGTGGGCAAACAGATCTCTAGGGAGATGCTCAGAAGGGCCTGAACCATTCATTGCAGTTCCTTATTCTCAATTCACCCACCACATAATTCACTCCTCCATAAAGTGAGAGAAGAGAGAGAGAGTTTATTCTTCTCAGTACCTTCAGAGGGTGAAGTTTCTATTCTTGGGCCAAGGTGGTAGAACTGAGGGAGAAGGTATGTTTGTTAGCGTCTTATACATAAGACAAAGCATTTCTTGTTGTCTGAGCACAAATGGATATTGGGATGTGCTGAGCATTATTATTAAATTTGCACGGGAAAGTGGTATAATGGTTATAGTTGAAAATAGTCTTTATCAGCTAGAACTGTCTGCTGAGATATTTGAGGGTGAAATAACATGGTATCTTGGATTTACTTTAAAATATCTCAGCCAAAACCAAAACAAAATAGGAAGTGAAGGAAAGAGCAGAGACAAGTGAAACAATTGGCAAAATATTGCTAATCGTTGAACTGGATGATAGGTACACAGGGGTTCATTATGCTATTCCCTTCAATTTTCTGTATGTTTGAAAATTTTCATAATAAATTTTTATATAAATTAATATTGGGTAGCTTAGGGGATCTGAGTTGTCTACAATACCAGGCTGGGAGGTAAGGCAGCCAGTAGTGACAGGCCAACCTGTCCACAAAACTGAAGGTACCACTGGCTCACAGCAGCCAGGGAGAAGGATGGGTAGCACCTCTGGATTCCCTGCCATGCTGTTTCCAGAAAACAGATGTAGCAGTTACCGCTGTCCTCTTGTAGCCAGAATGCATCTTCAGATTCCTGGCTTCTAGAACAAATTCTGGGCAGGAGCATCTGATTGGCTGCACTTGGTTCACCAGGCCCTAGTTCCCTGCCCTCGGTTGAGAAGCAAGTATCTGGCAGCTGTTCACCCCTGGTGGGAGGTTCCTTCAATTTAGGAAGTGGATTTAGGTCATAGTTAAATAGAAGAATGAATATCCACTGCAAGGATAAATGTTTCTCCCATACTTGAAGTGCGTTTAAATTTTTATTAGGTTTTTACTGTATCCTCTACAGTTATTAGCCCTTATTCAGTTCTTTGTGTTTTGCAAGTGTTTTCACATACATCCTCATACGAACCTAATAATCTTATGTTTATGGTTTACAAGGTGTTTTCACACTGTTCTCTGAAACAACTTTGAGTCAGAATCATTCCATATTACAGATGAGAAAATTTTGGAAAAGAGAGATGAAGTGACTCACCCAAGTTCCCAGGGCTTTGAAACGGTGTCCCCAAACTTCAAACTCAGAGATTCCTGCTCTGAGACCAGCCTGGGTCATTTCTACTGCTATGCCACCAAACTTTTAGTAATGACTTCCATATTTTGAGCATGTATTCTTCTTTATCTCAATCTAATCAATAACCAGAAATTTGTAGATTTTTGTCTTCCTTTAGTAACTTTTCTAGATAGCTTTTCTCAATCTTTTGAGGACTGTCACAAGCAGACACAAGAATACCAAAAATCCACAAGCTGTCAGTTTAGAGTTTCAGACAGAGTGGTAAACTTGATATCCTATACTTTCAGGCAACACAGACTACCTGGCTCAAGTTAACTGTCATCATGAGATGGTGACTCCAATAGAAGGCAGATGAGTTAATTGTCAAAGAATCTGAAGTATGAAATAGGTTTAGAGGCAATTAAGCCTGGAAAGTACGTTTGTGATACAGTATACTGTTGAGCACCAAATATCAGAGAGTCAACTGAGATGACTGCTAAAGATTCACTGCAGCCTCCCCAAGAAGTGTTTATACAAGGGCACCTGGAAAAGGGATAGAAATCTGTGAAGTGTCAGGGAGGAGTTGCTGTTCTGGATGCAAATAACTGGCCTCAGCACATTCCAAGGGAGAAAGTGGGGGAAAAAAAAGCATGACGCTATGTCAAAAGAAGGCACAGGCCCAGCAAGCTCTCCCCTGCTGCTTAATACAGGAAATATCTCCCAAACATCTCAGCTAATCCTCCACCAATACAATGAGAAATGAGCTCCTCTAGCAGCCAAGGAGTTATTAAGCAAGGACAAAAAAATATTCCCGCCCATAGCAACAGAGCCAAAGATAACAGCAGGGAATAGAGAAGCTGCGGAGACAAGGCAGATACAAAACATTCGATCTTGGAGCCCCCCAAGGCGACTGACGTGTGAGAAAAATAACGGGTTTCATTTTTGCCCAAGAAACTAAGCCACGTCTTGTAAACTGCAGGACATAATGGATAGCCAGGGTCAAACTAAACTCAGCTTCATAAAAGAGAATAATAGGTTGTAGAAATGACTGAAATGGAGCTGCATCTTGAGGCTTTCAGCTCTGGTAACTGGCCTGTTGATGAAACAAACATGAGATGCAGAAAAATGCAGGCTTTCTCCATTTGTAAAAACACGTGGATTTATAAACATTCTGTACATGGGTAAAGACTGCATGTACAGGGAGATTTGTTTTCCAATAAAGATCCTCCATATATGCCCCTTTCTTATCAAAGCATTCACTTTCCCAATGTTCTTCTAAGTTCTCTATTCATGTTGGTAGGGAACCCCTCTAAGGTAGACAGTCTCTCACCAACACCTTATAGCTACTGATTGCCTCCATCTAAGGGGAGCTGTTCCATTTGTCTTTAATAAAGTTGGGTTATTGCTTCTGGGTTTTGTAGGAGGCAGCAGCAGCTAGTGAGAGAGGGAGCCGGGGCCCAGAGCCCAGGGCAAGATTAACTAGGAAAAAGTCATTTTCTGCAAACTTTTACTAATTTAAAAGTATTTATTTTATTTGCCTTTTGAAACAAACTTGTTGAAGAGCCTTAGAATTTTACCACTGACGGGACTTTAGAGATCATCTAACATGCTTATTTTATAGAAGGGAAACTGAGGCTGAGAGTTGACAATTACTTGTTCAAGACAAGCCTAAGCATGTTCTCCTGTCTTCTGGGTAAGTACTCTATTCATCAATCATCCTACCTAGTCCCCTCCTTGAACTGGGAAATACATAAATTAAACTATTATTATTTTTGAGTTCTTTTAGGAAGAAAATGAAAAAATATTCCTTATCTTGACAAACTGTCCCAATTTGTTAGCTTTATTGATTCACAGTAAAATTATCCAAGTTCCTTTAACTCATCCTTGCAGTTTTTTATATTAAAAAAAATTAGAAGCCACTATAATTCCATATGGAGATGAAATGTCTACTGGCCACATCAATTCCAAATCTACCTACTCTCTCCCCCTATGAATGCACATCCCTCGAATTACACCCCCTCCTCCTCAGAGAGGAATTGTTCATATGATGACAAAACCATAGGCTAAAAAGTACAGTTATATCAATTGTTGGCTGTTGGCTACATACCACAAACAACTGCCCTCAACAACTTGACTATGTGCCTACTTTCCAAATAGAGCTTGACCTGATCTACTCTGGCACCTCTTGAAGATTACATTTGAATCTTCCATGCATGCAGTAAAGAATGAAGCCTCTGGAGTCATATGGCTCTCAACTATGAGCAAATTATGTACCCTTTTTAGGCCTTAGTTTCCTCGCCTGTAAAACAGGGGTTAAAATAATGCATATCTCAAGGACAATGAAGGCTAAATGAAGATTTAACGAGACAATCCATTTAAAGGATTTTTGGAAGAGCATTTGGCACAAAATAAATGCTATCATTATTTCAATGACTATTAAATTAAATGGAGATATTAAATTTCTGCCAATGGCCTGATCCATCCTTATCTGTAATTACATTGGCTTATCTCCAGATTTCCAATTGTTAGGAACAATTCTACACACTTTCAATCAGTCGCTTTCTTTAAAACTCCAATTTCAATCTTGTGTGCATGGGAAGGAGTCAGGCAAGTAAGGTGAGAATATTGCTCTCCCTTACCAAGTGCTATGAGCAGTCAGATTTCTCCTCTTCTCTGTATCAGTGTGTAGAATCTCTTGACCCTTCTTAAATATAAATTTATCCAAAACCTCCATTAATATTTTCTAAAGGAACGCACACACATACACACACGCAAAATAACTGAGCAAAAGTAGTTCAGATTTCTTATAGTCACTAATTATGGGTTGCCAGAACTTAAAAAGTACCCCATCCTTACCTTGTTGACCTTCATATGACCTGGATAAATGAGAGTCAATGACTTCTAACCCATGGCAGGTCCGGGTTATAGGTAAAAATTTGATTCCTCCTGGAACCTTCTCCACAGCCTCTTTCCAGCTGAGGACTGGCATCCATCTTTTCTGGACCCTGCCTCTCAGGCCCACCCTGTTCTGGTCCCTTGGGCGAATAGGGTACCTTGTGTCTGTCTCAGGGCTTTCAGCCAGCATCTCCCTCTACCTCTCTCTTGGATTTGCCACGGCTCCAGATTCTACCTTTACTTTGATCCTATCCTCTCTGCCTGTTCTATTTCTGTGCAGTTTTGTTTGGCTGAAGTGTATACATCAGCCAAAAATTCACATTAGTTCTACCGCTCTCTAAAGCTCTTAGTCTTCATCCGTCATTCTAACATGGCAGTTGAGTCCGGCCTCTATGACAGCAACATCTTTCTCCAAGGTCGGCCTGCCTTACATCACCTCCCTTTCAAACCTTGAGCTCCCTTTAGGACCACCCATTGGGTTCTCTCTCCTGTGATCTAATTTGTTGTGAGCTAATATGCTGTGACCTGATTTGCTGAACAGAAATGATTGACAGCTCCTTTGCTCAATGACTGACCAAATTTCTTCTGTTTCGGTTTTTCAGCACTCCCCGGTTCCTCAAATTCTCTTTGTTGACTCATTCCTCTGGAGATTTTAAGAATCTTCTGGAATTCTGACATTACTTTATAGAATGAAATGTATTATGCACAAACTATATTTTCCACATATAATAAATGAAAAAAGACATCATTTCCACCTAAAGAATATGAGACTCATTTCTTATAACTTGGTCGAATACTTGGTTAAACATGAGAAGTGATTTATTTACTCCTTCTATGGTTGCTGAGGCAATGGATAGGAAATGTCACTGACTTAGGTAATCTCGATCAATTACTTGCTGCTAGTTGTAACTAGTTTGCTGAAAAAGCAATAGGCAAGGCTCCCAATATTGTTCAGGTCAGGGTGTGTGTTGAAAGTAATAATTGCATTATGGCCAAAGAGATCCAGATATGTTAGTCTCCGGGACTCTGTCTTCTCTAAGCCCCATACAGTTGCCCTGATACCTGAGGGAATTATCTCAGCACATCGTGCTCAGGCCCAGGAGTGGAGAAGCCAGGCCAGAGGTTTCCAGTAGGAGTAACTTAATTTTAGGTTTACACCATTGCCTATCAGACCTTCTCTAGCCAATCCCCCTTATTTCAGTTTAAAGAAGTCTTGGCAGATCCCTTTGCTTTCCCAGGGACTTTCAAGCATAGTCTCATTTTCCATATAATTTCAATCAAAATGCAATCTCTTATTGGTTTTAAAGCCTTTCACCTTCCCCACAGCTGGCTCAGAAACCTGTGGGCCGTTTCTGTACTGGTTCCACCTTTCCCTTCCTTAACTTCTGCAGCTGATGGCACCTCCTGAGTTTGGGTAAAGGAGAAGGAGGAGAGGTAGTGATAAGGGTATATTTAGCTGGTGCTGTTGATGCTTGGGATTGGTGCCTTCTGTGTGGCAGGCATCCCCATGTTGACTCTTTCTCTCCTGGGGTGGCAGTGCACCCCCCACACACTTTCCACTAAAGTTGCCTCACCCTGGCAGGCAGCCTTCTTTAATTTGAGCCCTGATGCCTCAGTGCTTACCCTTCAGCCAAAGGAAAAACTTAGTCATGTTGCCTCACCATTGGTGGAAATGCAACTTACTCCCTCAACAATTCCGTCCTTTTATCTTTTCATCACAGGAGGCACCAGCCCATCTCCCACCTTTCGACTTTTCTATAGGAGAGAGACACCAATCTTTGGATCTAGAGACAGAGACAAGTTTTTCCACAATCACTCTAGGTTCCACTCCAGTCCTCAGGTAGCACTGGGGCTGTGTATTTCCCATTATCAAAAACCCTCAGATGACTAGCAGTCCATCTCATCCATGTATCAGGATGAAGGAGGGGAAAATGGGAGTATGAAGGTAGGTTGCTGCTAAGGCTCAGTACAAGATTTTCATTTCTTTTAGCTTTAAGAACTAAAGCAAGCTTTTAAACTATCAGCAATACTTATCGACAGGCTGTAATTAATATCCGCTAAAGTCTATTACTGAAGAAACTATATTGCTCCTTCCGACATCAGTGTCCAATTCCCTTTCGGATCCGGTGTGCCTCTCTCTGTGATATTTCATCAGTACCAAAGTCCTCACATAAAATCTTTCCCAGAGTCCAGGTTAGGCTTTTTTTACTGCTATTTGTGCCCTGAATCCTGTAACCTGTCTTGTAACACATCATCAGAGTCACTCAAGATTCTCAAATGATTACATTTCAAA
Source organism: Pteropus alecto (assembly GCF_000325575.1). Taxonomy (NCBI): domain Eukaryota; kingdom Metazoa; phylum Chordata; class Mammalia; order Chiroptera; family Pteropodidae; genus Pteropus; species Pteropus alecto. The sequence goes on from NW_006431288.1 coordinate 828,871, forward strand.
TGCGAGAATTTTAATGCCTTCCAGGAAAATGTAGATGTTTTTCTTAGACATCCTCAGCAAATCCCATGCAGTACATTGAATGATCTGCATGAAAATGTTTGGGCAGTACATTTCCTCAGAGGGCAGGCTGCCACATTCTTTACTTATGAGTAAAGCTTTCTAGGTGGCATAGAGAGGTAATGCCCAGCCTTCCATCTCCTGATGCCAAGTTTTCTCCAACTGATGCTCCCCTCACAGCTGCTAGTAACATGCAGAACGTGTACCCACTATTACCAAGGCAGAACTGGGGCCCGAATCCAGGGCTTTAGAGGAGTGACACTTTCATATTCTCCTTGGAGCTCCTGCAGTGGGACTATTTTCAAAATATTACAGAACCAGTTACTCAGTATATACAGACATGGGGAAAATATAAAGCAAAAACAAACAAACAGACAAACAGGAACAACAACAGAAAAGAAAAATTTGCAAGCAAACAAAAAAAAAATCTATCCTCTCTGCCCCAACATCCAATACCAGGAACAAATCGTTTCACAAAAGTTTGTACCATTGGTAATGTCAGAAAGCAGTGTCCTATTAGAGATTGCTAAAAGCATTTAGAACATCATATAAATGGAATCAGACAATATGTAACTTTTTGAGATTGGCTTTTTTCAGTCAGTATAATGTCTTTGTGATTCATTTGATTGTTGCACATATCAATATAGTTTATTCCTTCTTATTTCAGATAATAACAATGCAATTCACCATATTAACAAGCAGAAAAAAACCCACATGATCCATATGATCATCTCTAAACAATATACAGAAAATCATATGAAAAATTCAACATTCATTCCTGATAATAATTTTTAAAATCCCAGCTAGAGATAAAAATAATAAACTAGAAATAGAAGGGAACTTTATCAATCAGAAAAGGTTATCTACAAAAAGCCTACAGCTGATATACTTCTTATTGCTAAAAACTCTATGCTTTCACCCTAAGATCAGCAATAAAGAAAGAATGTCTAATCTCACTATTCAACGTTTTACTGGAGGTTCTAGTCAATGCAATAATACAAGAAAAACAGTTAAAAGGCATTCAGATTGGAAATGAAGGATGAAGTCAACTTGTTTTTAATTATAGATGGACATGGTCATATACATAGAAAGTCCTAAAGAATTTACAAAATACTACTAGAACCAGTAAGTGAGGTAAGCAAGATTGAACACAAGGTTAATATGTAAATATATATCTCCCTATGCTAGCAACAATCATTGACATTGAAGGAACAATAGCATTAAAAATATGGAATACTTCAAAACTCTAAAAGCTATGAAAGACTTGTACACTAAAAATACAAAACATTGCTGTGGAAAATAAAAGAACTAAAAAATAAATAAATAAAGATATATGCCATGTTCATGGATCAAAAACTCATTTTTTAAAAGATGTCAAGACTTTCTTGTTTGATCTATATATTCAAAGTAATCTCACTGAAAACCCTAGCAGCTTTGTTTAGAAATTGACAGGCTGATTCTAAAATTTATGGAAATTCCAAAGACCTGGAATAGCCACAACATCTTTAGAAAAAAAAAATCAGAATTTAGGACTTATACTACATGAAATCAAGACTAATCATCAAGTCACAGTAATCAAGATAGTGTAGTATTGGCATAAATATAGAAAATTAGATTAATGGAGCAGAAAGGAGAATTCAGAAGTGATTCCACACACATATTGTCAATTGATATTAGGCAAACATGCCAGGGGGATTCAATGGCGAAAGGTTACCCTTTTCAACAAATGGCGCTGGAACAAACAGTCATGTGTGGTAGACAAGATTCTAAAAATATATCACTCAGATTAATCACTCTGATTATTCAAAAAGTAATATAGGTATAACTGTTAAAGGAACTTTGCAGGTGTAATTAAGGTTAAAGATATTAAATTAGGGAGATTATTTAGGATTATCCACATGAGGCCAATTTAATCACTTGAGCCCTTAGAAACAGATAAATTTTTTCTGGTTGGAGCGAGAGAGATATGGTGGAGGAAGAAAGCAGTAATGGGAGGTCAGAGAGATTCAAAGTATAAGAAGAACTCAACCAACTTTTGCTGGCTTTCAAGGCAGCCATGACTCAGGAAGCTAAGGACAGCATCTAAAGCCAGCAAAGAAATAGAGACCCCAGCTCTACAACTACATGGAATTCAAATCTTCCAACAACCTGAATGATCGTGGAAATAGATTCTCACCTTGAGCCCCCTCCTTGATTTTGGCCTTGCGAGCCTCTAAATCGAGAACCTGATAAACCAAGATGTGCCTGGACTCTGGAAACTGTGAAACAGTATCTGGTGCTAAAGTCTGTCATATTTTGTTATGGCAGCAATAGAACTGATACATCATGTGTGCAAAAAAAGTGATCCTTGATTCTAATCTCACACCATATAAAAAATTTAACTTAAAATGGGTCATAGACCTAAATGTAAAAGCTGAAACTTTAAAACTTCTAAAAGAAACCATTTGACTTGGAGTAAGCAATGATTTCTTAAATAAAACATAACAACCACAAATTTTTAAAACAAAAATCAATAAATTGGACTCTATCAAAATTATCTTTTGCTCTTTGAAACATACTGTCAGGTGAAAAAGCAAGCCATAGACAGGGGGAAATATTTGCAATACATAGATCTGTTTCTAGAACATGTAAAAATCCCTTACAACTCAATAATAGAACAAAGAACTCAATAGCATATAGGCAAAAATTTGGAGACACTTCACACACACACACATGCACACACACACACACACACACACAAAGATGGTAAATAAGCACAGAAAAATATGCTAATATCATTAGACACGAAGGAAATGCAAGTAAAACCATACTGAGATACAACTGCATGTCTACTAGCATGGCTAAGAGTTAAAGACTGACTATACCAAGCATTGGTAAAGATAAGGAGCAACTGGAACTAACATACATTATTGGTGGGAATTCAAATGATACAGTTACTACGATGGTTAATTTTATGTGTCAACTTAATTGGACTATGGTTCTCAGATATTTATTTAAACATTATTCTAGATGTTTCTCTGAGGGTATTTGGGGGGTGAAATTAACATTTAAATCAGTGGATTTAGGGATTGCCCACCATAATGTGGGTTGGCTTCATCCAATCAATTGAAGGCCTGACTAGAGCAAGAAGGTATTATTCCAGTAGATGGCCTTTAGACTTGAACCACAACATCGCCTCCCCCCAGGGGCTCCAGCCTGATGGCTTTCTAATTCCAACTGCAACTTTGTGTCCTCCCTGGTCTCCATCCTGACAGATGTCAGACTTGAAATATAACATCAGCTCTTCCTTGGTGTGATGATTAATTTTATCTGTCAACTTGACTGGGCCATGGAGTGCCCAGAAACTTGGTGAAACATTATTTTGGGTATGTCAGTGAAGTTGTTTCTGGATGAAATTAACATTTGAATTGGTAAACTAAGTTGAGCAGGTTGCCCTCCTCAGTATAGATGGGTTTCATTCAATCCACTGAGGGCCTGAATGGAAATGCTAGATTTGCCTTAGTTCAATGTAGAGGAAGGAATTCAATGGCTAAGACAGATAGGAATGTTAGAGTGAGTTTGTCATTTAAAACCTACTTATCCACACTGGGAGTGTCCAGAAGACACACCTTTCATCACTACTATGAGGAATAAACTCATGATGGGAATCCCAGCATCTTTGAAGAGCTTTGTGATCACTGTTCTCTGTAGGCCAGACCTCACAGGAATGGCAGGCAGTCTGAGTTGTCATGAGTATTTTGTTATGAATGTATGTGTGTGTGTCTGTGTCCTTATCAGGTAATATAAGATGTATTGACTTTAAATCAGTATTTAAGTTTGTAATATTATATCATAGTATTTAAGTTATGGGATATCTTCTGGGAAGGATTAGTAAATTTTTTATTGTATGCAGGATAGTTGTATCAAATTAGACCTTGTTATTGTCTTCATTTGGAGATTAATTATGAGATTTGTATGAGTGTCAAGTTAACAACGGGTGGACTTGTTGATGGTTAATATTAGTGTTAACTTGACTGGGCTACAGTGACCCAAATATTGGGTCAAACATTATGCTGGATGTTTCTGTGAGTGTGTTTTTGGATGAATTTAACATTTAAACTGGTAGACTTTGAATAAAACAGATCACCCTCCATAATGCGGATGGGCCTTATCCAATCAGTTGAAGGCTTGATGTTATAGACTAAATGTATGCCCCCCGCCGCCCCTGAAAAATACAGATGTTAAGGCCCTAGTTTCTAATGTGAGGGATTAAAGAGGTGGGGCCTTATAGAAGGGAGTAATTAGATTTATATAATCCCATGATATAATTAGTGCCCTTATAAGAAGAGACACTAAAACTTTCTCTCTTCCACAAGTGAAGATATGGCAAGGAGATGGTTATCCTTACCAGAACCTTACCATTCTAGTACCCTGATCTCAGACTTCCCAGTCTCCAGTACTGTGAGAAGTAAACATTTGTTTTTTAAGCCACCAAGAATATGATATTTTGTTCTAGCAGCCCCAGCTGACTATGACACCTGACTAGGACAAAAGAGTGATGTCCCCTGAGCAAAAAAGAATTCTGCCAGCAGATGGCCTCCAAATTAAACCACGATATTGTCTTTTCCCCCAGTCTCCAGCGGTGCCCACTGTGAAGATTTTGGACTTACTGGCCTTTGTAATCACATAAATCAACTCAAAATAAATCTCTCTAAATATACATGTCCTATCGATTCTATTTCTCTGGAGAACTCTGACTAACACAGTCACTTTGGAAAACAGTTTGATGGTTTCTTAAAAAGTTAAATATCCACCTTTCACATGACTTAGCCATTCCATTTACCTAATAAAAATAAAGTATATATCTACATAAGGACTTGTACATAGATGTTTATAGTACCTTTATTTCTAGTAGCTCTACAATGGAAATAAATGTTCATTAAAAGGTGAATTGATAAATTCTGTTATATTCATATAATGGAGTCATATTTAACAAATAGTTGGAAGAACTATTGATACACACAATGACATGATGAATCTCAAATAATTACGTAAAGTGAAAGAAGCCAGTAAAAAACAGTATTTACTACACGATTTCTTTTATATAAAATTCTAGAAAATACAAATTTATCTGTAGGGTCAAAAAATAGTTCAGTGGTTGCCTAGCAATGGAAGTGGGAATGGAGGTTCCAAGACAGCATGAAGAAATATTTGGAAGCAATAGCTATGTTCATTATCCTGATCGTGGCAATGGTTTCAAATATCTCAAAACTCATCAGATTTTGTACACTTTAAATATGTGCAGTTATACCTTAATAAAGCTGCAAATGCTCCCTAAACAATGACAACAAAGGAAGCATAGACCATACCTTCATGGTGCTCACTGTTTAGTGAGATTATAATTGCTAATGTTTACAGAGTGCTTACTGTGTGCCAGACAGTGTCCTGAGCCTCCATATGGCATTTCTTTAACACACAGGTGGTAATATCTGATTTTTATAGAAGAGAAAAGTGAAGTTAGAGAGGTTAAATAACTTGCCTTAATCTCTCTAACTTCACCTCTCTAACCAGGCAATGGCTATGGACTCTGACTTCATAGCCATTCTTATATAGAGCTTAGTATAGAGGAGAGCAAAGTATGAGAAGAGACAGGAGCATAAATGAGCCTAGGGACAGAAGTAGAGCCTTGCACGTCAAGCTTTCATCTTGCAAGTCCATGGATATGTCAAAGGTTGCCCTGACAGCAAGCGAAAATGGATCGAAATAAAAGAAAGAATAAGAGAATAGAAATAAGAAATGGAAGGAAGGAAGGAAGGAAGGAAGGAAGGAAGGAAGGAAGGAAGTTAAGTTTAAATGATAATTTAGACATAAAAAAAGCATAATTTTGATAGGGCTGGGAAGAATGGTCAGGGATATAACAATCTGAAGGCCTAAGGCCTTGATGGATGAGTCTTACTGGGCAAGAGTTGGTTGTGGGTCTTGTACACTCCTACTTGCTGTGTCTCTTTAGTATCTGTGTTTAAAGACAGCTGGAGAAATTTACTCTAATTATACATCAAATCAGGAATGGCCTTTGATACCATGAGTAGGAGGCTAGAAGGGGAATTCAATGTCTCTCAGAATTTCCTCAGAAATGTTGAATGATACCTTGGAAAAACTTTGTGGACACTGAGATCATAACCTAATTGCCACTCAGATTATGGATGCTTCCTCACATGGGTAATTCCAAAGACCCAGTGTGAAATACTCACTTTGGGATGACAACAAAGAGAGAATATCTCAGTTACAGCATTTTGTGATATTATCAATTAAAAAGGTATTTAATTTATTGGAAATGTAATCATTAGCTCCCTAAAATGTAATTACACGCATCTCTCGATTTATGTGGTACATTTTTTATGTGAGTTTTTTATACATGGTAAATACTCCCCCTCCCCGTTTACTCAGACTTTTTAACACATGGTTTCCATTTATGTGGTCTCATTTTACACAGTTCTTTCTTTCTCATTTTTGTTATTGGTGATTATTCTTCCTAAAAATCAATAGCTTAACTCAGCAATGTACAAAGGACTAATACTTACTAACACACAATTATTAATGATCTTCTCATTTGTTGGATGGCAAATAAAGAAGCATGGATGACTACTGATATTTTTTGGGGCTGGCTTTACAAATGTTTTGCTGTAGAAGCCAATAATTATATGAAGGAAAAAATGTCTTCCTTTTAAAATACTTTTACTTTTAGATAATGCACCTGGTCATCCACACAATTTAGAACATCCAAATGTAAAAGTTGTATATTTACCACCAAATACAACTTCCTTGACAACCTTTAGATCAAAGCATTATTTCCACCTTTAAGATTAATTATATTAAATAGAATTTTAATGATATTTTTAATAAACTTGAAGATAATGAATCACAGTCACAGAAGCCTAGAATATATACAATTTTAAGTTGTAACGAGAATAGCGCTTTAGCTTTGAGTGATATAAAGCCATCAACTTTAAATGCTTACTGGAAAGCAATATGGTCAGAAGTGATTGTATCAGGGAATATGGTTCCAAAAGCTGAAGAGGGATTAACCAGCATTATTAATTTATTAAATAAATTTCAAGAAGAAGGTAGATGACATTAGTGAATTACTGGTTGATCGCAAATTAACCAATAATGAATTAATTCACTTAATATCTGAAGCACATCCTGCTGATGAATATGGCAGTGACATTGAACCAGTTTCTTTCACTGCAGAAAATATTTACAAAGCTCTTCAATTGACCACAAAACTGGAAATCGCAATTCTAGATATTGATCTAAACATCTGACGAGCCTTAAAATTTCAAAAAGATTTTTAAAAAATGTTGCGGTGAATATGAAGAATTTTTAAGGACTTAGCAAAAAATAGGGTTGGAATAAGATCATCCAAAAACATGAACAAAAACAATGAAACAGAGGTAGTACTTCCAAATATTTCAAGCAATGAAGATAGTGACTTTGTGCCGATTAAAAAGAGAAGATTGATTGCTTTAGATTACAGTACAGATACAGACAGCAAATAAAATTTATTTTGCTTTTTCTGAATTTTCATTAGCATTTTTTTGTGAAAATATGTAAAATAAATATTTTTATGACTTATATTTGCCTATTTCTTTAATATTTTTTATACTGGTGGACTCTTTTTATGCGGTTTTCTTCCATGTAAAAAAATAAAAGACACGTGGAATGGATAATCCACATAAATCTAGGGATCAGTGTATTTACTTTAAAAAACATGAATATGCTGTTTTCTAAAGAGACGAAGAAATACAATCTGAATCATAGACTTCAGACAGGTTATTATGGACGGGATGCTTGTATCCCTACCCTCTCAATCCTCCAAAATACATATTTTGAAACCTTAACTCCCAATGTGATGGTATTTGGAAGTGGGGCCTTTAGGAGATAATTAGGTCATGAGGGTGGGTTTCATATAATGGGATTAGTGTTATAAGAAGAGACATCAGAGAGCTTCCTCTCTTTCTTCACCATGTAAGGACACAGCAAGAAGATGGCCATCCACAAGCCAGGAAGAGAGTGCTCACCATGAACCATATTGGTCAGCACTTTGATCTGAAACTCCTCGCCTCCAGAACTGTGAGAAAATAAATGTCTGTTTAAGCCACCCAGTCTGGTATTTTGTTATGGCAGCCTGAGCAATCTAAGACTCAGGATGAGTGAAATTAATTCTGGGGACAATGCAAATAGGATCATCTTCAAGCATCACATCTACACCGAGCTGTAGAAGAGACAAAATAACAATGAGGAGATCAGTGTTTTATTGTTGACCCTCCAACTAACATCATGTGTGACTACAGGTAAGGCTTTACTTTAGTGACTTTTAATGTAAAATGAGGGGTTGAACTTAAATACCTTGAAACCCTTCTGGTTCCTAGGGAATCAATCCGACATCTCTTCTTTTTATTGTTGGTTGAGTTGTTATGACATATATTTTTTCAGCCTAAATAAGTGACAAAGAAACGGAACTATTTCTGTTCTCTGTTTCTGGAGGGTTCTCGTCTATCTGCAAGTTTTATGTGGTTTCTTAACTTTAAGAACTTTCTTAAAGTTGAGGTTGATCGGAATAGATTCCTGGGCTTTGCAGGAATAATGAGTGGTTAATATGTTAAGTGCCTTAAGATAAGTTTAGTTGCCAGACAACTAGTTTTAAGTTCTTAAAGACCTAAAACACTAGGGGGCTAGTTCAGCAACACCTGTCATCTCTCCTGTGATTTAGAGGTGTTTGTGGTGAGCTTGGGCCAGCAACAGGTGTTGAGGCCTCAACTGTCATCATAGGTAGGTGGGCAAGACCAATTAGGCAGTGCAAAATCATTAGTGTGTATAATTATTCCAGCTACTCTTTGAACAGCTGTCCGTGAAGAGACAGATGGACACTAGAGGGGTCTGGCTGTCTGGGTGGGTGGAGGAAGGTGGGAGTGTTTCATGGAATTTCATAGTCCCCTTGGCAGGCATAACCAGAGCCATTAGACTGATCTCATCCATCTTGATGTTATTTCTCTCAACAAGCAATAACCTCAGCTTTCCATGACTGTGGTTTCTGTAAGCTGGGAATGAATTCTTTGACTCTGAGTGAAGGTGTCCGATTGGAAACTGAAAAAAAAAAATAAAAAAGAATTTAATCCATAAAAGTATTTTGTCATCAGGGAGTGCCCCAAATTAGGAAGAGTCCAGTGGATAAAGGTCACTTTGGAAATCACCACAGAGCCAGGGGCATGATTAGTCACGCAGTCAATCTCATAACCAACATTTATTAAGCATTTGCTGGGTACTAGGCCCTATGCTAGATGTTCCAGATACTGGAGATGAACAACTACAGTTCTGTTTTTAAGGAATTCATATCAGCAAGAGAGAAGAAAGCTTAAACTATGAGGTTTAATCACATGAAATTGTAGACATTCAACTACTTTGGCCTATTAAAAAAATAACAATTTCATCTTGTTCAACCAGATGCCATTATATTTTATGTATAATAACATGCTACTGGAACAGAGATAAACACATGATTAATTTAAATGTTGGCTAGTTGCCAAAAGGCTTTACAGAGGAGATGATATTTAACTTTGGCCTTAAAAGGAGAATAAAAATTTGAAAATATTTTAAAAGGTTAGGGGGGAAAGGACATACATTGTATTTATGCCATAAATATTTATTGAGCATCTACTACATGCAAGATGGTATCATATACTTGAAATACAGTGTTCAGCCTGAATAGTTGATAGTCACTGTTTCCTGGAATTTACATTCCAAAGGGGAAGGTAGATCCTAAAGAATAAATGCCCAATTAATTACTTGATTACAATTTTGATAGATGTTAGAAAGAAGTAAAATCTGCTGTAAGAGAAAGTAATGAGGACCTGACTTGGTTAGTGGGGCCAGAATAAGCTTTAGCTGAATTCTCCAAAGTGAGACAGAATTAACCAGAACTAGATATGGAGAGTATTCGAGACAGAGGAATTAATATGTGCAAAGGCCCAAATGAAGCAGTTCAAGGGAGCAGCATTTCACCATTCTCAGAGTCTAACAGTTCTAAGAACACGCTTCTCTCTGACATGATCACATTTTCAGGGTCTCTGGCACTCACTAGTACACATTAGAAGACCTAGGTTCTAAGATGGAGCCAATCACTAATAAGTGATCTGGATGAAGATATTTAAGCTAGGAGCCATCTGTGTGGAAGGAAAATCAATTAATTAAAAAGGAAAGCAAAAGGTATTGATTTTTCCAGTTGTTCCAGAGTTTTCTGCCTCTTTTTCAGTTCCTTGCTATTTCTCCTTAGGCTTTAAGCCCAGAATGTCTCAGAGGAAATAAGCTTATACTTCTCAGGAGCTTTTACCTGAAAATATATCAGTTACCCACCTCAGAATGGAACAGGCAGTTCCCTTGGACATGTGTGGATCACTTCTGGAAAGCTCTGGCATAGGCTTTAGCAATGGACTCTAAACAGAAGGGAAGCCTCAGGATCTGACCAGCTGAGCGCAAAGCTGAGACAGGTCTGGGTTGCTCGGAGGGGTGAGGAAAGGAATGATGATGGGATTGAGAGAATGGGGAGCTTTGGCCACCTGAAAGTTTCTGTGCATTTTTCAGAGTCTTCCTTGCCTTTTCCTCATGTCTAGCATTACAGCAAAGGATCTGTAGCCATCACAGAAATTTGGCAGTTATCCTCTCTGGATAATAGAAATGAGTCTTGCAAGTCCCAAGGCAGTTGTCCTCTATATCAAGCTGAGGCTCTTACCTTAATATCTTTAACTGAAAAAAAAAAAAAATGGATTGATTGGTTCATTCATTCAGTTAACAAATATTTTGATCACCTCAAGCAGCCAGCTCTGCACTGGGCACAGAAATACAGTGGCGAGCATTATGTAAGTAGTTCCCACCCCATGAGGCCTAAAGCTAGGGGGCTGCAGACAAGTAAATATAAAATGACCATGTGGTTGGAAGCATTTATTAAAGAGAAGCACAGACAGTAAGAACTCATTGGAATAGCATTTAACAGACTGGCAGAGCGCAGAGGGAAAATATGTGCAAAGAGGTGAGAGACAACCTGCATCTGAGAAGTAGCCTGCTGTGTCCTGCCTGTGTTGTTGCATTGCTGTGTGTCCTTAGGCAAGTCATTTAACCTTCTGGGTTTCAGCTGCCCCAACTGGAATTCAAAACTTTGAATAACATGTCTATATTCTCAAACTGGTCAAACATTCAATAATAGATGAGCAAGGTAATGACCTTAGAATGTTTTATTCATATACTTCTTAAGATAATTTTAAATATTTAATATTTTAAAATATCTCACACATATTTTTTAAGTTTTTTGGGGTAACATTGGTTAATACAATTATATAATTTTTGGGTGTACATTATAATTTGACATCTATATATTCTATTGTGTGATTACCACCCAGAGTCCAGTTTCCTTCAGCTACCATATATTTGACCCCTTTACCCACTTCACCCTCCCCCAAAACCCCACATTTGACCCCCTTTACCCTATCTACCTCTTCCCTCCTCCCCCACCTCCTACATGGCGGTAACCACTAGTCTATTGTCCATGTCCCTGAGTCTTTGTCCTGTACATTTGTTGCTTTTAGGTTTATATCCCACATATAAGTGATATCATGTGATTTTCAACTTTTTCAGTCTGGCTTAGTTCAGTTAGCATGATTATCTTGAGGTCCATCCATGTTGTCACAAATAGCAGTATTTCATCTCTTCTTATGGCTGAGTAATATTCCATTGTATATATGTACCACAGCTTCTTTAGCCAATCATTTATTGTAGGACACTTCGGTTGCTTTTATGTCCTGGTCACTGTGAATAGTGCTGCTATGAACATCGGTGTACAAATATCTTTTTGGATACCAGTTTTCAAGTCTTTGGGATACAATCCCAGTAGAGGGATTGCTAGATCATATGGTAGATCAATTCTTAGTTTTTTGAGGAACCTCCATACTGTTTTCCATAGTGGCGTAAGGACCCGAATACAAGACCTGAAACAATAAAATGCATAGAAGAAAACATAGGAACTAAAATCAAAAAAAAACGCGCGCACAGACAC
>NW_006431288.1:843189-877401 GCF_000325575.1 Pteropus alecto
ATTCGTTTTGGATCTCATTGAATTTTTCAGAAGTACCATCCTGAAGTCTATCATTAAAGTCACATATTTCTATGTCTGTAAGTTTATTTTCTGGAGATATTTCTTTCTTTCTGAGATGCCTTGTCACCTTGGTTGTTCATGGTGTTTAATGGACTATTTCTCCACCTGGGCATAAATGGAAGAGTATTCTGTTGTTTTTCCAGAAAGAAGATTTATTATATAAATGTCTCTGTTTAGTCTGCTGCAAAGAAGATGCTCTTCTTTTGGCTTCTGGTAGGTGGCGTCTAAGCCTCTTGGATCCCTGCTTTATATAAAGCCTAAATGTCTTTTTTATTTTCTTGTAGATATTTAATCACACTTGCTACCCTTGTTTTCAGTCCCTGACAGTGTTAGCAACAGTTTCAGTAGTGTTTGCTTAGATTGTCCTAAGGCTCTGCAGTGATTGTCTTGGAGGATAGATATGCAGAGGGGGAGGGGCGGGCTCTGGGTTGGGTGTTGTGGGCTGCGGCTCAGCCTTGGTTTTGGAAGTGGGGCTGGTTGTTTCTCTGCAGTCCTGTCCCACTTCTCTGCTTTCTGCCTTGATGACTGGGCCCTGTTGCCGGCTGCTAAAAGTTCTGGCACTTCCAGGCAGGCTGATCAGGGAAGTAGCCGCACTTTTACCCCTCCCTTTCCTCTTGCAAGGAGCTCCAGTGGCTGCAAGAGGCAGCTTCTTTATTTCTATGAGTCCACTGCCCGACACCCAGGGTTCTGACCTGTGGTAGCTCTTATGAGCAGATCCCATGCTGAGACGTGCTGGTGTGCAGTTTGGGTGTTTTTGTTGAGTTTTAGATGTTCAGCTTATTGTTGTTTCAAGGGAAGAGATCTGAGGATGTCTCTCATTCCGCCATGTTTCCTCGCTGTTTCACACATGTTTTTAAGTTGACATTTAAAATTTCTTATAACATTACAAACAAATTCTTTTTATCAGTTGGGAATTTTACAATACTCCATTTTCTTCTTCAACTGTCTTTGTATCCACTTCCCCAACATAATTTTATTTTAATGTATTTTTTGGCCTAAAAGTTTTTATTGATCATCTTGTCATATATCTTTGCAACAAAAGATGTATATAAATTGAAAATTGTTTTTAAAGTTTTCTGAGACTATATCTTTAAAAGTCTCTTCTGAATAATTATTTACAGTTATTAGTAGTAGCAGTGCTTAACTGAGCAAACAACCTAAATATACTATAAATTTTTATAAGTATTATATATTACAGTAAAATATTAATGAAAATAGTTTAATGTGATAGATATTTCTGTTTCTGTATTTTTAAATACTTACATTATATAGTTTCATTATTTTTTGTTAGAATGAGACAAGTTTTGACACCAATTCTACTGCTATTTTTCTTTTTTATAGATGTAAGTTTTGACAAATCTTGTTTATATAGATAAATAGAATGGAAAGAGTTTTGGGTATCAGCATCACTCAATTCTATGAACTTCACCTGAGTTGTGTGGCAAAAATAATCAAAAGTTCTTGCTGCTATTTTGATGACAGCAACACATGGAAGCCGATTGACTTTAAGAAGAATTTGTTTTCCAGTCATAAATTTCTTCTCTTCATTTTGAGGACATATACCAGACAGATCTTTACTGAGGCTTATTAGAATGACACTTATTTATGCTCCTCTTTCACTTTGGCTTCTTGTTTACCCAGATATATCCTGGAAAGACTGGGAAATAGGAAATATAAATTTTAACACAACTTTGCAAATACAATATTTTTAATTGAAGACTATTATTTTATCATGTGCTTTATCATATATTTATTGAACTATTTGATTGCAGAGTTAGCCTTCTGCACATGACACATAGCCTAGTGGCAGAGCCTCCTCAGATTGATTAGCCAAATCAAACTATCCCTTTCAGAAAATTTCTGACTTCGTTTGAACTTGTTTCTGTTGTGACCGAAATAACCAGGCCCAACTCGAGTGCTCTAATCCAAGAGACAGTTTATTAGCCGGCGGCTGTCCTTGCAAAGGAGCAGCCCCGAGACGCAGGGGCACAAAGGTTTTAAGCCCTCGATTCCATCCCCCACATCCTTAATCTTTACACAAAAGACTATATCTCCTCCATTCATTAACTGATAACTAAGAGGTGGGTAAGCAAGCAGGGGTACAGAAGCAGAATGCGTCATTGTTAAAATATTTTGTACCTATAGGCAGTGATCCGGCCAGTAAATCCCTTTAGTTAATAAATTTTTAGCAGATAACTAACTAGAAGTGAGACATGGCGGTTAGCACGTACCATGTCTTATCCTTAACCTATTGTTTCTAAAGGTGAGGTCACTACAGTTTCCTTGCATCTGTGTGACAGTCATCACACCTCCAAATCCTAATTTTTCATAGGCATAAATTGCCTTGTTGTGACCTTGTTGCCTGAACGGAGTGAGCTGCCACCATCTCTGGTGTTTTGTAAGGACTTTTTCCTTGTGTCCCTGTCAGCACACTCTTATTTAGGTTAGATGTGTTCTGGAAGTGCCTCTGTATCAGGTGCCCAGGAGATTTTTTGTGCCCAGTAAGCAATGCACCCTAGTAAGCTTTAGGATGGGTGAGAGGGAAACCGTTTTATTTATAAAGCACGAGAAGAGTGGCTGGGGAAAAGAAAAAAAGAGTTCAGAATACAAATTAAGTTGAGAATCTAAAAATTAATTTCCTTAAAGCTTTCTAAGCCTAAACAGCCCCTAGAAAAATTTTCATGTACCCTTTTTTAAAGGATACTGATTTTAAAACAACTCTTGTTTGCAAACTTAGCCACCGAGCACTCAATTCATTCAGTATTTAAAATGTGGTGATTCACCTCTCCTCCAAGTTTACTGAAATCAATTCTCTTTTTTTAAAGAGTTCTCACTTTTAGCACAAAGATGTCCTGAGGCGAAGATGCTCTGAAGCCCACAGGCAGCATTCTCATTTCCCCCATACAGATTCTCTTACCTAAATGTCTGCAGTCGGTGAACTTGGCCTCAGGGCGAGTCCTCTGGGGAAGCTGACAAGGTTAATTGAGCGTCAGGGTGTTTCCATGACAATAAAACAAATGGTGTATTTTATACAGCTGAAAGAATTTCAACCTGACCAATAATTATTTTATAGGTATAAAGACTGAAGCCAGAGGGATGAGTGATTGATATTCCCCAAATTTCACAGTTAGTAAGTGGCAGAATTGGGGCTGGAAGTCAAGTTTCTGGATTCCCAAAACCAAGGCTATCCCTGGATAAATGAAGCATGGTTGGCATGAGATAGGTAAATGGTTGATTGACCACATTTTTCACTTTTTGCCTAGCTACTCAGTGTCTTTTAGACACAGTTCTGATTTCTTCATCTGGGAAGCCAGATGGTCATGTACCTTCTGGGATTTTCAGAGGAATCACAGCTAGAGATGACTGTGAGGTTTTTTTACTATGACTTTTCCAAGAGTAAGTTTTTCAGAATCTTTTTCATCTGTCAAGTGGCCTCAGGGGCCCCAAGCTTACTACTGTACTTGGGCTGGACAGGAGTCTAAAGCTGAAGGGCTTCTAATTAGAAATTGCAGGTACTTCAAAATCAATTTGTTTAAAACGTTGAGTAAAGTTGGCTTCATCTCCGGGACTTTTCTCATTTAATTTAGACTTGACTGCTCATTCCCTACTTGGTACCTGCTGGGAATTCCGGAGGATTGGAGCAGGCCGACCATGACCAACTCTGAATTAAAGACCCTAGTCAGCTGCACTTGACTCAGATGTGAGACACACTTCCACCGTTCTGGGAGAGGCAAACATAAATACCTATTCTGTGTGAGACTCCAAAGGTGAGAAGAAGTATAGTACCACAGCCTTTTAGCCTCTTGCACGGACATCATCACCACTGCACTCCTCAGTCTGAAATGATCTTGAGATGTATTTGTAGAAGTCAGCATAATGACACATCTAAACTTAGTCTCTGTGGGGGTGCAGATGAATCAAGTCTACAGCACTAGAGAAAAGCAAAGAAATTAACTGTGGGAGAAGACCAAAAATGGAGAGTTTATTGGTGTAACTAGTATCTTCTGAATCTACTGGGTAATTCTCTTCGTATTGGAAATGCTTTTAATAAACCCTTTAAAGAATAAATTCAGATAACTTTGCAGAAAAATAAAAATCCAGATGGATATGAAACTTCATTATCTAGAGTCTAAAAATACTAGTATGAGTAGGGATTTTAGAAATCACCTGTACAATGGACATGATACCTATACCATAAAGCAGTATTCTAAACCTTTTTGGCACTAGGGACCGGTGCTCCTATGAGAATCTAATGTCCGATGATCTGAGGTGGAGCTGAGGTGGTGATGCTAGTGCTGGGGAGCAGCTGCAAGTACAGATGAAGCTTTGCTTGCTTGCTTGCCCGCCACTCACCTCCTGTTTTGTGGCCTGGTTCCTAACAGGCCATGGACTGATAATGGTTCATGGCCTGGGGTTTGGGGACCACTGCCATAAAGGACTGTGGTGAAAATGAAATGTTATAATAAATGTAAAGCCCTTAGCCATGCCTTGTAGATACTATGATCATTCACTGAATTCAGTTCTATCATTTTATAAATGAAAGATCTGAGGCCTCGACAGACTGACTTGTCTATGACCAGAAAACTGCCTATGAACAGACCCATTTGCTGGAGACTGACAGCCAATATAGCATCCTTTCTGTTTCACCTATTTACAATCCCAGCATGTTTAAATCAACATATTTGGCTCAGCTTTCCAAACTCTAGGAAATGCTGGGGAATATGAAATTTTTCTTAAAGAAAAGACCTCTGCTTCATGTCTGTCACTAAAAATTGCTTGAAGTTGCCAGATAGGTCATATGGAAGCTTTGGTTTGCACCAGAGCCTTCTGCCTTGTGTAGGTTAGGGAGCTGCTTTCATGCCAACAGGAGGCCTGATCAGAGAGGCACTGCCTCAGGGGTATGACAAACACACATCAGGGTCTGGAAGGAAAATTAGGAAGAAGGTGGAAAGACATATAAAACAGGTGATGCTTTTTAACAAAGGAAGCTATGGAGCTTTCTGTCTTTTACCCCAAATTTCCAGAAACCTCACCTTCAATAGATATTTATTCTGGCCTGTCTCAGGATCATTGAAGCCTGTTTTACATCAGAATTTAGAGGAGCTGACTGAGGGAATAATGTTAATTAACAAAGCATGGAGATGACTGGCTAGGTCCATCCTGCTAGAATTTCCACCAGGGACCCTATAATTGAAGCAGAGGTAGATCACTCAATTCATGGACTATATTACAAATTTGCATAATAAAACATTGGCCCTATAACTTTTCTTAAAACAGCCACTAAATACACTGATTAAATAAATGTTTTTTTTCTAAATATAATTAGAATACTTTGTTACTAATATATTCTTTCAAAATCATTCTCTTAAAATTGGCCTTTCTCCCTATTAATTGAATTTGGCTATTTTCACAGCTTTAGATCCTTTCTATTCTATTTTATATTTAGCTGCTATTTAAAAAATTTCTTTAATGAGAGTAGGTGGGGGATGAGTGAAAAAGGTGAAAGGGAAAATAGTCAACAATATTGTAATAAGTTTGTACGGTGACAGATGATTATTAGAATTAATGGGGTGATCACATTGTAAGGTATAAAAATGTCAAATTATTATGCTGCACTCCTGAAAATAATATAATTATATAACATTGTATATAAAATATACTTAAATTTAAAAAAATTCCTTCATTTATTTATGCTAGTTATTTATTATTTTTCTCTTTGTTTTTCCCACAGTCCTAGATTTAAAGAAGATACATTTAGTGGGGGGTTGGAGAGGGAAGGCTGAAGCATGTACTTGCTCAGCCATACTTATCTAATCGTGGGCATCAATGCTATACAACATTCCATTCTCTCAATAGATGATAAATGATAAATAGACAGATAGATGATAGATGACAGATAGATACATAGATAAATGGATGATAGATGATAGATACCTGTATGTATATGAAAGTCTGTATGCATATAAAAGCTGCAATGTATCAGCTTTTTAAAAAGATAGATAAAATTGTGTGTATTTCTCATTTTGCATTTTGCTTTTTTGTTTTCTAGACTTCAGGTGAGGCCTCCCTACCTCTCTTGAATTAGACAAAATTACCAGGAATTTCCCAAGTCCATTGTCTATGGATTTTCAAAGTGCTCTGCAATATTTCTCTGCACTTCTGGAGAGGGAGCAGAGCGGAGTTTGTGTTCTTAAGCTTTCTGCTTCCTGGGCTGCTTCCTGCTTGCAATTTTGTTTCCATTTATACCTCCACGAAACTGTCCGTTCTGTGGATTAAATAGACCAAAAAAAAAAAAAAAAAAAAACCACTTACAAAAAAATAAAGGTAAGCAGGGAAGACATTTCTGAAGATTTTGAAGGGCAAGGAGAAAGGGTACTAAATGAAGAGAATAATACAGAAACACAACCCTGAGTGGAAGAGTGGACCTCACCATTCTCAGGATGTGCTTTAGCCCCAACATCCCCAGAAAATTTCACTGGCCTTTCACCCTAGTATATACCTTTATTGCCTTCTTGTCTTCTTGGCTCCTCTATTTCACTTCCTTTTAAGAACAAAGCTACACATTCCCCTTATTTCATACAGAGCATCTTCTTTTTCTGAAATGTTAGCAATTAACCCAAGGAGCTTTATAAGGCTTTTGTCCTTCTGAAACAAAGACAATTCTGTACCCAAGGGGAATTCTGGTGTTGCCCCTGTGAACTAGCTTTGTTACAACTAATGTTATTTTTATATTTATATCATATTTTATATTTATATTACGCTCAGCCCACATATTAGCTATTTTATATAGCTTTATATAAAAATTATATACTGTATGTATACAGAATAGCAGTAGTGATTTATTTTGCAAGCTCACTGGGGCTCATGGTTCTTCTTCTGATAATCTGGAAGGTCTCCTTGAAGGACTGCTCATCTTCTCTCACTGAACCCCCACAGGGGTAGACACTGGAGATGTCCGGCAAGCTGGGAAGTGGCAGGATTCAGGCTTCTTGAACTAGAAATGAATATTTTCCTTAAGTGTCAAGAACAGAACCAAATGGTGAGTCTGAGTCAATAGTCCTTAAAGAATTCCTAGGGCCATGCTGGAGAAACCAAGATTAGTTGATAATGGCAAAGACTGGAAATAGAATAAAAAAACAAAAAAGCACGCATGTGCGTGCACGTGAGTGCGTGCGTGCATGTGTGTGTTGAATTTGGAGGTGGGAAACAAAGCCAAGGACTAGGGGCTGGACAATTAGAATGGAAGGATGTCGGAACATCAACAATTTGCCTTTTTTTGATAAGATACTCTTGGAAAATGAGTGTTGGTCCAGCCTCATGGCGATGCACAGATACTCTCGGGTACCCTTTGTTCTTAGAAAGCCACTGCTTCTTTTCAGTTTACTGTCATCAGGACTCACTGGCATTCTGTTCTTTTCTCAGCAACAGTCACACCTTTGTGATTATTGTCACTGTAGGTGGTATTAAGTGGTTGGATTCTCCCAGGGATTTTCCTGGGGAGGAAGTTATATTTTGAATCCATGGGAGAAAAAATGTACTCTGATTTGAAGGTTATATATATATATATATATATATATAACTGCAAAGACAGTTTTATACCAGTAAGTCTGTTTTGTTATGTAGGATAATTCACTACTACAGAATTTGTATATCATGGAACTCACTTATTGGCTTCCACCTGAATCCTCATATTAAGGCATTTATTAAAAGATTCTCTTGACCTTGTATTTTAGTTAAGGAGTTCTTACATTGTCTTTAAAAATTATTTATGTTTTTCTGACTGTGAAGATAATATATATTTATGTACATACAAGAGTACAAAAATAGATAATTTAAAGGTTGAAATTTCTTTATTATCTTACACCTATAATCCTACCCTTAGAAATGACTGTAAATAGTTAGGCATATAGATATGTATGCATATATATATATTTATGTTTATGCTTATAATTCAATCTGTTCTGTGACATGAATTTTTTATTGAGATATAATTGACATAACATTATATAAGCTTCAGGTATATAATATAATGATTTGATATTTGTATATATTATAAAATGATCAGCACAATAAGTCTAGTAAACATCCCTCACCATGCATAGTTAGAAAATATTTTTTCTTATGAGATTCTGTGAAAGATACTGTAAAATACAATATTATTAACTACAGTAACTATATACATTACATCCCCATGACTTATTCATTATATAACTGAAAATTTGTACCTTTTGACCTCCTTCACCATTTTGTCCTCTCCCTCTCCCCCCCATCCCATCTCAGGCAACCACCAATCTATTCTCTATTTCCATGAGCTCTGTTTTTTATTTTGTTTTGGTTTTTTGAAGTTTTTTTTTTTTTATTCCACGTATAAGATCATATGATATTTATCTTCTGTCAGATTTATTTCACTTAGCATAATGACTTCCATGTTGTCCCTCCATATTGCAAATGCCCAGATTTCATTCTTTTTTATAGCTGAATAATATTCTATTGTGTGTGTGCATATGTGCATGTGTATACCACATTTTTTTAACATTTTTTACTCATTCATTCATCGATGGACATTTCGGTTGTTTCCATGTCTTGGCTATTATAAATACTGTTGCAATGAACATGAGGGTGCATATATCTTTTTGATTTAGTGTTTTTGTTTCCAGATAAATACTCAGAGATAAAATTGCTGGATCATCATTTTTTATTTTTTATTTTTTTAAGGAACCTCTACACTGTTTTCCATAGTGGCTGCACCAATTTACAATCCCACAAACAGTGTACAGGAATTACCTTTTCTCCATATCCTCACTAACACTCATTATCTCTTATATTTTTTATAACAGCATTCTAACAGGGGTGAGGTAATATGTCATTGTGATTTTGATTTACATTTCCTTGATGATTAGTGACATTGAGCATCTTTTCATGTGCATCTTGTTGGCCATCTGTATGTCTTCTTTGGAAAAATGTTTATTCAGATCCTTTGCCCATTTTAAAATTGAATTATTTGTTTTTTTTTCTATTGAGTTGTGTAAGTTCTTTATATATTTCAGATATTAACTCCTTATCAGATATATGATTTGCAAATATTTTCTCCTATTCAGTAGGTTGTCTTTTTATTTTGTTGATGGTCTCCTTTGATGTGCTGAAACTTTGTAATTGGATGTAGTTCCACTTGTTTATTTTTGCTTTTGTTTCCTTTATTTTTGGTATCAGGTTAAAAAAAATCATTGCCAAATAGTTGTTCAGTTTCATTCTTTTGCATGTGGCTGTCAGTTTTCCTAACATCATTTATTGAAGAGATCGTTCTTTCTCCAGTGTATATTCTTAGCTCCTTCATTATAAATTAATTGATCATATATATGTGGGTTTATTTCTGAGCTCTTGAGTTCCATGTGTTTCTTTTTGTGCCAGTACCATGTGATTTTGATTACTATAGCTTTGTAGTATAGTTTGAAATCAAGGAACTTGATGCTTCGTTGCTCTTGCTCAAGATTATTTTGACTATTCAGGGTCTTGTGTTTCTCTACAAATTTTAGGATTGTTTGTTCTATTTCTGTGACAAACGCCATTGGAATTGTGATAGGAGTTGCACTGAATCTGTAAAATGGAGATTTTTAACAATATTAATTCTCTCTATTCATGAGTATGGGATGCTTTTCCATTTATGTACTTTTCAGTTTCTTTCATTAATGAATTATGGTGTTCAGGATACAGATCTTTCACGTTCTTGGTTTTATTTATTTAGGTACTTTATTATTTTTTATGCAATTACAAATAGAATTGTTTTCTCAATGTCTCTTTCTGATAGTTTGGTATAAAAACACAACAGATTTTTGTATATTGATTTTGTATCATGCAACTTTATCGAATTTATTTATTAGTCGTAACATTTTTTGGTGGACTGTTTAGAATGCAATCAAATTAAATCAAGAAGAAATAAAGACCAGAGGCAGAAGGGGAAGATCAGGAAGTGGTAGAGGTTTCACTGAGGTCAAAGGCATTTGCCACATAGAAGATGAAGTGACTTTCTGTATGTGATCAAGTGAGCAGAAGTGAAAGGTGGTTTCCCATAGTGGGATATTTGTCTCACAATTTTGAAGGTGGTATATCTGCCAAAAGTAAGGTCCAGAGGGGGTTGGTGTGAAATAAAAGAAAGATCACTGGATAGAAGACCAGAAAGGCCAGAGTGTCGGATCAGTGGTTCGCAGGATGTTTAGGTCACAGAATGAGGACAAGAGGGAAGTGGGAAAGATGGGGAGCCAAGTCTAAAGACTGAGGAGCTTCCATGAATGAGAGCACCAGATGAGAGGTAGTGATTGGTATCACCAGATGGAGGTGCATCAAAGGAGCAGATGGGATCAAAAAGAGGGATATTCCTTTTTACTGAGCTTACCAAGTATATTTTTCCCATGTTTGTTTTTCTTACTTTTGTAGTTCACTATAATATTTTAAAATATGGACATTATGAGCATGCAATGAGTGGGCCAGAAGTTGGATATGTGAAGAAATATGGCTGAATATGAATCTGTGCAGGATGGCAAGAACCTGGGTGCCAGGTTTTGTTGTTTTCATTGTATTCTATAGACAAGAAAGAGTTTATTGAAGATTTTTGAGCAGAGCAGTGGCATTATCATAATTATGACTTATGACTCTTAATCCAAACAATTGGAGGTGAACTTTGACAGAAATTTCAGGATGTGGGTGGGAGTCAGAATGCAATGGTGGTGGGAAAGAATGGGTATTGTGAGGGCAGGGTAGGTTGATTGGGTATTGTGAGGGCAGGGTATTTTGTCCAGGAATTTGATGGCAATGGGAAGGAGAGAGAGGCCACCAGAGTGAAAAGTTTTTTTAGGAATAGTTTAATTTTTTAAGAAAGTGGACTCCTTTGTGAAAAAACTTCTCTTGACCACGTCAACCCATTCTCCTAGTTTTCTTCTTATCTCATTAGCCATTCCTTAGTTTTCAGAAAACATCGAAGGCTGGAAGAGACCATTGGAGGGTTAGGGTGATACGGTGAGTTTTCCCAAATCTGACTTCGTAGTTTACAATCTAGCCTTTAGATAATTCCCAGACAGACAAAATAGGACCAGAGACATGAAAAAAACATAGAAGATGAAGTGACTTTCTGCATTCCCACACTTGATGCTTTTTTTTCCTCCGGAAACCCTGCTCTGAAAATTTATCTTTAATATAATATACATCAAGTCAGATGCTTAGAGTACAATACTACTCAAATGTTTGAAAACAAAGTAAAATGGAATAAAATGTTGGATTGAGCATTAAGGGTGGCAGAGTTAGGAATTGACATTTGTATCCCAAATCCCTTCCCACATTTCTTACAACAGTCAAACTGGAGTCCAAGCCCCCAGGAGCAAATGGTGACAATGAGAGCCACTCAATTGTTTAGTTTCTGAATGGTGTTTAATGGTGCAGCAAATTTGGAAATTATAATTTTTTTCTTTATGGGGTAATAAATCAAACACTTTGTTATTAGTGAATACAAACTAACTAACATAATTGTAAAAGCAGGACAACATGAATGACTCAGAGTCTGGGCAACATTTTTAAATAGTATGAATGTTATATACACAAGATCTAGTAGTATTATAGGAAGAAACAAAGGAATCAGAATGTTAAATCTCTAAAGCAAGAGGCAGCCACTCAACCATGGAATTTGCCTTAGAACCAAAGCAGCTCCAAACGAGTGACTTGTTATGTGAGGTGAGGTGGAAGGTTGATTTCACCAGCTCTAGTTTCGGGGCCTTCAGTCACCTGCTCATATGAGGGGGTGCCAAAACCCCCAAAGAAAGAAGGAAAGTGCAAAAC
The DNA here is from genome assembly GCF_000325575.1 of Pteropus alecto. Lineage (NCBI taxonomy): Eukaryota > Metazoa > Chordata > Mammalia > Chiroptera > Pteropodidae > Pteropus > Pteropus alecto. The sequence continues at coordinate 855,073 of NW_006431288.1, forward strand.
AATTTGACAGAGCCTCCTCTCTAATCAATGTTAGGAGAAAATGAGAACAAAGATATTCTCTCTCTGTATGCCTCTCTATCTCTCCTTTAGATTTGGGTCATAGAGTCTTCAAGTTCCCTGTGGAGTCTACTTTTTGTGTGTCAACAAGAAGAAATAATGACAAGTACAAACTGTGTAATGCAGAGATGGAGGGAGAGATACCTCCCCTTTTCCTCTCTCACTGCCCTCCTGTCTCTTGCCTGTGCCCCCATAGCCTAACTCAGTCAGACCCCAGCTGTCATAGGACTTTGAGAAATACAGACTGCAGGGGTCGGCCCTGTGATATAGAGCAGATGGGGGATGAGGCGGAACGTATGTGCTGACAAATAGGTTCAGGACTGGCACAAAGATGCATAGTGTCATAATTTAATCTCACTCAACACCGTTTAACTGCTTTTAAGTTTTCAGCAGATTCTTATTCCTCCTTTCATTTTCTTCATCCTAGGGCTCATCCTTCTTTGCCTTGTTTTCCTTCTACTTCTGTCCCTTTCAAAAATTTTTGGTTAATAAGAAGCAAAACCTGCACCTTCTGGCACACAGGCTCATTTTTCAATTTCTGGGGAGAGCCACTTTGTCTGAAACTAAAGAATGGTTAGAGAATGCACGAGAGGCAGAAAGGGTGAAAGCTACTTCCATCCAGAGAGCCTGTATTTACCTATGAGAAGCAACATCAACTCGGGCCAGGCTAACTCAGGAGATAAACCAGGACAAGGTTAGGAAGGAAGAGAGTTAAATAGAGGAGATTATCAAAACTGTGAAGAAATGAGACTCGTCTTCTCATTGCCTTTCCTTTTGAGATATCCAGTGCTTCTCTGTTCTCAGCCCACTCCCTACAACCCCTCTCTCAACAGAAATCCAAAGCTAAACTCAAACAGGGGTGCAAATGCACACAACCAAAATATTTGCTTTGAGATGAGACCATGAGCCATTCATGCTTAGCTATGACTTTTTAGCTTGGTATTCTTTTCTCAGGGGTACTTGCATTTCAAGTTTCATTTCAAGTTGTAAAACAAAATGTCTTATACACTATTTAAAAAAAGACTAGGTGTAGGGAGTCTATTTCATCCCTTAAAGCCTATCAGATGCTTATCTACAGGTAGGTACTAGTATGGAAGTTCAGCTGAGAAAATAAGACAGAATGAGAGCGAAGCCAATGCTAACTGTCATGGAATGGGAGTCAGGTAATAAGAAAAATCATGCTGGTGCTTGTGAACTATGCACCTAACTTTCTTTGGCCTTTTGGGTTCTAATTTGGAGATCTAAAGTCTGAAAATCTAGATGGAGTAGGATTTCTGTGTCAGATAAGAAAATTAGGTGAGTAAAGCCCTTTGTGAGACATAGATGAGGTTAGAGAGGTAAGTGACTAGAGATGATGCCACTTAGTATGCCCAGTGAGTGGAGTGGATCCTGCAACCAGAACAGGCTTGGGAGCCAAGGAAAGCAGAGGGGAAAGAAATAAAGGAGTTAAGTGATAAGGTTAAATAAAGAAAAATAGAAGGGAAAAGGATTGTCTAATCCAAATAGAACACACTTACATTTTGATGTCATGTAATATGCTTCCTGCTCCCCAAGGAGAATTCCCTATCTCCCCTATGCTACATGATACCAGGCAGGACTAAATCCCAGAGCCCTGGTAGGAATAGCTCTCAGAAAAATGTCTGTAAGGATTTGCTGGTTTTCCTAAACAGAAGGGCCTACTCAGCACTTCCAGCACCTTGTGCAGCAAAGTTGCTGACAGGCTCTGCAAGGAAATGCAAGAAGTTTCTCTCTCTATTAAAAATGGGCTCAATTATTCCAGACTTTGGCTGCAGAGTAACTGATGAGGGTAACAGCAGTTCAGTGAGGAGTGAGGAGCTTGAGTGATGAAGCCCTTAAATGGGAGCCTGCCCTAGAGAGAAGTCCATGAAGCACCAGAGGCTTGCCCCACTTTTGTCTCCCTCCGAAGGAAAGGGGTCCAGGAAATTCTTTCTGCAGGAAGTAGCTATGGGGGTGGTGAATCCAGTGAGATCAACCTTGCTGCCTGGGTCACGGTGAGATAAAAAAAAAAAAAATTCTACTCAAGTAATGAAATAAACCAATCAAATTCAGTCTTTGGAAGTGAGAACATGTGGTGCATTCAGAGAGGGCCAGTCTGTCAGGCCTGGACTCTGCCCCAAACACCCAAGGGCTATGTATCCTTCCGGCTGCTCATCTCAGGTATGGCAGGCTGAATACTAGAGTTGTACAGATGCTCAGAGGCTTCCCTATGCTGTATCTACACAATAAACCTCATCCCCAGATGTAATGTGAGCATGAAGCATCATTGCAATTTAAAGTTCACTGATATGATCTTTTTTCATATTTCCACTGTGAGGTGGTATTCAGCTGCTGGAGCTTCTCAAGATCACCTTCCTCTGTATATGTGCCTAACTTGTTAATAATTATATATCAGCTTCTAAAATGCTTTCTTTGCTTTAACACCTTAAACATTTTCTTAAATGTACCAGCTATGAGGAACTGGAGCAAAAACTCTGTGGACCACTTTAGATCATCCTCTCCAATCCATGGTACCTTTCAGAGAACCATTGTCTTGTTGACATGGAACCCTAAACCAGTAAATGACTGGCCCAGCCTACTCTGTCTTGAGTGAGAGCCCACTAAGCAAGTTTTTCTCGTAGCCTTACATCATCCTCCCCCATGATGGTGAGCAAGCAGGTGTGACATTCAGAAAGCCTACATATTTGTAATCTTGACCTAAGTTTGCCTTGATATGACTTAGCCACTCATGCTTTGGAAAAAACATGGTCCTGGTGAGAAAGCTAGAGATGGAAACTAGAGTGATTTACTCTGAGAATTTGTCTGATGTGATCTGTGTTGCTAGTTTATATGCTGGTGGATCCTAGGAGCTAAACTCCTTTCATGCTACCTCCTATTTCCATCAGTGAGGGAAACATAAAAATTTTGGCTATATTTATACAAGTCACATTTTAGGTAATAATTCTAGGACATATGAATAGAAGACTAGTGATAGCAAAGAAATGCCAATTAAGCATAAACACTAGATTATAGGTGTGGCCATGAAATGGGCTCCCGATGGTCACTCCATCCATTCACCTCTTTCCACCTGTCCTGAGATTGAGAGAGAGTGAGAGCGAGAGATCAGAGAGATCAGAAGTAAACATATTGCTTTTAAATGAAGCATCTACTTTTCTTTAAATCTAATTGGTTAGACTTTAAAGGAAGGATTTATGTTCATATGAATTGTGCAGAAAGGAATTTTAATAATAGAGAGACAGCATGAGACAGTAGACTGTGATCATAATTCAGAGAAGAAAAGCCTTTCCAGAAGGGATTAGCATGCACTGCAAATTCTCCCAGTCACAAGAACATACTTCTGTGTACTGCTGTTCTCTAGTGAATACACTTAAGGGCACTTATTCATGCAGTTAATAAATAATCCATTGCTTACCCTTCCATTGATAATCCTAGAGATCTAAACTGCTAAGAATCCATATCTTGCTGGATTTTCAGTTTCTCAACCCAGCACTAGTGACATTTTGAGTTGTATCATTTTTGTGGTTGTGGTGGGGTGCTGTCCTGTGCATTGAAGGATGTTTATCAGCATCCCTGTCCCTACCCATGAGACAACCACTGGCACCTCTCTCCCAGTTGTGACAATCAAAAGGTTTCCAGAAATTACTAGATGATGAAATCCCTCCACTCCCACGTGCTGAGAACCACTGATGTAGAGGAATCTTTCTTCTCCAATGTTTCTCAACAATTAAGCTAGCTCTTTGGGGAGCTACAGAGGGACAGAAGACATCACTCCCAATAATGCAGGCTACTGGGAGTGGAGAAGTGCTAGCCACACATGTGCCCTGAGCTGATGACCCTAGTCTGGAGGGTGAAAGGTCACCATGGCAGCGGTCATTCCCACTCTTGCCCCAAGCTCCTGGGTTTCCCATGCACAACCCCAGTCAACCCCTGAGTGGTTCAGATTCTGCTGAAGCTGTGGGAAAAATTAACTCTGGATTCAAAACATGAAAACAACTCTTTGGCAACAGGCAGTGACGAGAGCAGAGAAGAATAATGACACTGGCTTCCTAGAAGAACGCCTCTTATTTTTGTAGGAAAGAAATCTCTGTGTGCTGAGGCAGAGTCATGGGGGAAAATGAAGCCTATATACAAAATGCTCCCCAAACATATGATGTTATTCCAAGAACTCTGAACAGAGTGATATAACATCAAAAACAAAAACAAAACAAAACAAAACAAACCTCGTGGCTATGTAGACATAGCTGATGCTTGATCTGCATTTAAAAAAAAAATGCTTTGTGGTCAATAACATCTGAATGCTGTTGGGTGAGGTAACCCTGGGGTTGCCATGGAAATGCATTTTCCAGCAGTGCCTGCATCATGACACTTCACTGAGTTGCTTCTCATCTGCAGCTGAACGCCTGGATAATGAGGAACGAGAGACACAACCCAACGAAGAACAAAGTTGAGGCAACAGGGAAACTCCTCAAATCCTTTCCATCTTTAGACCTCAAAGTCCCATTTGTGCATAACGAGACTGATTTGGGGACAGAAGTGGTTTCTGAGCATGCAGTGAAGGCAAGACAGAGGATGTGTAGATTTGAATATGCATGAAAACTGGGCATGTGAGACTCCACCCACCATTGCTCAAGTCCAAAGAGGCATCTGCTTTGAACACTCTTCCTTTGAAGTGGAAGCTGGTCCCTGATGCCAGCATTCTGGATTCCCAAAAGAGGAGATATTTCTGTTGCCACAAATAGACTAGAACTGCTTTTAAGAAGAACATTTGGCTGCATTAGTGGACTGTGAATTCTGCTGGAGTAAGATTCATAAGCAGTCAGGTCATGATTTGTAACTCATAAACAGCATGCAAATTCTGATAGGACTCAGCATGGATGTTTTTCACAAGAAGCAGTGTTTAAGGTGACCCAGGACAGGTACCCACACATTTTTAGATTTCCCTATGGCTTTCTCTCTGAGGATGAACTCATGTACTGGAGAGCCTGGATCAGTCTCTGACAGTGATGTCTCATGCTTAATATATCTGTTTCCAATAAGCCAAGTTTTATAGTTTGTCAGTGGGCTGACTGTAAAGTTATACAAGGCGATCCCATAAAAGAGAAACATGAGTGGCTGACACATCATGTTGTATCTGTGTCCTTCTCTGTTTTGGTAGCTGGACTGGCTCTTGTTTACAGCGAGAGGTGACACGAAAGCAGAATAATCAGAATTTGATATAATGGATATTTCAACCCCCACCCCCCACCCCTACCATGAGGCTCTGGAGGGCTCGTGGAATGATCTCAGAAAGCAGCACCTACAAGGACTTCTGTGCTGATTGTTTATTTAAGAGGTAATCCCAGGGTCAGCAAAGGGGGTCAGGCAGAGCAGGAGAAGAAGGAAAGTCAAGATAAGACTATACAAGCAAGGTCACCACTGTGGGCACCTAAGACCCATCCGGGAGTTTCTGAAGAGTGTATCCTGTGGATTGCCAGGAGAAGCATTTATCCCTCAGCTCCTGTCCCTCACTAGATGAGGTTGCTTCTGTAAGCATGAATTCCCCTGCACTCCCAGATCATGCCTGCACATGCATCCACAGTTTCCCTAACATCGTTGTCATGAGAGAAGTCGGGTACGTGAGGTTAAGGTTGGGCTATTGGTGTGAGGTGAGGTGAAGCCCACATGGGAATGTCTGCCATGGCCATGGCTGGACTCAAAGGAGAGGGTGATCAGGTGTGGGGCAGGCACCCAAGGTTTCCTGTATGATCTAACTGTTTTGCCCTTATTGATGCTGCCTCCTTGCTCTTCTCTACATAGAAGCTACAGTGATTATGTTTTCAAAACGTAAAATGGATCTGTCATATATAACCTCTCAGCTGTCAGGACTTAAATCAGTTCTGCGAATAAAGATCTCAATTCGAATATAGCCTTTGCCCCACTCTGCCCAGTGTTTCTGCCTCTTCTCCCACTCCTCACTTCACTCTCAGCAAATGGGCCACCCGACTTGCCTGCCATTTCATTAGAAGTGCTGTGCCTACACCGACCCTGGGGCCTCAGCACATGCAATTCCTTTTATCACTAACAAATTCCTATTTCTCCTTCACTTCTCAGCTCAAGCATCACTTTCACAGAGAAGCCTTTTTAACCTCAACTCTAGGATGGGCCAGGGTTCCTTGGCAAGTCTCTTAGAAAACCACACCATTTCCCTTTAGACATAAGGAACTGTGTCAGCATTTGCCTGGGGAGTGGAGAGGGAGTGGGAGGTGGTAGTTGAAGGACAAGTCTGGGAGAATGACTGACTTCTTACTGCATACTCTTGGGACCTGTGAAAATTTATACCATGTTCTTGTGGTACCAGCTAAAAATATTAGGTAATTAAAATAAATCAAAGTAATAATACGACCACAAAAATCTTAATCGATCCACTGATCTTTCTGGTTGCTATTTGTCTAGGAGACATCCAACAAAACCCCCACCTTTCCCAGGCCTTCCTCTTCTGATTTCATTCCCTGTCAAGTTGTGTCTTGCTTTCATGGAACATGTCTTATTCTCTTCCTGAGACAAAATAGGTTGGGAGATCTTCTCTTCCTGGTTCTTCGAGTGCATGTGTTACCCTTTATTTAAGATTTGAGAGAGGCTGGCTGGCTGAGCGCCTGAAATGCAGTGCAGGGGGAGCTATCTGAGGATAAAACATACAGGACCCTCTCAAAGAAGCAGATGTAGATGTTTCAGTCACCTGATTTGAACAGATCACAAAACTTAGGCAATAAATTTGACTTTTAAACTCTCTGGCAACTGAGACCAAAAAATAAAAGGGGGAGAGGAGGTCAATGACTTGAAAAAATTACATCCAGGAATCTGAGTTTCATAGGTTCAAGAAGAGCTGCCAAATTTTAACCTTTCTCTCAAAAGATTCAGTCTGCCTTCTCTAATCAAAGTCCCTTTCTCTACTTCTTTTAAACAGCTTTATGGAGATAAATTGATAACTAAACTGTGCATATTTAATGTAAACATTTGGATGAGTTTGGACATATGCATACACCCCTGACATGATAACCACAATATCAAATAGATATATTTGTCACTTCCAAAGTTTCCATTTGTCTTTCAGTTTGTTTGTTTGATTGTTTTATGTGTACAGTGAGACTGCAATGTGATATCTCTCTTAACACATTTTTAAGCGTACAATAAAGTATTGTTCACTCTAAGCCCTGTGCTGTGCAGCAGATCTCTAGAACTAATTAATCTTGTATAACAAACTTTATGCCAACGGAACCACGATTCTCCATTGTCCCCTCCCCACAGCTCCAGGTAGCCACTGTTCTCTGTTTCTGTGAGTTTGACTATTTTAGATACCTCATGTAAGTGGAATTATGCAGTATTTGTCTTTCTGTGACCAGCTTATAACACTTAGCATAATGTCCTTCGGGTTCAGCCATGTTGCGCCAAATGGCACTCCATGTCCATCAAGAGATGAATGGATAAAGAAAATGTGTTATATCCATACAATATGATATTTTTCAGCCTTTAAAAACAGGAAATCAGTCCCTTTCTTCTTTACTATTTGTTGTTAAGCTCTCTCCCCTCAAGGTACTCCATTCTTTATTTTATGTCTCCCCCCACTCTCTTGCTTTCTCTCCCTCCTTGTCCTCTCACTCCTTTTCTAACCTTGTCTCCTCTCCATTCTCTTTTCTCCCCATCTTCCTTAGATCTCTCTGTCTCCCCTCATCTGTCTGCTTGTCTCTCTGTCTCTCCACCCTTCTCAGTGCTTCCAACAATTTGAAAGACTTGAAAGGAAACAGAAAAGAACTCGGCTGTCACTGAACATTCCTTCCCTTCCTCAGCCCCTTTCCACAAGGGTTTCAGACTCTTCCGGGCCGACTTCCGCTCCCTCTGGCTGTGAATGAGCCTCTGCCATTCTGAACAAGAACATGTGAGCAACTTCCCCTCCAGCAGCTTGAGGAAGAGGAGGCATGGGGTCTATCTGCCTTTCCCATACCACTGTGCTGTCACTTCCCAGCTAGGCACACCTGAGGCCTAAAGCCAACCCCAACTTCCCTGCCAGGCCTGGATGAATAAAGAATCTCCCTCCTGTTCCTGTACCCCAGCTTCAGACAGCTGCCCTCCACCAAGAGCATGTGACTAATGAAGCTTCTCCCAGGGAAATCCGCCTTGGCCCACATTGTAGGCAGAGAAGTCACTAATGATTACAGTTTAAATGGCTTTGGTAGCAAGGGAGCATAAAAGGACTTCTGAAGAAAATCATCCCTTAACTGTCAGAAGAGCAAAGCCAGTTGCTAATACTTTACAAGAGTTTATCTCCAAAGGTGGGGGAGGAGAATGGAGGCCTGGGGAGTTGTTTCCATGCATAGATAGACTCAGTCCGGAGGCTTGAGGACTTTATACATGACCCGTGGCCAGTATTTCTTTTTCTTTTTACTCGAGAGAGGAAAAATAAAATGTAAAACTGCCCGCTTAGAGATCAATTACCTCTTGTGCTGTTTAACAACATTTGGCCTAGGAGACCTTTGAGCCAGGCCTCACTAGAGATCTCTATGCATAGGGACACAGCCCAGGCAGCCCCCCAGGCAAGGATTTTTGTCCATGCAGCCAGGGAAAGGAGCACTTGCTTGGAGTCCTTCCCAAATCAGCCCAGGGCCAAAGGATATCAACTCATGTCCCCAAAGCAATACAAAGTCTTCCACCAGTCTTTCTTCTTGCTTGACTCTTTTTAGAATTTGTGTCCAAGAGGAATATCCTGGGACTTTTATAGATGAGGAGAGCAGGAAGAGGAAATGGGAAAAGATTGGGTGTGAGGAGGAGGAGGTGATGGATATTTAATGGAGTTTTGAGGAATCAAAGTGGCGTGGTGTGCATAGCTGTGGGCAGAACTTAGCCTCATAGCTCTTGTGTTAGATTTGGAGGGACTCCAGGATGGGAGCAGGGAGTTCAGGACGGTTGAGCTAAAGACTTTCAATCTGTGGAGGTTTCTCTATCTCGACACCTGATGCCAGTTTGCTTTCTTTCATCCCTTCGTGCATTCACACATCAGAAAACATGAGCACTTGCCATGTGCCAGCTACTGGGACAAAGCAGTACATGAGAAAGGCATATTTATTCTCACAGAGCTCCCAGTCTCTTCGTCTCTCTGAGGCACTCTGAGCCAAGTCATTCTACTCCTAGACTCTAACTCCGACCCAGAGTTTGAAGGAAGCTGAGACCGTGTTGCCAATTGGAGAGTGTGTTTGTCCATAAACACAAATACCATACCACACAGCAGAAGGTGTGGATGGATGCTGCTGGAGAAGGCAGAGCCAAAAACTGCCCTTAACGGTAGATGATCCAGGCAGCTAACAACTTATTAAGCTAGGTTGTTTGACAAACCAAGAAATCTAGGCTGGAGAAGAGAAGGCCTGAGAGGGCATGTCACAGCTATCTTCAGAGATCTGAAGAACATATAAGGGAGAAAGAGATAGAGGTATTTACAGTGACTCCCGAGAACACAGTTTGCAATGCTGGCTGGAAGCTATAGGAAAATTAATTTTGGCTTAATGTAAGGAAAATTTATAAAAAACAGCTGTTTGGAAATGCATGAGCTGCCCCTTGAGGGAATAAGTTCCCCGTCCCTGGAGGTAGACAAGCAGCATCTGCACCATCCTGCTGGTCATGTAGCAGAACCGGTGGCTGCATCAGATGGAAGGTGTGCCTCAATGATTTCCAATGTCCCTTCTAATTTTAGCTCTTTGAGATTCTGTGAAACATGGAACAACTTTATTTTAAAAACCACAGGCACTTATTTTTAATTTGGGGGTTCCTTTCTTTCACATGTGATTTTCTTTAGAGTAGGAAAAAAGTTCCCAAGACGTTTCTCTTCTTTGCTGCCTCTGAAAAGCTTTCACAGGACACCTTTTCACGTCCGTGTTTCATCTTAGAAACTCTGGGCGAACAGAGCCCAATGCTTTGCAAACATAAAGAAACTGCACATGCTTCTGAGATCCTGGAAAACACATATTGTCCTTGTCCAGTTTATTGTTCAATTTTAGAAGGTAGTTTGAGGTCTTAATAAATCCTTATCTCTCTTCTTCAGCTTGAAGAGGCCAGAATTAGATGCTGGTGGGTGAGTTGAGACAAGACTGGTACAACATGCCCTCTGGGAAAGGTTCACTGATCAGAAGAGAAGCTACAATTACTCAGGCAGTTTTGGGCTGCCTTTTGGGATCGCTAGGGAATGAGCTCCGGCCATGTCTGAAATGGTAATGCTAATGGCAGGAGGCCGACTCTGCTCTTCTGAAAGTTGCTGAGCTTGTTTACGGCACTCCAGAACACAGCCTCCCAGCCCCTCAGAAGAAGGCAACGTAAGTCTGCTGTCTCGCTGGATTTCATCATGGCCTGTGATCTGATCTTCAACTCTCCTGGAAAGCTTTTTAGTGAGGTGTTTGCCTCCAGGCCTGTGTTTTGGGCCAGATCTTACACACAGCTGCCACTTCCTGGAATCTGCCCGAACCCAAGCAACTCCTTTTTTTTTTTTTTTTTTTTTTTTTTTTTTTTTTTTTTTTTTTTATGAGGGCAGACATGGCCACTGCAAAGAAAGGTGGGAGGGAATAACTGGGTATATGTGCCCTTTACTCTAGAGCCATCACTGGAGGTTGCTTCTGCTCTGGGCAGTGCAGGGTTCCTGCCAATAGAGCTTGCTTTAGTGCAGGCTGGCTTCCCTCCTGGAAGAGACTTGAACCCCCCGGGAGGCTTACAAAATCAAGCCAGATTGCAGAAAGGAAAGGAAGGGGGTGTCCTTACTGTCACCTCTGATTTATCAGGCCTCTCTTTCTCATGCACATTATGCCCCAAGTTGCTAAAACCGCTACATTTTTTTTTCCAAGCAGAATTTCCTTGGTCCAGAGCCAAGATGCCATTACAAGCTGCTCATAAGGGCCTCTGTCCTCACTCCATGCCTTGGTACCCCTGTGACGAGGGGCCCCACATGGAAGAGAGACACTGGCCCTTTAGAAAGACTCTCAAAGGCTCTAGAGCCAGAAGTGAACAGCAAGACGGACAGAACATCTCCAACTCCCTGTCTCCAAAATGCAGCTGTTTTTAACGATTCCTCCCTTGCCACCTCCCCACCCCCCACCTGCTGCCCTGCCCTCAGGAAGGGGATCCAACTCTTGGTTCCTATCACATGTTGGCTTCTAACAGCCCTTACTAGTGAGCTCAATGCTCCAGAAGGAATCCTGTGCCTCGTAAGAACCTCTCCATCACCCTGGCATCAGGCTTCTTCTAGCCCTGTTTGACTCAGTCTTTATTGGAGACTAATTAATGCTCAAGCTCTTGATGAAACCCTCTCTTTGACTTTTGCTACCTTACAACAGACCATCCTAGATGGATTGGGTTCTGGACGAAAAGTCAAGCATCATCTCCAAACCCTTAGGTGAGTATAGTCAGGAAGTCTCTAAAATGCCAAATGATATGTTTGTAAGTAGACGGCCGAGGGTGACCCTGCCAGCTGAGCTGGCCAGGCGGGCTCAGGCAGTGCAGCATGTCCCATTAGTCTGCTATTTGACCTGGTTCACATTTGGCTGGGGCTGGAGCATGAGGCGGGAGGCCCACTCAACTATGTCCTCTGGCCTCCACACAACGTCTTTGTCATGCAACTTGGCAAGAGAATGCTTAATTCTTTCTGTTACTTCAGAGTAGTGGTCGAGGAAGGAAAGAACTGTGGCTGGCCCGTCTGGAACAATAAGTTGAAGTTTATAAGGTACGATTTCTATATCTGTGGGACTTTGACTCACAGGGAAAGGAGAGGGGGCTGATGATGGTCTAGCTATAGCACTGAATTCAAAGACTCAAAGACACATAGAGCTTGAAGAATTCAGCTTGGGCAGGAGATTCGTCCAGGCCAGTCTGGAAAGACTGCTTACATCTTGGTGATGGTAAATTCTTTGAAGGCAGTGATTACATTGTTTTTATTTGAATTCCCGTATATAACCCTACATAGTAATTATAAGAGTGGCACATTTGCTATTGCTCTTAGGGACACAATAGGACTTAGCTAAATGAATGGCTGAAATTCAGATGGAATTCTACTATAGGTGGGCTAAATTCTTAGTTTTGGGCTTCTTATCTCTAGTGCTTATCTTCACTCTGGTATTTGTCAACTATTTTATACTCTGGGGAGTTTTAAAATTATTTAAATCATGTAACTAAAACAGCTCAAAAGGAACTAGCACGATCAGTGAGAACTCTTCTACTCTGAGGCAGTTAGCTAGAATCAGCCCCATTCTTTCCAGAGCTCTATGCTCGAGGGTCTGAAATGTGCAGTTCTTTGCAGCTAATGGACTGCAGATACCCAGTAGGCCTGAATTACACTGCTTGGATCCTCCTGTGATCAGAGAATGGCATTGGTGAGATGGTCTGTCAGGGTCAGAGCAGTCACCTGGGGTCACAGACCAGAATGCAGCTCTGGGAACTATAAATTCTCAGGAATTTGGAGTTTGCCCTTGGCCTTGCTGACAACAATGCTCTGGCCACCTGAGAAAGCTGGCCAAAGATGACAGGAAATCATAAGGCTATGTCACAGGTTAGTTGTCCAGGGAAGGGCCTCAGGTGACCATCCTGGGTGTCATGTAGAGGGGAGAATGTGCTAGCAGAAGAGCCCACACTCAGCTTGGGCTCTCTCCAACCCCTTCCTCCTCAAAGCTCTTAGTGTCTGTCAGAGCTCATATGCCACAGGCACTGGCATGCACTTGTCCTTGGCTTCCTCCAGCCCTGAGCATCCATAGAATACGAGCAAGATGATCACCAGTCCAGCTATTAGGAATCGTTTTTGAGGATGAAAACAATTAAGCTGGGCAAGAAGCCCACCACCAAATCCTGTCTCCTCCTTTGCACCCTCAGCTCATTGTTCTCCTTTATCTCTTTCCTAGTCAGCTTTCTATTCATCCATAGGCCTTTTGAGAACATCAGTCAACAAGGTACTAGTTCCAAAAGCACCTGCTCAAACTTGTGGGTTTAGTGACTGGGGGTCTAGGGGAAAGAGGACTGGATTCTGGAAGCATCTGTCCCCTGGGAGGCTGAGCTGGATTCAGCCAAAGTCCTGGCCACTGTGCAAAGAATAACATTGCCAAACAGCATGCTTACCTGGAGCTGTCATCCCTACTCTGGGCAGCAGACTCTTGGCACTGTGGCAACAGATGTGGAAATTGAGGTGTGGCTAAGGAAGACTGAGCAGCCTGGCCAACCACCCCAGGTAGTTCCGCAGGCTCTGCAGTCCAGGGAGCTCAGCACTGCATCCGAAGAAACTCCTCAGACACCTTGGGCCCCCTCCCTGCAAAGGCAGGACCAGCTGAAGAAAGATCTGTAGCTAGAGAGGTCCTGATGCTCTGCGCTCCTCCAGGGGTAGCCAGGGAAGGGACGGTAGGGACCTCTTTGGTCTTTTCTGGTTTCCATGCTCAATATCGCTCCTGAATTCCTCTGAACAGCTTGTCTCCCTGCGGCCCCGGTGTTGCCCCAGTATTTAGAACTGTGTTGGCACACAGTGGCCTCTTACCAAATCTGCCTTGACTGAGACTGATGTTGCTCATCTCTGCTGGCATCATGGGTAGAAGGCGGTGCCCTTAGAGCTCCAGAGCTCTTTTTGTTTCAGTTCCAGAATGATTCTGGAGTGAGGTCGGGGGACCTGGGAAGTGAATGCAATGTATCTTCCTCCTACCATCCCGCCTGTCTTTACTCCACACTGCCATCTCACCATCCTGCCGCCCTGTCATCACACCTTCCTTCTCCTCCTCGATCCTTTCTTCATGTGAAGATGTTCATCTTCGGTCTCACTTCAGTTATTTGCCTTAAGCTAAAGAAATAAATCTCTAAGGTGATTGATTTCAGGAATCAACAAGGGTGGAAAGGCTCGTATTGGGAGGGGGGGGGGCGGTGACAATGGGGACTTCCAGGGCCATAGAAAATGCCCATAAGACCTGGTTCCCCAGTTCCCCGAGCAGCCACACTGCCCAGAGCTTCCAATCTCTCCATGGCACTGGAGAGAAGTGACTCAGGCTGGGCCATGATTTACAGCGAGGCCCATGCTGAGTGTGAAAGCTGACGACAGGGGTGCAGGGGAAGCTGAACAAAAAGCAGCCTAGGGTGAATTTCTTCTCAGCATATCACCTTACTGCAACCATTCCACCCTGTCATTGAGGGAGGGCTACCCTCCCACACCCACCCTCACAGCTGCCTGGGTGTGGCCTGGAAACCAGGGGAGGCTGGGCCGTGAGAACAGATGATTTCAATTTAAGGCAGCATTTGGGGAGAATACTGTTCCACTTGCTCATTTTTCTTAGTCCTCCCCCCTCCCCAAACTTGATTCAATCAATGGTGGATGAGAAAGGCCTGTTTCCATAGAAACGCCACTGTGAGAGAGAGAAAAATCAGCAACACAGAGCAGGCTGGGTTTTCATCTGGAAGAGGGCACTTGGGTGGATAAAGAAATGGAGGCTCAGTGAATCCTGAGCCCAGATTCTCTGTTTGTTGACCTTTTGTTCCCTATGAGATCCCCAAAAAAGGAAGTCCCAAAGAAGATTAGGCCCAGGGAAACACACCTGCTCGTGGCCTGGTTTCCATTAAACCAGCCTGATCTCTTTGGGCTCTAGGCCCACTGGCTTGTGTTTACTTTCATGGCTGATGTAACTCTACCAGACTGATGAGTCTGGATCTTTCTCTCTCTTTTTTTTTTTTATGTTGTTTCCTGTTTAGATGAATGTATTCAATATTTCTGTGCATATTCATTTCCCATCTGATGCTGCCAAAAAGGACCATGGTCGTTATTTCATCTTCCAAGGCCATGGCCTGAACATTGTTCATAGTCAAAGGCTTCGATCCAAAGGGAGAGAATCTTTGGGAAAGATGAAAGTTTTCAGTTCAACCTCTACACCCTTTTGCGGTTATAGAAGTTGAATTTCTAAGGAGAAATTGTTAGCTGGACTTGGTGTCCCAGCCCTTGGCCAGAATGAGATGTTCAGGAAAGGTGTTTCTAGGAGTCATGCTGCTTTGAAAAGTTCCAAAACTGGGCTTGAGGATTCGGGATAAAGTGACCCTTACACTCTTTTGAGGTTCTTGTCCTGCTGGTTTCCTTGGAGATATATCCCAGCCTAGCTCTGGGCCTGAACAGAACTAATGGCCCTGGGTTTGGACATATCCCCAAATATAATCCCCTCCAAGGGTTTTGCCCTTCACTCAGAACTCCACTGGGCCTTTTAAAGTAGATTGAATCCATATGTTTCTGATTCATTTACACTTAACTCATCAGAATGTTCCCCTTTTTTATGAGTGGCTTGTTGTCTTAAGATGCCTTTGCAGTCTTGTTTATAAGTATTTCTTTTCCCCTTGGAAACAAGATGCCATGTCTTGTCAAGGCATGGGGACAGGGGGCAGTGGTGGTAGAAGCATAACTTCAGGTCTGAGTTTTGTTTTGGTTCACAAGAGGAAATGCAGTGTTTCAGCAGAGCTATTCGGTTTAACTGTCAAAAGGTCTTTCGTTTTGAGCATGGGATTGTGAGCAAATATCCATACCCCTCCTCCTAGGGGCTGGAAACTCAGCAAGTTGTGTTTGAGTAGCAATGTAACCTTGGGCAAATCACTTAATCTCTTTTCTCCTCAAATCCTTCATCTGTAGAATGGGCATGATCATGCTCCTTGCCTTGCAGGACTGTTGTAGGAATAATGTATTTGAAGCTATTATAAAAATATGAGTCATAAGGAATTAGCTAAAGTTTCTTTAAAAAGTGCCAAGCCCATGCATTGCTCTATCCTTTCCTTCATATGCCATCCCTCTGGTCCACTTAACTCTATTTAATCCTTCAAGACTCAATTCAAACATTACCTATTCTAAAACCTTCCCAATACGCCAGCTTTGACATCCCAAAAAACAGTCCCTCAGTTTCTCCTCTGCATCCCTGCAACATCGTATATGTGTCTCTGTAATCAGACTCATCCCTTGTTAGCTGTTTCTTTGTATAACCTGACTTGATTTCTCCTTTATGAAGCTGACATCTCCTAGAGGGCAGTAAACTGATACTCATCTTGGTATTTCCAAAACCCTGGAGAGTGTCTCACCCATAGAAGTACTCGACAACGGTTTGAAATTAAGATGTTAAAGACAGAAAAAGGAACACAATGCTGCACCTTTTTTTTTTTTTTAAATATTCATCATGAATCCAGTTAACTCTATCTGGCTTTGTAAGAAAGTGAAGCTAAGCTGAAGGTGATTAGTAAGATTTCTTTTTTGCTCTGAGTAATAGTAAGTTAATGCAAATTAGACGGCAACTTCCAAAAACTATGAGCAGCAACACACTTTTTGACTAACTATATCAGCTCCTTTGGCCACGCTTCATCTTTAGAGACAAAAGCAGGCTTTCTCAGTGCACAGGGTCAGACATAGTGATAAGTATTGAAGTCCTACAATAGAACTCCAAACTATTCCTCTTTTCAGGTTTAACAGGTATAATGAAAACAAGGAAAGTTCTTTCCCATTTATGAAGGATTTATTGTCAACACTGACCCTTTCTTCTCTCTCAGTTCACATCTTATAATTATAGACTTGAGGAAATAAAAAGTAAGTCCATGTAGATTCAGCATCCAGAGTCATGGGATGTTGGATGCAAATCATTAAAAGTGGAAAGTAAGGTGTGACCATGCTAGACACTGTGGGTCTTGGATCACATAAACAGGAATTGGAAAAGATAGCCACCTTTAAGGGCTGGTTGCAGACATAGGATTAGGATGCACCACTAACTGCATGACAAAAAAAATAGTGGTGATTCCTATAACAAAAAAAACAAAGTATAGGTACAGAGGAGGGAAAAATTAACTATGACCAGTGTAATTTGGGAGGGGAGAGGCTTGATGACATTTGACCTGAACTTTGAAATAAAGCTAAAGCTTGACAGATAATGATAGAGAAAAATTATAGACACAGAGACCAACTCTGACCATTAGCTCATGAGATGGACATGTATAGAGTATATTTTATGAACATCAAACAGATCAGTGTGGCTGGTTCAATAGTTTCTGGGAGGATCATAATGAGAAATATGTCCAGAATGGTAGGCTTGAGCTTGAAGTTAAATAACCAAAACTTTATTCTGTAAGCAATGGGAAAAACCACTATTTTTGATCAGAGAATGACTTCATCAGAACTATGGTATAGAAAGATAACTCAGGACACAAAGTAATAATAATACTCAACTTGTATTGAATACCTGCTATATTCATGCAACTATTTGGATTTATATTAATTCATTTCATCCTCATTTTAAACCATTTCAATATAATTGTAAAGCCAACTCTAGCCCATTTTACAGATGAGTAAAATGAAGCACAGGTAAGTTAGGTGACCTGCCCAAGTTCAAACTTCCAGCAACCAATAGAACCAGGATTTAGATCTTGATGCTCAGCCCTAAAGCTCATGTTCTTCACACTTAATTCTCTCACAGGAAAGAAGCAGGAAGCAGGCAACTCAATTTGAAGCTATTTTAGTATCCATGTGAAAAGGTCTGGAGGCCAGAATGGGAAAGAGATTTCATAATAAAAAGGAGACAGATGGGAGTATGCAGTGGAGGCACTGTCTCCAATTTGATGTGGGGTGAAGGATGGTGAGGAACCAGAGAAGACTTTCTGGTTTGAGATTTGAACCACAAGAGGCAAAGCAAGTTTTGTGGAGAAGGTGAAGAGTTCAGTTTGGAAATGTGGAACATGACACTTATGTGGAAATATCCTGCGAAATGTTGGGAGTGTGGGCTGGAGAAAGTTTGGAGCTACAGACGTTGAAACACTGAGGGGGTCATTGAAGCCAGAGTGGGTCATATCATCAAGGTCTCTTTGAGGCTTGAAACATAAATTGTTAGCCATTATTACTGTTCTTTTTCTACATACTTAAGATATAAAATTAGGTTGTTGAGTTGAGATTTTTCTTCTTTTTAGATTCTTTATAGCATTTGCAGCTATAAATTTCCCTCTTAACACTACTTTCACTGCATCCCATAAGTTTTGGTATATTATGTTTTCATTTTCACTTGACTGCAGGTATTTTCCAATTTCCCTTGTGACTTATTCTTTGATCCACTGGTTGTTTAAGAGTATGTTGTTTAATTTCCACATATCTGTGGATTTTTCAGTTTTCCTTCTGTTATTGATTTCTAGTTTCATTCCATTGTAGTTGGCAATGATACTTTATGTATGATTTCAGTCTTTTAAAATTTGTTAAGACTTGTTTTGTGGCCTAACATATGGTCTATCCTGGAGAAAGTTCCATGTACAGTCTAGAAAAATGTGCATTGTGCTTTGTTGGGTGGAGTGTTCTATATATTTCTGTTAGGGTCAATTGCTTTCTGGGTTTGTTCCATATCGATTCTTTGTTTTCTTATTGATCTGTCTGGTTGTCTTATTAATTATTGAAAGTGGGGTTTTGAAGTCTTTTACTATTATTATAGAGTTGCCTATTTTTCCCTTCAATTCTGTCAATGTTTGCTTCATATATTTGGAGCTCTGATTCCTGATGTATACATGTTTATACTTGTTATATTTTCTTGATATCAATTGATACTTTTATCAATATATAATGCCCTTCTCTGTTTCTTCTAACACTTTTGACTTAAAGAATATTTTGTCTGGTATTAATATACCCAACTCAGGTCTCTTTTGATTACTATCTGGTTGGAATATCTTTTTCTATTCTACCCTTTCAACATATGTTTAGCTCTAAAGTGAGTTTCTTGTAGTCAGCATAGAGTTGGATCATGCTTTTTTATCCATTCTGCTGATCTATGCCTTTTGATTGAAGAATTTAAACCATTTACATTTAAAGTAATTAGTAATAGGGAAGGACTTACTTATGCCATTTTGTTATTTGTGTTCTATATATTATACAGCTTTTTTGTCCCTCATTTCTTCTATTACTGTTTCACTTTGTGTTTAGTTGATTATTTGTAGTGACATATTTTCTTTCTCTTCTCTTTTATTTTTGTGTATATTCTATGGATATTTTCCTTGTGGTTACCATGAGGATTACATATAACCATCCTAAAGTTATAACAGTCTATTTGAATTGATAACAACTGACTTCAATTATGTACAAAACTATTATATTCCTTTACAACATGATCCTCCAAATTTATGTTATTGAGGTCAGAAATTACATCTCTATATATTGTGTACTCATTAACAGATTTATAATTATTTTTATTTATTATCTTTTAAATCCTGTTGAAAATTAAAAATGGGGATATAAAACAAAATTAGAATAATTCTGGCTTTTATATTTGTCCACATATTTACTTTTACCAAAAATTATATCTTCATAGGGCTTTGAGCTACTTTATAGCATCCTTGAATTTCAAACTGAAAGACTCCTTTTAGCACTTCTTGTAGGGCATACCCAGTGATAATGAATTCTCTCGGTTTTTGCTTATCTGGAAATGTCTTAATTTTTTCCTCATTTTGAAGGACATTGTTTTTTGGTCATAGACAATGTTTTTCTTTCAGCACTCAAATGAACCATCCCATTCTTTTCTGACTTCCAAGTTTTCTGATGAGAAATTGGCTGATAATTTTACTGAAAATCCCGTGTACACAATGAGTCACTTTTCTTTTGCTGCTTTCAAGATTCTTTCTTTGTCTTTGTCTTTCAACAGTTTGATTATAATGCAGCTCAGTTTGGATCTTCTTGGTTTTATCCTACTTGGGATTCATTGAGTTTCTTGAATTTATGGATCCATGTCTTTCCTTAAATTTGAAAAGTTTTCAGCCATTATTTCTTCAAATAAATTCTCTGACCCTCTCTCTATTCTACTGGATATTCCATAATGCACATATTGGTCTACTTTATAGGTTCCCATACACCCCTTAATCTGTTCACTTTTCTTTACTCTTTTTTTTTCTGCTCAATAAAATTACTATTTATCACAGATATTGCAGGACATCTCTTCATTCATATTTTTTAAGTTTATCCATTATATACACTTGAAAGAAATAAAATGTACTTTTCTGAAAATTGTACTATAAATTAGGCTTTTCACCAATAGAAACTTTCTTCTACTTTAATTATTCCAAGTAAAGATGAAGAATTACATCTGAAATTTTCTCCCCCAGCCATTTATTTCTTTTAAGAAATAACTTGAAGCCAGCATGCTTGTTTTAGAGGGAATTCATATATCAGGTGGCAATGCCAAACTTTTCTGCTAAGGCAAAAGAGAAGGAACAGGTCCTCCCGGGGGGGTAGAGAACATAAACCCTGTCTGCTTAGTTCTCCATTGTCCCCAACTCAGGACCTGGCAGGAGTGAGAATTTGAATGAAAAAACGAATAAGCTAATAACTAATTTTCTTTATAAAGCATTGTCTAAAAACAATCCTGTTTTCAATACTTTAAGGATCAAAGAAACTCTTCATAGATACACACACCTTATTCACACCTAGTCACTCCTAGATTTTTTCAGTGTAAACCTAGCAAAAAAGGAAAAAAAAAGACAATGGTTTTAAAGTCTTTGTCTTATAATCGATTCTTGGTTTTCTTCAAGGATGGCTTCCGCTATTTTTTCCTTTTTGAGTGGACCATGTTTTACTATTTCTTTGTATGCTTATCATTTTCTTTTATTGAAAATTAAGTATTTGAAATAACTACTACCTCTTCTTTCAGACTGACTCTGCATAGGGGAAGTCCTTGAGGAATTAGCCAGGCTGTTCTGAGCCCTTGGATCAGCCCAAGGAGAAAGCTTAAGGTCTTCTCAGGTCTTTTCTAAGCAAGTGTCTTTCCTGGGCCTCTGTATGTGGCTTTTCAATTACCCTATGTACACAGCTACTTATAAATGTCTTAGTTGCACAGACAGTTTCACCTCAGTTTTTCTTTGGATCCTTAGATGGTGTATTGTGTGTCTTTACCTGTAATCTCTTGTCCCAAACATCTGCAGGTCTGTAGTTCTCTTGCAGCTTTCCCGAGCAGTGCCCTTTGCTTCTCTCTGCCTCAAGCAAAACAGAAACTAGTCCTTTCAAAAGCCCCTAAATAGGTAAGAACATTACAATAAGGTAAGCTCTGTTCCATCCAGTTTAATGGTGGGAACTGGGAATTGCTGCCTCCTCCAGACCAAGCTCATGCCATAGCAGGGACATGGTGGGAGAAACGGCAAGCAAAAATCCCACAAAATTTTCTATTGTTTTGAATGTGGCTTTTTTTTTTTTTATCGGGTGTCTGCTTGGTTTCTGTGGACCTTTGGTTGTTTTTCCATATCTCATACAAGGTTACTTTATTCAATTTTTGGTTGTTTATTGATGTCTCCATGAGGAAACCAGTGCTTGGAGTTTCCTAGTCTGCCATTTTGCTGATGTCACTCTCCATTATCATTTTTATGACTCCTTTCAGTAGCCTCTGACTGCTAGACATTTTTGACAGACTAAAAGGAAGGCAGACAAGAGGGTCACAGACTATGTTTCCTCATGTATGTTATAACAGATGAGTTTCTTCCATGAGCAGTATCTATGTTGCTCAGGAGCAACAAGTTATGAGTAATGAGCACATGTAAACAGAAGCCTTGCGAAAGACAGCTCTTCCAATTCCAACTGCTATTATCAAACATTAAACAACTCTATCCATGAGTAACTGAACCAAGTGGTTATTCTGCTGTGATTGGTCCAAAGCATATCTCATTCTGGACAGGCAGCTGTGAAAAAACTCTGTTTCCCTGAAAGCCTAAGACAGGGCGATTATACAGGTAGTTTATTTGAGAGGTGATTCCAAGTTGCAGAAATGAGAGATGGGAAAAAGTGAGAAACAGAAGAAAAAGCCAATATAAGAATGTTGCATCAATGCTGCTGCTGTGGACATTAGGGGCTCATTTCTGTTGGATTTCCTGAGAAGCAAACAGAATCACTCATTCCCAGAAAAGCTGGGAGGCCAGAGTATGTATTAATTGTAAAGAATTTCCCCTGAGAGCACTAACTCCTCCCCCTGAATCCTCCTCAGAGCTGCACATACTGGGTCCAGCAGGCTCCTATCTGTCTCTGAGGCATTACACTGAAGGTAGGGTAGTGGTGGACTCTGACATTGGTCAAGGGTATATCTGAGTTGGCTAAAGTGGTGCTTTCTGATGACCGAGGTTGCTGATGTGGATTGGGCAAGGTTAAAGGTGTTGATAACATGGCAGTCATGCTACAGCTTCATAAGTATGTATGTGTGTTGTTCTACCAAACAGAACTCAATAGTGTAAGTGTAGAATCTCGTCTCTTCTCTTTCTCATCTCTCT
>NW_006431288.1:877429-883328 GCF_000325575.1 Pteropus alecto
CACTTTAGAAGAATCTTAGTATTATTATAACAATACAGAAGTAATCCCATACTTTGCTAAGCCACTACTGTTATATAAGTTGTCCCTTTATTTCCTAGTGGCTGATAATCAGAGATATATATCTCAATCCCAGAGGCAAATCCTTAGCATATTCTTGGGCTTTTCAGGGTGACTTTCTGTATGTTGATGAAGCAAGGGATCAGGGGTTCCCCAACAGTTAAGGGTCTGATTTATGACTCTGCACAGGTTTGCATTAGCTTCTCTATGGGAAATTCAGTACAAAGTTGGTGCCCAGGAACCCTGCACTTAATGTGCAACCATTCATTCTGACTCTTTTCCCTTAGGGTTTCTTCTGGCTGAACAGCAAGCTCTCTGGGCTCTGCAACTAGAGAACATCACTAACATAACATAAACGCTGGGCAGCTGCTGGGAGCTGGAGATAGCTCATGATGAACATCTGTGTGAGATTTGACCTTCGGGGAAAAGCAACACCATCATAGGTTGGTTTTCATTTGGATTTAGTGCAAATGAGGCATAATAATTAAACAGATGTATTTGGAAGGGAAAGAAATTACAAAGGCATTTCATTTGGAGTAAGGAGTTGGAGTAAAGGAGAAAAGGAATTGTATGGACGACAGCTGAAAGAACCTTTTCTAGAACTGAAGGAGGTATAAACTAGTATGAGTCATTAGCTTTATGAGAGTAGAGAATTTCACTATTCCTTAAGTGATTCTGTACTGTTTAAGTAGCCCACCCCACTAGAACACAAAAAAGCCCTGTGGTTATACAAGTGTGATTACGTAAAAGAAGAAGGGTTGAGAGGAGCGGCTCTGCTTTTTAAGACAACTGGAGACATTGGGTTAGAGAATGTGGGATCCTTGCTTGTGTAGGATATTAACATTTTGGTTAAGATGTTCTGGGAAAGACTGTCAGGACTTGGGGCTTTAAATCTCCAGAGATTTTTCTAAGATCACTTGAAATTCCCTAGAAACTGCTTATGCCACTCTAAGAAAAAGAACAAAAATAATTCGTGTGAAAGCATTAATCATAGGAGGTTGGAAAGGCAAACACATTTGTGGCTGTGGACAATTGCAAATAATTTTTTTTTTTTGCCTTCCTTAAGCAATGCCTTTGTTTGCTTTCTCAAACCAAGAAAGACTCTAAGAGAAGAAAGGGGGTGGAAAGGTTCCTCTCCCCCAAAGACTCTAAGTGTGTCTGAGGTAAGGCAACTATAGTCTATTCGTTTCCTCCTCAAGTCACAATTGCAATTTGGGGCTCATAGTAGTGGCATGATACATGTTTGTTCAACTCAATACCTTAATAGCCCAAATTCTACTGGATTAAGCAAATTAAATTATGTTCAATCTTTCTACCAAAGTTGAAGTCAGTGATTTTACTGGGCTTTCTCATTGTGTTTAGAAATAGTTTCTAAGAGAAGTTGACAAAAAAGCTTTAAGCAGTGGAAGTGTATGCTTTATGGCACAGCTTAGTGATAGAAAGTATGAGCTTTGGTGTCAGATCTGAGTTTCTGGCTCCACCATTTACTAATTGTTTGACTGTGGAAAAATTGTTTAGCCATTTTAAAGCTTGATTTCTGCAATTATAAAATGGGTATATAGCTGCATATAACCTATGGATTTATTTAAAATAATACTCAGAATACTTAACACACTATTTTGCACAGAGGAAGCAATCAATGATAGTTGTAGTTGATAAGCAATATTCTCCTTTTCTTCCTCCTCCTCATCAACATCATCTAGAACAGGGTTGGGTAAACTGTAGCCCACCACCAGTTTTTAGAAATAAAGTTTTATTGTAACACAGCTTTGTCTATTTGTTTACATATTTTTTATGGCACCTTCCATGCTACAAGGGCAGAGATGAGTAATTGTGACAGAGACCATGTGGCCAGCAAAATCTAAAATATTTACCCTCTGACCCTTTGCAGAAAAAGTTTGTTGACCACTGATCTAGAAGCAAGAAAATCTGGAAAGCTGTTTATATGTTTTTTGAGCTTTAATTGCCAGGAACTCATAGCTTTGATTGGAAGAAACTAAATGAATGAAGCTGAAAAGCGACAGAATATTATATTTTCCTCATAGGTTTCCAAAATATATTAAGAAACAGAGATGAACAAATGCCAAGAGAGAAAGGTGGAATCCTTTTACCTGAACACTTTACCCAAAGAGAAAGAACAGACGTAGAATCTTTCAGTTTAAAAGAAAAGCCACAGAAGCAGGTAAAGAAATCCTAATAAGTTAGGGAACAATGAATTCCATGGCCTTTGAGCATGTCTTAAGTGATTTCATTAAAGTAGAAATTCCTGTTTCTGAGTCCAGAGATGTAAGATGGAGATCAGGGAGCATGCACAGCAGGGAAGTATTTGCACACAATAACGATATGGTATTTGTTCCCAGTAATCTTTTTTTTTTTTTCTTTCCTTCTTTAAATCTGAGAGTTAACACAGGCAAATACAGAGTACAATGGAATTCTTGGTCTTCTAAAATTGTCTTTTTAGACTCATAGGAGAGAAAACAATCTTAAAACTTACTTGGAAGAAAGGAGTAACTAAAGTTGGATACTTAGCAACAGGTTAGAAAGTTAAGAAGGACCAAAAAACAGCACTTCAAAATTAGATAAAAGCTGCTCTGGGAAGATCAGCTGTGGGAAGGAGAGAAAGAGAGGGGACTTGCCCAGGGAGAGGGGGCGTTATGACTCACAATGGGAAGCCAGGCCAGGAAGGACCACAAGGACAGGGTTAGGGTTAGCATCAAGACACTGGCCAGCCTCAGCCTGCCAGCATCGTCCTTCACTGACGCCAGGAGCCACACAAGAGTTGAGCCAGGATTCCACCAGCCTTTGATGAGAGTGCCTGTCTCCTGGCTCAAGAAGCTGTGTTAGATGACATTCTTGTTTCCTACTGATCATCCAGAAAGAATGAGGGATGACCATTGGTGCCCTGAAATTTTGCTTATCGTTTCAAACTACCCTACATCATCCCAATTTTTAAGGATGAAAGACATGCATAAAGGAAGCATAGGGGCCTGGGCCACTGTAGGATTGGCAGTGGTGAAGGAGGAGTTCTCAGTATCTGCCCTGGGGCTGAGAGGTGGTGCTGGGTAAACATCAGTTCTAGACTTCCCCCCAAACTAAGACCCCAGTGGAACACTTCCTGTGGGCACATGGAAGTCATTAAGAAATTCATATCCAGAAATTTCAAGTATTTCTCTTCTGTCTCTTAGATTATTTTAAAGTGTATAATAGTGATCATGTGAAGTTCCGAGAACAGTGCTTACAGAACATGTGCTCAGTGTGTGGTAGCTATTATTATTTTTTGTTGAGACCAAACTAGAAACTTTGGTTTTTGCTGTTTAATAATGACATTCTATTTGTTTCTTCACAACAAACAAGCAAAAAACACTTAGTCTGAAAAGTCAATGTAGCTTTCAGAGTCTCACCCCTATTAAGTCCTTATCCTAATCAAATGCTTTCCCTTCCATGATGAACTAACTCCTCATGTGGCAATTTGCAGAAGGAGCCACTGCGCAGTACCATTTATGAGCTAACACGTGCTACCCTAATCCATGTTTTGTTTCTCATCCTTGAGTGAGTGTTCAAAACTTCCTACTCGATGACTTCCTTCACCAACTCTTTCTTTCCCAGAAACCCTAGGCTTGCTCTTTTGTGCATTTGCAGGATAAAAGAAATAGGAACATTTAAATAATAATGTATTTTTTAAGGGCATAATGGGGTTAGTTTAGGTAAAACAACCTACCTCACATCATCTGCAGAAGGAAATCTAATAAGTTTTGGCATTCATTGGGGAACCAGAGAATATTCAATTTTATAAGAGTATTAAGTTTTTATTGAATTACGTCTTTATTCAAGGCACTTTGGTTCATCTATTGAAACTGGAAGTTTAACTCATTGATCTTTGGGCTAGTAAAATTTAAACCATGATGAGAATCTTTTAATAAGTCAGTTCTTTTAACAAAGACTCCATTGGGCCTTGAGGGCTGCCAGACATTGGGTGTTCCCCAGAGATGAGGTTGGTGGTGGCTATTGACTTTTACAAATAACTGAAGCAAGGAGGCCCAGTACCCTTAAGTGACCCAAGCACAGTAGAATGACTAGTAGAAGAGGACTCAGGAGCACCAGGTTCTAGTTATGGTTTTGCCCCTAGTAGTTGAAGGTCCCAAATGTCTCTGGAATTTAGTTTTATCATCTGCCAAAATAAGGGTATAAGACAATTGGTGATTCCAAAATGCTGACCTAACATCAAGCTAGTTACTTGAAGCTCTCCAGGGAAGGTTGTTAAAAATACACATTTCTTAGCATAAATCTGGAAACAGCTAAATTGTTCATCAGTAGGGGACTGGTTAAATAAGTTAAGGTATATCTAACCATAAGTGCCTTTTAAAAAGTGTAAAGTAGATCTGCATGTGCTGATATAGAAAGATCCCTAAGTAATATTATTACGTGAAAAAAGCAAAGTGCAGAGCACTTTGTATGGCAAACTTCCTCTTGTATAAGTAAAAATGCATATATGGGAGCCTGTTTTTTTTTTTTTTTACTGAAGGAAATACAAGGAACTGTTAACAGTGTTTATCTTTGTAAACTCTAACAGCTCTACATATTTAAGGTATTACTAATAACAGTGATAATGTTATCAGTTAAGGGCTGAGTCATCTCACAGCCTCTGATATCTTGTTTGATTTGTGCCCTTCAACATCCATCTATTGATACATTGTAGCAAGTAGGTACCTTGGTAGAAGGGAAAACACTGAGCAGTAAGTGGACATAGGTTTAAATTATATACTTACTAGTTGGGTAATCTTGTGAAAGTAACTTCATTTCTCTGAATCTCAGTGTTCTCATCTTTTAAATGGGTCAGTAGGATTAGCAATAAAATTTGGTTGTTCTATTTTAATTTTCACATAGTGTTTATAATCTACCTATGGAGACACAGACATGCGGAAACTCAAACAGAAAAATGAATAAAGAACGTGCGCACTCAGCAAATACTTCAAAGTACTTTCTTTGCTAGTACTTTTCTACAGGGAATAGAGAAGAAATCTGTCCTTGAGAAATTTTATGATCTTGCTTGAGAGATAAACCATACTTGTATGAAACAACTAGAGAATATAGGAGGCCACTTATAAACAACCCTGGGTTTCTCTCATTGTTATGGAGCTCACTTTAAAATGTTTATTCACCTGAAACTCAAGAAAACCAGATTCAGCAATAAAAGTAAAACCCAAGTCCCTGGCCACATTTGCACTAATCTATAAAATAAAGGGTCAGACAGATGATCACTAAGTCCTTGGCAGTGATGAAATTCTATGATTCTACAATCTCCAAGAGCACTTCCAAACTGAAGAATCTTTTTTCCCCCTGACACCAGATTCTTCCCTGCTCGGCAGTCTCCATTTCCAGTTTAGGACTTTACAACCCACATAACTTCTGTGCACAAAGTTCCCCAAGGGTAAAGCAGAGAGAATGCCCTGCATCAGGTCGGCCCCACTGTCTCTCTGGTCTCTGCCCTATCTGGGCAATGCAATGGGAGAGGGAACTTAGTTGGGGCAACCAGGAAGCTGTCTGGCCTGCCTAGTTACAAAGGCCCCAGTGAGCATGGGGACCAGCACATGACAGGGGCTCTGCACAGGTCAGACTTGACGCCTAACTTGACCCCACTGGCAGCCAGAGTCTGATAAAGACATGATTGAGCTGGGGATTTCTCCTGACAGATTAATGGATAGCTATAATTAGGGGGCTTGTACTGAGGGTGTGGAGATACATAGACCTCATTGTAGGGAGGCTAAATGTTAGAAAGGTCAAGGCCAAAGTATGGAATGAAAGAAGCTCAAAGTTTTTCAATATGTGGGAGGAGTGAGTCTGT
>NW_006431288.1:883460-885488 GCF_000325575.1 Pteropus alecto
GGGTTTGCTGAGCATGACCAAGGATTCCCGTCTCCTGTGGGTTCCTGGCCCAAGAATTATCATGACTGGTGGGTCTTTATAGTGGAGCTTCAAGCCCTCAGTCGTGGCTTCAGAGACCAGCTCCTTAATAGTGGAGCAGAGAAGATGAACCTTCCAGCCTAAGAGGTTATACATGGGAGATCTCAGAAAGCAGTTGACTTTTTTTTTCTTCTCCTAGAACCATCTCCCCCAGGAATAATGATGATGACAATAACCAAAACACACATAGATTTTTTAATGTTAAATTTAATCAGTATTTGTCATGTCTGTTTATGCTTCATTGTCAAAATGGTGATTAATGAAAGTGGCTTTAAGCCCAAGATGCTTTCTGAGACTTTTTAGGCCTTTTTCTTAGAAGCAACAAGTCACAGTGTGCCAGCCATAATATGATCCAACTTAGAATGATCAAAAATACAGTGAGTAATGGCAATAATGTTCTCATAAAGAAAAACAACAGCTCACAATTTGGACAGAAACCCAGGGAGTCGGTGAAACTCTCAACCACGTAGGGGTATAGGCTGAACTTGGAAATACTCTTACCTGGTCTCAGCCCTGGTGAGTTCATTTCCTGGTGAAGCTGGTAAAGTATACATGTCTTGATTATTCAAAGAATTGGATAATTCCAGGGTTGGAAGGAATTCTGGAGGCCATAGAGTCCTTGAATTATGTCTCCAATATTTCTGACAAGTAGCTGACTCTCCTCTGCTGAAGGATGCTGGTGATGAGAAACTCTACCTATTTACATAGTCTAATCCAATATGAGCAGCCATGAGGTTTTTTTTGTTTGTTTGTTTTTTTAAGTGCTTCCTAATATTGAGCAAAAATCTGTTTCTTTCTGCCTTCCACTGCTTGCTTTGTCCCACAGTACCCAATGGGGTCACATAGTACATGACTAAGTCCCTGCCATATATGTAACCGGGACTGACTACGTGATTAGCGGGGCCTAGTACAAAAGTAAATTGTGGAGCCCCTTGTTAAAAATTATTAAGAATTTTAAAATAAAATATAGAATATCAACTGTAATTCATAGATTAAAGAAAAACTTCAAGACAATTAAGCCAAACACAGAGACTTTCTAAGGACAGAGTTGTATGGGTAAGCACACGAAGGGTGACTGTTTTGTTTTGTTTCTGAATAACTAGACTTGGTAGAGTACAAACAAAGAACAACTTTATCTTTTTCTCCACTTAGTGTTAAATTCTCTTTCAATGCCTTCTTCCTTCCTGCAGATCCCATAGACTATTCTGGTCATTTTCAGATATTAATAAGCCCAGTGCCATCTTTTATCAAACTCCAAGCTCTCTTTGGTCACTACCTTTGCCCTCCCCTGCCAGCACCTGGTTGGGGCTGGGAAGCCTGCAGAGACTGCTTTTTCTCTTTGTCATCCTCGCAGGTCCATTCACCACTACCCTCACTCTTCATGTTGTCCTCTGCTCCTTCTGGGAGAAAGGTGGTGGGCAGAAGTGGTCTTCCTTCCTTGACAGGTACAGATGTGATCCATGTAGAGAGCCCTAGTGCTGCCTCTTTGTCTCACAGGCACTTTTCTAGGTTCTTTTGAGCCCATCCCACTGGTAGGGGTGCAGTTTTCTCCCTTAGCCAAATACTTATAACAGTCTCCCAGCCCACAGCTGATGGATCACCCCAGTCTTCTGGAGTCACCTCCCCTGCACCCCCTGCTTCAGTGGCCCTCTTGCAGAGAGAGTTTTTCAAGCTGCTTCATGGCTGAGCTCTGCTTTGGGGTCCATATTTGGACCTTGGGAAACATGTATTCTTGTCCTGCTTTTGGTACAGTTCACTTCAATGCAGCTTTCTCTTTGTTCTGCCAATATAGCTCTCCCCAACCTTTAAGACATAGTCTCTTTCCTTCAGAACTTCTTCCAAACGTGAGTCAGATACCAGTTCCTAATTCTAAGGGACACATGTCAAACCTGTTGGGAGGTTCCTTAAAGGCCATCTAAGTTGGCCTAAGCGGTAGAGAATTAGGAGGGC
>NW_006431288.1:885557-893557 GCF_000325575.1 Pteropus alecto
TGTCTGTCATCTGGAGGTGGTTGATAGGCTAATGCAAGCAGAAAAAATCCTTGGCTTAGCACCTTTCTTTAAATTTGGGGTGCTGACACCTGTTGTAGGGCTTCAAGAGAAACTGAGGCAATGAAAGATGTCCTAAGAGAGGAGGCATCCGAAAAATGCAAAGGAAAAGGCTTGCAGAAATGACCTACTCAGTGGGTTGTAGATTAACCACACCCTACAGATCTTTAAATGGCCTTCTGGAAACTTGTCATACCTACATGAGAAATGATGCAGAAATTCCTTCCCTCTTACAGCCCCACCTCAAAATGCCCCCTCCCATCCTGAGTAGACAGATGCACATAGACCCTTAGACAAAGGAATCACGTGTCCCTTATGTGGAACACTGCCGGGTGTATGAACTGCAAGAAAGCTAACCTGAATGAGCTCGTTTCTTTTGCTTCACACGCTCCACTGGCCTAATAAACTCTCCTTCCTCTAACAAAGTTGTCTGAGCGTCCAAATTCCTCCTTCGGGTGTCATTTCCTGCAACAGTCCCACTTTAACATCCTGTTACACAAGTAATTGCACTGCGAAGCATTTGAGGATAACTACTGCTATGGACTGAGTGTTTGTGTCTCCCCCGCTCCCCCCGCTGCCAGGCCAAAAAAAAATTTATATGGCTAAGTCCCAAACCCCAGTGTGACTGTATTTAGAGATTGGGCTTTTATAGAGGTAATAATTGTTATATTAGATCATAAGGGCAGGGACCTGATAGGATTAGGGTCCTTATAAGAATAGACTAGAGAATCTCTCTCTCTCTCTTTCTCTCTCTCTCTCTCTGCCACATGAGGACACAGCTAGCAGTTGGCCATCTGCAAGCCATGAAGAGAGCCCTTGGCAGGAACTAAAGCAGCCAGCACCTTGATCTTAGACATCCAGCCTCAAGAACTGTGAGAAAATAAATGTCTGTTGGTGAAGCTGCCCAGTCTATGGCGTTCTGTTATGGTAGCCTGAGCTGACTAAAACACCTCCACTTTCCTGAGTGTTGCCTCCCATTCTTTTGGCCTTTCCCGGCAGGCAAGAATTTGTTCACTCGCCTCTCTGAATGGACTCTTCTTTGTTTAACAGTGAAGTCACATCTTCCACAAGGATTGTTGTTCTACTATAAGGTGAAAATCAGATACATCACCTCACCCTTGAAAACCAATTTAATTGCTCTTAAAATATAAATATGTGATATAAGATAAAGAGGTGAGGAAGATGTGCTGGGTACATAAACATAACTAGGCTTGTTCTCTTCTAAACATTATTTTGAGGGTGGCTTTTGACTCATTCATTTATTCTTATTCTCTCCATGTTATCCTCTATGCTGCATTTTTTTTAATGCAGG
This sequence comes from Pteropus alecto, assembly GCF_000325575.1. Lineage (NCBI taxonomy): Eukaryota > Metazoa > Chordata > Mammalia > Chiroptera > Pteropodidae > Pteropus > Pteropus alecto. Next base: position 886,927 of record NW_006431288.1, read on the forward strand.
TGCAGAATTTATATTTACAACATTCTTAATTGTCTTCAGATTTAACCCTTTGTTCCAACATTCATTGATTGACTCAAAACAATTTACTGATAAAGTATCCCCCGACGCACATGTATTAATTGCAAAGGGAAAAATAGTAACTTTACGGAGGAGAGATGTGGCAGACACCACCTTAATCGAGTGATCACTGTTAACATCACCATAGTAAATCACATAAACATCATGTACTGCCTGGTAGGATGCACAGAGGACAAAACAGCATCCTGCATATTCTTGCCAAAAATATATACCCTCCATCTAACCTTGAGAAAACACCACAGACCCAAACTGAGGAACGTACTATAAAAAAACTGACCAGAACTCTTCAAAAGTGTCAAAATCATGACAGATAAAGGAAGACTGAGGGGCTATCTCACAGACTGAACGAGGCAAAGGAGACATTATGGCCAAATGCGGTGAAAGGACATCAGTGGCTTTGACTCTGACACCAATTCTGATGGTTTTTTTTCCCACACCACCAAGCAATTAACTCAATTCTGACAATATCTACCTGGAGATAGCGTCAGATCCCACAGGTTAGAGGCTCAGTCTTACAAGACTGCTCCCTGCACCCATTCCAACACCAATTGCAAGTCCAGGTTGTCTTCTGTGCTTCCTACCCATGGACTATAGATTGGAGGGTCCCCGGACCCATTCCTTGGGTTCCGTTAATTTGCTCTAGTGACTCACAGAACTCAAAGGAATATTTACTTACATTTACCAGTTTATTACGAAGGGATATAACTTAGGAACTGTCAGACAGCAGAGATGCACAGGGCGAGGTATGAGGGAATAGTGTGGAGTGTCCACGCCCTCTCCAGGTTCGCTGTTCTCCCCAATATTCACTGATCCAGATGCTCTCCTAACCCAGTCTTTCGGGTTTTATGGAGACTTCTTTACAAGGGCATTCATTACTTATGGAGGCTGCATTACATAAGTTGATTAAAATGTTGGTGACTGAACTGAATCTCCATCCCCCTCTCCCCTCCCAGGAGCTGGGGCAGGGGTGGGAGTGGCTGAAAGTGTGAACCCTCTAACCACAAGGTTGGTTCCCCGGGCAACCAACACCTCCTTTAGGTTACTTGGGGGCATTACAAAAGCCACCTCATTAACATAACAAAAGGCACTTTTTTTTTTATCACAGGAAATTCCAAGGTTTTTACAGCTCTGTTAGGAATGGGAACAAGACCAAAAACCTATTTCTTATTATAAATCACCTTGTCACAATGAGAAAATTGGTGAACTTCAAATAATATCTGTAGATTAGTTACGAGTGTAGTTGGATCAATGATAACATCCTGGTCTCAATAATTTTACTATGATTTTATAAAATGTTAACAAAGGGAAGCTGGGTGAAGAATATATGGGAACTCTGTATTGTTTTTGCAACTTTTTAAAACAAAAGTATTTCAAACAAAAAGTTAAAGATATGTTTACTAAGTGCCTATTCTGTGCCAGTCTCTGGGCTGGGGAGCCAGTGGTGAATAAGACACAGACCCTGTCCCCAGAGACTTTGAGCTTGGTCTGCAGAAGACAAGTAAGCATGCATTTTTAGTAGAGACATTAAGTTAAGACAGTTGTATGTACACAATACAATTGATTCATGACAGGACAAATATCCCCAAGTGACGAGGAGACCAAGCCCTGCACAGATAGAAGAAAAGAGTTCTTTGGTGGAGAGCAAAGAAAGAATTCAACCAACACGCCAAAGTTAGAGTCAAAAGGAAAGCTTATCAGAAAAGAGATAACACTCCACAGACAGAGTGTGGTCTCCTCTCAGAGGCAGAGAGTGAGAGGGACTAAGAGAGACTTGGAAAGACAATGTTCAAAGAATTCAATTTATATATCATTCTTTAGTCCCATTTCTTTTGATATGGACATACAGTGAGGAAAGGGAAGAGTATGTAGTGTGAAAAGGTAAGAATATGTAGAGTGAAAGGCCTGCAGGCAGTTCCCAGCCTTTAATTCTCAGGTTACCCATGGTTTTAGCCATAGGAAAAGACTCTTGGTGCCTGTTTCTTCTTCACAGGTGTGGGGAATGGGTTGTTAGCAATCCCAGTAGAAATCTTCCTTTGTTCTGCAGGTGTCCTCCTGGCCTGGCTGTAGGGCTGATTAGCACATTGCAGTCTCTGAATGTGGCTTGATTAACATTTTTAATTCTCTTGCCTCCTCCCTACATTACAATGAAGAGCATATAAGAGGGTCAGAGAAAGCTAGAAGTAACATCTAAACTGTACCTGAAAATTGGCAGTTGTCCAAGTAAAAGAAGGGCCTTGGAAGACAGAGGTGGGGAGTTATTTACACGGAGGGGACACATTATGCAAAGGCACCTCCTTTGGGGAAATGGAAGTCCTCAGTGCACTGGCAGGGAGAAAGGTGTGTGTGTGGGGTGTGGCCTCAAGAGGAAGGGAGCAGTTTACTCAGTGAGTGCTGAGGATGGAGCAGTAAGCGAGAACCCCTAAAGCCCTGCTGAGGATTTGGAAATGAGGAGCCATCGAAGGGTTTCAAACAGGGATTTTTAAATGAGATTTAAGATGTAGTAAAAGCGCTCTGGCTGCTACATGGCTGAATGACAGAGACAAGACCAGAGTCAGAGAAACCAGAAGAGGCTGAGGTCATGAAGGTAAAAGGACAGCGGCCTGAGTGGGCGTCGAAATCAGCAAATGATTCAGTGTCTTTGTGAATTCCTTGCCTCTCTTCAGAAGAGGGAAGGAGTTAATGACTGCATACTGTGAGTTGAGTTCTGTCATTCACTTATGTGCCCATACGAAGTATAAGCGAGCAGTACAGTTATCCTCATTTGATTTAACTGAGGCTCTATGAACAAAGTTCAGGGGTTGACTGACAGTCAGAGAGAAGTTAAGGACACAAGTGTGCTGCTTCGAGCCCAGGTCTGAATGACTCCAGAGTTCACCTTTTCTTTATAGTCAAACATCACATGTTATCTGATAAACTAGCAATCCCTGTCAGCTTTGTGTCATTGGCAGATTGTCATAAGATTTACAACTTAAAGAAAACTAATCTCTACGGGTGTGCATCTTAGATGAGCACACCGATAACACACAAAGCACAGGAATCTGATACCCCTCCAGGATGCCTCTGTTTACCAGCACAGTGCCAGGCACACGCCGACAGAAAGTTTATTCTGCCCCTTTCCCGTATTATTCCAGTTACAGGTTTATTAAATTAGTTCTAAATTGGTTTAAATTAGTTCTCATTCAGATTTGTGCACAGTTATTCCTTTTCACACTCAGCTGTTTTTCATGTTCAACTTAAATCTGGGTTCCGAGTATTTCACAAGATGGTCTTGGATTATAAACTAAAAGAGACCAAAACGGCAGAAATGTTCAAAACAAATTCGGCCTCAAATTATACAATGTCATGTCATGGTTAAGTCTACAGATACAGTCTTGTGTTGTCTCTTCTCTCTGCTCAGAGTCAGTATGATACCTCCTTGGTATTTAAAGTGGAGTTCTGGATATTTATTTTCCAGTCCCCTCTCTTTGAGTTCTGATGCCTTTTACACCCCTCACCCACTGAAACCCCTCTTCCCTCTGATCGTTTAAACCTCCCCTCCCGGATGACATCGTCTTCCAGATATTTTCATTGCTCGCACTTCCATAGGTTCGTAGCTTTCCCCCTCCATAAAGGTGCCCACATTGGCTCCCATCCCTCCACCCGCCCCTGACTCTCAAGAAGGAACACACTTCTCACAGAACAATTTAAGACTAAGCTTAGGAAATCCATTTAGTTCCCAGAGCCTGTGATATATACAGTTGCCGGTAATTTGGGTTCTGTCCAGCACAGTGATGATACCTGTCAGCATAGTCTTCACGAGAAGATGGGACTCTGGCCTTCCAGTTGCAAACAAACAATAACAACGAACCTCTACTTGAGTTTTTTTGTGGGACCAGGCCACTTATAAATAAGAGAATGCCCTGGAGAACATTTTAATCTTCATAATTGAGGTATTTATCACCTAGAAGCATAGCCATTCCTCTGTTGCCAAGTTCTTTGGGTTATTTCAGCAAGACCTCAATGCTGAAGTGATTGTCATGACTTCTTAGGCCGCTCATTTGGGTGCACACAAAATAAGATTTTATACAAGTCTGGGCAGGTCCTCTGGGAAGGCAAGAAGAGAAATCTGTTTTAACATAAAAGAATAGATTTTTAATGGTGAAAACTTTAGGTGCCATGTTAGCAGTGGGTAAGAAATTTTATGCAGAAGGCATCTGCCTTCCATGCATTCTCATTTTGTCCTTTTGGGATAGTGGACCTTCAAAGGATTTATTTATCTATCTATCTATCTATCTATCTATTTATTTATTTATTTATTTTTTAATCATGTCTGTGTAGTAAGGTACAGGAGGGAATATCTCAAGGAACTTCCAATGTTGAACAGTGAATAAAATATGGTTTTCTCAAAATTCCTTTGTTTATTTATTCATATAATCAGAAAATATTTGTTTACTTGGAGACTAGATATTCAAATATAGGGAAGAGTGATTTAGATTCTATCAGAGAGAAGCACATTTTAACAGTAAAAAATAACTACAGTACCATCAAGAAGTGCTCTTGTTCAACAATGTGAAAGGCTCCATGGCAACACAGAGATAGAGTACATTCTGCCTGAAGGGCCATGGATGGCTTCCCAGGAATTGTTTTGAAGGAGCTGTTTCACCCTTTCACCAGGAGATGACTGAGTGAGGCTGGCAGGAGGGTATTTTAGGTAGAGGTAGGGTGACCAGCCATCCTGGTTAGCCTGGGACTGAGGGGTTTTCTGTCACTGCTAAAACCAAGACGGTCTTAAGAGGGCCCTGCTGGTCCATCACCTGAGAGACGGGAAATATACGCTGTGCGTGAAAATGGTTAGTTAGGTCCTTACCATTTTTATGATAATGATCTGTTCCATGTTATCAATGATTTTTTTTTCTTTTTAGGGTAACTTTTTTTTTCTGGGCTAGCAAGAATTTTGCTTATTACAGAGTATTCGTAGTGACAGCTTCAAGATCCACTTTCTCTAACAAATTACACCTCATTTGTTCTAAATAAATGAAATGAGGGCTTCCATTAAGTCCTTAAGTGGAAATATAGAACTGAGATGTTACTCCATTTTGTTCTTCTTTCTTTTCTCTCCTCTCTTTACCTTCTGACATCCTCCTCCTTCCCAGCCTCCATCTCTTTCTTTGGCACCAAGCACTTTCTAACACTTTTTTCTGAAGCAGCAGCAGAGGAGCCGTCTGATCCAGAGAATGTCGTTGCTGGCATCTGGGAGCAGTGGTTCAAGAACTAACCTAACACACAGGCATTAAACAAGTCCATTTAGAACCTCAAGAGGGAAATATCTAACAGTATAATCATAATAATCATAGTAATACTAATAATAATTATAGCAGCAGCAGCAGCAGCAACAACAACGACAACACAATATTCGATTTCTTCAGAAGCACTCCAAGTGCTTCACCCGTATTAGCTAATCTCGTGTGGTGAGGAGGTACAATTACACCCAGCCCGGCAGTTTATTTTCAAAAGCCATCAGGCCACAGGAATTCAGTTTGGTCACAGTATTTATAGTGGCTCTTTTTCAGTGTCTGATTCTTTACCCCTCCCTCTTAATGAATCTCAGTGTTGGTGGAAATGCGTTTATACCCTCCCTCTTTTAAAAGCTAGAAATGAGAATGGATATGGTCTCTTTAGCCCCAATCCCCCATTTTCACATTTATAAACACATGCATATCTGTGTTATATGTATGTTTAGATGCATTTTCCCACCTCTTCACTTATGAAACCACATGAATGACTAGAGCTCCAGGTAGGTGAGGAATGGGACCACATGGAAGTTTCAGAAGTTGTGCCAAATGACATAAAGAGTACCAGAAGGAGCTGAGATCTGACCTTCAACACCTCTCAGAGCAAGGAGCTGACCAGTTATCCTCAGCATGATGACCACTTCCTGTAGGAGAAACAAGAGAGGAGTGGGATCAGCTGGGCAGCTTGTGGGTCCTCAAAGCAGGGATGTGAGTGCCGGATTCATCAGGGGCCTTCAGCACAGCGTCTGGCGCACGGCAAAACCTCGCTGTGTATTCATTGACTGATGAATGAGTCTGCAATGAGAGAGAATCAGACTAAAGGATTCTAACTCTCCAACAAGAAACAATAAGAACAAGGAGAATGTTGCCAATAGAGCTTTCCCCTTCATACTACCCATTTTTGTAACATTTTCCAGAATCCCAGTGCCCTCTTGACTCCCTTTACAAAATTTCTGTTTTCCAGGAAACAGCTGGTATTCCCATTTTCTTATTTATTCAATGAAGATTTTGAAAGAGAGTAGGTAAAATTTATGGGTTCTAGTATCAAATACACCTGCCTTCCCCTCCTGGCTCTGTCACTTACTAGTTGTGTAATCTTGGAAAAATCGTCAACAACTTAGAGCCTGTTATTTTTCTGTAAAACAATGAGAGCAGAGACTCCCTCAAAAAACCACTGTGCAGAGACTGGGGACTTGGGGCTTCTCTGCTCATCACAACCACTCAGGAACTCGGGCTGACCAAGCAGCCTCTACCTCCAAGGCTGCCAGTTGGTTGAGCCAAAA
>NW_006431288.1:893576-918246 GCF_000325575.1 Pteropus alecto
TCTCATTAGCACTTTGAATGGGGAACAGGACCACGTACGTCTGATTGGCTAGAACCAGTCACATGGTGCCACCCACCACAAAGGTTCTGGGAAGTACAATTCCCACAGATGCCAGGAAGGCAGAGAGCCGGAAATCTTTGGCAATTAGTGCAATGTGTAAAGTACCTAACACTATGACTGGCATGCTCCAAGTTCTCCATCTACACAAGTTATATTTCAGTTTGGATCTCTTATATAGAATATTTTGTGTGTGTATTATTTTTGAATATTCAGAAGTGGTGATGGCTGATAATTAATTGATGTATTATGTTCTTCTTTGCAGAATATCTACAATTTAATAGAAGAGTCTTGGAAACATGATATTAAAACTCAAGGCCTGAATCTTGCCAGTAACTCAGATGGTGGAAAGATTCAGGTTTCCTGGAGGAGGCAGGATCTGGACTGGATCTGGACATTTGGGTAGCAACTCAGTAACAAGCAGCCAAGGACGACTTTCGGCATGTGGCACAGAGTGCCTGAGTTCTTCACTTTGCGTCTGGGAGTTTATTTACCATTTGCTCATTAGTTTATTTATTGATTTACTTAGTCATCAAATGTTTCATCAGTGCTTAGGCGTGCTGGGCACTGTGAATGTATCTTTGAAGAAAGCAAAGATATTGCCTTCATGCAGCTTGCAGTTTAGAAACAACAACAAAAATGAGCACATTTTTAGCAGCACATTTTATGCTGATAACTGTATCTATGAATAAAGCAGTATGAGGTGTCAGACATGCCAGGTGGCAGAGAACAGGGGGTTATTACTATTTCATTTAGAGTGGTCAGGAAAGAAATCGAGGGAGCAGGCTCCGTGGTGACCTGAAAGATCTTTCCAGACAGAGGAACCAGCAAGGGCCGCGGCAATGAGGGGAGAACTTTCTGGGCCTAGTTGAGGAAATAGTGGAATGATGGAAAGACTAGGAGCTAAGAGCTGGGGTAGCTGGGCTTTAGTCCTGGTTCTGCTACTGACTTGCACTGGTCCTTGGAGCTAGCGAAACAATAACGTGGTTGTGAGGATGGGTTGGGAGGGTTTGATCCCAGCCCTGCTCCTTACTAACTGGATGAGCTGGGCAAGTTTTGTAACCTCTCCACTCTTTAATTTTCCCATCTGTAAATATTAGGGAATCCTCATACTTCATGTCCTCTTCGAGAGGATTAAATGAGTGAATTCACACAGAGCCTGACATGCTGTGAACCTGATTTGAGGTGATGAGAGGATTAAATGAGTGAATTCACACAGAGCACTGATACCAGAGCCTGACATGCTGTGAACCTGATTTGAGGTGAGCTATTTCTATTAGAGCAAGTTGCTTCTCTGTTGGGTTCAGTACCATCACCCAGAGATTGCAAGCTTCAGATTCTCTCAAGGATTCTTTGGAAATCTGATGCTAATTTACATGTTATTCTGTGGACCATTTCATGTCATTTGTTCCTTTTTTTTTTTTTAATGGCCTGCTCCCATCACAGTCCTCTTGCTGGATTTCTCTTCTTTCCAATGATGTCAAGGATGAGGTCCTTCATTTGTCTCTGCTAGACTTCAACTCCCTCTGTGTCACTGGTGGACTTTATTCATCCTGGGAACTTTACACACCACTTCAGTCTACTTAGTTGACTAAGAACATTCTCTCCATAAACGTAAATACACTGGCAAGGGATCTCTGTAGCAGAAACTTTACAAAATGAAATTTCAGGCTGTTTTCTGTTTGGAGGCCAAGTGCCTGGGAAAGATGCCATTTTAACTAGGGGACACCCAGTCACAGACACTCACCAATGGCCTTCTCTGCAACATTGTCCCAGATGCCAACAAAGCATTGCTCGGCCCACCTAATTACTGTCCTGGCCATAGAAAACCCCTCCAATTTCTCCAGAACTCATGGCGTCCTGCATGCTCTGTCAGTGCTGGTGGCCAATTGACAGTCAGATTGGAAGGACAGGGGTTTTAGAATGAAAGCTGGAACCAGGGACAGGTGTTTCTCTTTCTGTGATTAACACATCCTCTGTGAGACATCAACCCCTGTGTTAGGTCACAGAGTGAGTGAATGCTCTGGGTCCAGGCATACTGGACTTGCCTTCCTTAGCTGGGTGCTCAGTGCCATAAGGACCCAGAATGAAGTGGCCTGGGGAGAAGGGCGATCAGAGAGTCCAGATGAGAGTGTGAGTGCCACCATTTATGGAGTCTGTGACCTGAGTCTCCTGTTTCTCATCTATAAATCACGGGTATGTACCTTTGTTTTGATGAATAAATGACAATACGTGCCTTTATCAATGTGTTACTTATTATCTTACATAAATAACGTGCATATTTTTCTTGCTAAATAGATGGTTGTTCTTCGATTTTAGATCTTAGCAAGGCCATATTCTGTATAAGAGAGAAAATAAGAGAGAACAACTGTACCTAGTGAGGACTCCAGGTCAAGAAAACTCAGCTCAGGGTGGGTGCTGTTCCTGTGTCTCCCCAATTTTCCCTTCACCCTTGGGATTACTTATTACTTATTTATCTCCAAATGAGTGTTCTTTGCAGCTCTCCCTTTTTCAGAGCATGCTGACCATGAGGCCTGGAGAGGGGCATCTGGACAGGGCCTCCCGACCCCACCGTCTGGCCTGCGCCCTCGTCAGCTCCCTTTCTTACCACCATCCCCTCGCGTGAGAGCCGGTCACCCACCTGCTCTTCTAGCCTCGCTGCCTTTGCTCTGGCTGCCCCTCCGCCTTCATGGCCCTGCTCAAGCTTCCCTACCCACAGGACTCCTCCTACGCGGCTCTGGAATCTGTCCAGAACGACCAGGAAGCCTTTACCGAGCCCCCAGGCTAGGTGAAGTCGCCTCCTGTGCTTCTAAATGTGCCTCTAGCCCTCACTTCCCTCCTCACTGTGACTTTCCGTTTACCAGTCGGCCCCCGCCTCTCCCTGTTCTGTGGACAATGACCTCCTGGCACAGGAGTTTTGTCATTTTTATTCCTGCGTTCCAAGCCTACCTGGCCCTACAGAGTACGTTCTTAATGTATGTTGATCGAACACATGAAAAGGGCGAGGAGGCTATATGAGGGGAAAAGTAAATGATTTCCTTCAAGTTCTCCCAGCAAAGGGGCAGTGCAGCCAGAACTGAAACCCAAGAATTCTGGTTCTTCACAGAGCATTCCACGGAATCATGCTAGCTGCAGCTTGGCTCAGCTTCGACGGGGGTGGGAATGTTTGGCTGGGACAGCGCAGCATCTCCACGGATCACCCTCTTCACGCTGGGGCGCTCTCCGTCCCCCAGCGAGGACATTCACAGCCCGCCCCAAACTGGAACCGCTGCCGTCTTGATGATTAAGGCAACAGCGCCACCTCCTGGCCTTAATGCCTCCAGTTGTGGCTTGACTTAGGAGGTCTTCGGCGCCCTCTTGTGGGCTTTCAGAAGATGCAGCACAAAAGCGACTTCGTTATCCCCAGGTTACAACTTACTCTGATGTCCTTGGGGCCATTTCCACCTTTGATGTTTGAGTAATTCTGGTAGCCTGTGCGCTGGAACCAAGACTAGGAAGCAAGACTTTATAACAACGTAGAATGCAGACTATTAAGAGGCATATGATGTAATATGTTGCCAAGCAAAAATGACATGGCATGCTCCTTGGTGACAAAATGTCCAGATAGCTCCTCTAAGTAGCACGTACAGAAGTGAAAACGTGACAGGTGGTGAGAAAAGAACTGTGGAGAATTATGGAAAGGAATTGGGTAGCAAAAAGAGGTGGAGGGAATGGAAGTGGGATGCTATTCTGACCTACGTGCCCCTCCTCCAGGACGGATGTCACTAACAAGGCCATTTAAAAAGAGCAGACCGGAGTGTTTTCCTCAGATAGAGTTCTAAGACATTGCCAGTTTCCCTTGTCTGTACCATTTAATAACATACCCGGCTCCTGAATTTTCACTCAGCTCTGTCGTGTTATTGACAATCATTGACAGCCTTGGCGGGGGCTCAACCTCAACTCCTCTCTCAGCCATATAAGAATCTAAGTGTCTTGGGAACATGAGCCTAACTTGAAATACACTTCCCTGAAAGGTTTATTTTAGTTTGGGACAAATCTCATGTTAATCTGTACTGCCAAGAAATTATTGATGTTGAACTATTGGTTTTCATTGCTGTCAAACATAATTTTATAGAGAGAACAAGGGGCAGTCACCCTCCAGGGTCAGCTGAGACCAAGGCTTTTGACTGGATGGGTGGGATTTTCTTAGAACCCTCTGGAGAATTAAAAAAAAAAAAAAAGTGGAAGGACATCTAGAATGACTGCTGTCTGATGAACAGCAACACCCACAGTGCAGATGCACTGCGCATCAGTGGCACTGAGTGGGTCTAGTCTAGCTTCGATGAGTCACAGACAGCGTTTTGCCAGTGCCCAGGGAGAAAGCCCAGTGAAGACCTGGAGCCCCAGTTGCAGCTTAGCTCTGAGCATATGCTTGGACTTCCTCTTTATTCCAAATGTAGACAGTCCTGCAGGGTACTGTCTAACCCACAAAGGTTGAGAAGAATGAAGAAGCAATTTGCCAATATTTGTGCAGGTGTAAGTTACTAAAGGAACCCTGGGAAAAAATCAGTATAGATGCTTTTTTTTCAGTAATGCCTCTTGAAATATTTGAAGGCATGGAGGGATGAAATTTCATGCTACTGGCCTTGTTCTCTTGTTTGTTTTGTTTTTGATTTTAATAAAATTACTTCAAAATCAAAACCAGTAGAAAATTGAGAGCTCAGAGTCTGTTCAGATGAATTGTCGCATCACAACTTGTTCTAGGAAGAATGAACTATTAGAAGTGAAATATATTAACTTTCCAAGTGTTCATTCCATTCATTTTCCCTCTGTGGGACCCAGTTTCCCTCTCGGTACAGTTGGAGGTTGACCTGTCAAGGAACTTTATGGTTCTAATGCCCTTTGGTTCTTTGAAAGGAAACCTTATATCATTCCAAGGGTGACTGCATGTCACACTGTCACACATGATGGTTCTTACTTTACAGAGAAATGTTTATTTGTTCATTCATTTCCATCCATTCATTCAACAAATAGTGGGTGCCTACAATATTCCTGACACTGCTGTAGGCACCCAGGACAAGCTGTGAATAAAGCAAGTTCTTGGCTCTTATGGAGCTTGCAATTGGGGGTAACATACAATAAAAATTTTAAAGATATATGTATGATGCAAGTACAGACCCTAGAAAGAGTGAGCAGTTGGTAGGCGGTAGCTCTGGGCAGGGCCTATTTGGAAAATGGCTTGGTTGTAACAAAAGCGGCTCACAGCAGGGCGATAGGTCGCACATGACCCCTCTTTCTAAGGCTGGATAAGAAGGTGCTTCTTTTCATCCCAAATGATGTTTTATGATCAAAAATGGTTAAGACTCCCATGCCCTCTATTACTCTAAGAGAGGGTTAATGGTTTCCCCTTGGGGCCTCATCCTCTCCAAGTGCTGAAAGGGATGGTTACCTCATAGGCCACCAGGCCCCACCTGCCCTGTCTGTAAAGCAATCCTGCCCCCAGGGGCACAGCTAAGGAAGGATGGCAGCTTAGCACCGCATGGAGCACCGCGTCTTTCATCATGCGAACCTCTGTGCTCTGCACGCTGACCAAACCCTCCTGATGCCCAATGGCTTCCCCACCAGGGACCACCTTTCTGCAAATCAATGTGACTTGTCCCCAAAGGAGCCTGTCTCCATCTTGGCCTGTGTTTTCCTCTGTCTGCTTCCAGTGTGAAGATTTGCAAGACCCCAATTCACTAGGGCACAGAATGGAGTCTGGGGCCTCAGACCATCTGTCCACTGAGAACTGTGGGTGTGGAATACTCCCAGGGCTGGATTCTGAGCCATGCCTGCCAGCAGCACACTGGTGTCCGCCTGCTGCCACCATCTATGAGATAATGTCTCTCCATTTTGGGATTGTTACATAGTTACATCAGACCTCAACGACTAGTGCTCACATTCCAGGCCTGAGACCAGTGTGACAGCAGGGAAACCTGAGCTGTGAGAGGACATTCTCAGGCTCAAAAATCACAAACCCGACAGGGAAAGGCATTTGATCTGGAAACAACACCATTTGGGTTATTTTAATGCCCTGGATTTGAGCTGGCCTTTAAGTAGAGCCCCTTCTGTCACAGGACTTTGGTGCCAAATGACCCTGGCAGATGACTTACACTTGTTTTTAACTGTAGAACAAGGTCATGTCTGGTTTGGGTGCACTACGAGTTGTATAGACCGTGGGCAGGAGGGAAGCCCCGTTCAGGTCTGTGTTTTCTGTGCACACGTCATGCAGTCAGCCGCATGGATCAGCTTCTGAGGCTTGTGGCAGATGGCCTGATGTGAGTGCAGCGAGAACTTTCTTCCTTGACCAGTCTCTGCTCCTTCCCCAACAGACAACACCTGAAACATCTACACTTGCTCAGGATACAACAGTGTGGTGTCGAAGGCCATCTAGGCAAGTTCTTTGATTATCCTGAACTTGCAACTAAAAGGTAGGGACAATTGTCAACCACTTAGTGAGCCCACCATCAGTCTATTGATCAATCAATTTATGAATCCAGACTCTTTGTGTACCTATTACTTACTGAGCATTTTGCTATGTGCAATGGAGAATACAAACCTACACACAGCATCATCTGTACTCTCAAGGAGTATAGAATGAAGGTGAACAAAAAAACAAGGCTTGTACTCAGGGCATAAACAAATGGCCAAATATTGACTGGTCTGGCACTAACGATAATTGCAATGGGAAGGAAAAGAAGAGACACTATTTCAGGGGACAAATAGCAGGAGAAAAGGCCTGCACCCATCCCACTGAGTCACTTTAAGCCTTTTTCTCTCTTAAGACTGAAGACAGAAGACCCTTTCCTGAGAAGGGTGGGAGAGTCTGCCTTCAGGCTGTCAGTATTATTGATGAGAAAGGCTTTAGATGAGCTTTTCACTTAAATGTTGAAGGCTTTAGGGTCTTATCTCTGTATTAAGGATAGATAATATTGGTGCAGGGCAGCAGAGACATCATGGAGCTAGAAGTTGGAAGACCCAGGTTCTAGTCTTGGCTCTGCCAACAAAAATAACAAGCAATTTAATGTGCACTGTGTGCTAGAAGTTGTTCTAAGAATCCTAAATATATTAATTCCTTTAGCAACTTCCCTCACCCATTCTCTGAGGAGAGTAACATTATTGTTCCCATTTATAATGGCACAGAGATTTTAAATGACAGAGGACACAGAGCTAATCAGTGGCAGAGCTGGGATTCCCACCTGGTTGTCTGTTGGCAGAGCCAATTTCTTAATCCCTGGGCTGTTGCCTCTTGAAAAAATGGGAGTGTGATCTTGGGCAAGACAAACTCTCTACATTTCAGTTTCCTTTTTGGTAAAATGAGGATATTAATAAATTCCCAAATTATCTTAAAAAGTGATTCTCAAGTTGTAAATGAGTATTGGTATAAAATATTGTGTAATTTAGAAAGTCCGATACATGTGTAAAGTATTACATTTCTCAGATTGATGATGAAAAGATAAAATAAGATGGTTCATGAAAAATACTCTAGAAAGTGAAAAATAAAAGTATACACTGTGATATAAATACCCCATCATCCCGAGAAAGGCTAATTGGAGGGGTATAGGTTCTTGGATTCCATGAAAATTTGAGAGTATGGCTTATTTTTTAAATCTGTATGGTATCCTTATCAATTTGATTTTTGTAGACTTAAAAAGGGAGAACGTAGTTTAGGTGCTTTTTATCCTAGGGAGCCCAAAGAAAGTCAAGATGTTCTTTTCAAAACGAATATCTCAAAGCTTTTTTCTGTTTTTCTTCATTTTCATCATGCTTCCTTTCTTCCTTCCTCAAATTGAGACCCAAATGAGGTGAAAGAAAATCTCTATTGAGATAAAAGTAAAAATGAAATCTAATCATTCATTCATTTGCATGGTAAACGATCAGAAAACATCATCACTGTTTCAGAAACTAGCCAAGACCAGAAAGAGGGTCTTTACTCTCTACCTGATGTTACAGAGCTGGACAGGGTCTTATCTATTATCCAGTCCAATCTCTCTATCTGGAAGGAAAGAAACCAAAGTTCAAAGAAGTGAAGAGATCTGTCCAAAATCACTTTGACCCATGACTAGAAATCATTTCTTCCAATATCCAGGCAATGTGTGTTCTGCTCCATTTCATTGCATCTGTTCTCGGTGAGTTTGGGGTGAGTGGAAATTTGTTCAAGATCCATATCATGCCTCTGTGACAATTTTGAACAATGTCAGGAGATATTTTAAAAGCCCATCTTTGAAATGGTTCCTTCTCTGCCTTTATAAGCCTGAAGAATTAAGTAGGCACCATCTGTATGGATCTCATGGATACTATTAATCACCTTTTTTCCTGTGGCCAGAACTTCCTTTAAAACTTAAATCTGCACCCATTTAGGGTGTTGCATGTTCTTGTGAGCTGAAGTGATCAATTACCACCATTAAACATCAACAAATCCCCACGAAGCTTACTTTCTATTCCCCTCCATCCCTGCCTTCCCTTTTCACATACTGGAGGCACTGACAGGAAGATAATTCAAGTCCTTTGATGTTATTGCTCCCTCCCACTTTAGCTGAGCATTATAAACAACACAAAATACAATAAAAAGAAGGGTAGGGGTACCTTTCACCAGAGGTTAGGTTGGAGATTGGAGAGTATGTCTATTAGGAGGGTAAATCAACACCATTTTTTGAGCCCAGAATTCATCAATGTCTCCTGTAGTGATAAAGAGGTCGTGTCACTCCAGCAACCAAGCAGTTCCAGCTGGATATGTGCTTATGAGATGGGTCATGATTAAGAGCTGCCAGTCTGGGGTCTGCTTCTGGGGGCATTTCCACCTTAGATTAGATAGCCAGTCTCAAAATGCATTAGAGGCAGGAGGTAGCTGGTTACTGCGGCAACAGGTCCCTCAGAGCTTCACCAGTTTCAGGTGAACTTGCTCAGGAATACCTCCTTCAGTATCCAACTGAGAAGTGGTATACTTTCACGGCAGAGGAACCATCTACAGGAGACGAAAGCCTAATGCTTCGCCTTGCTCCTGTGGAACTTGGTGTTCTTCCTGTCATCTGGTTTAGTTGCTGAGATTTTGAGGGGTGTGGGCTCTACTATGTGTGTAGGAAGATGGAAAGAAAATTGCCATATGGCGATGAGAATTCCAAGCCTAGCTGAAGGAAAGAAAAATGTTACTCATTGAGACAAGAAGGCTGCAAACTTAATTTATGGATCAAGTAACTTTGTGCAGGCAAAGTCTGTAATGAGCCTCAGTGGAGAAAATGAAGAAACTAGCCAAGGCTTTTGAGAATTTGTGAGATGATAGAAAATAGTAGATACCATGATATAGTACCTAATGCTGGAGAAAGTATAGTAAAGACAACCTGCCTTCAAGTTTACAGACAGGCATTTCTAAGGAGCAAGTTAAAATAGATGCTTGGCTACTCTGGGTGCTTCTCAATGAAGATAGCTGAGTATGCTTCAAGCAAGTTGTGCTAACTCTAGCCTATTTAAGATAAACTTTTGTTTAATTACATTTCATTTTTTGAAAAAGGACTCCTTTATTACATATTGCTTATCAGTATAGGTAGCTAAAAGTCATACAGAACTATGAACAGGTGCAGTAGGCAAGTTTTTTGCTTTTACCCATCACTTTTCCCATTTGAACATTAATTTTTCAGCAGTTTCTCACAGTTTTCAGAAAATTTCTTCATGAGTCTGAACTTGCAGAGGTGACTTGAGGGAGAGAAAGCTTTAGCAATATCTCCAGAGGCTATTTTATATTTTTTAATGTCTGATTGTTTTTACAACAGGTTTTCCATGGAAAGCTCAACAAATCACTAAACTCTTTGAGTCTCAGAATCTAGACTTAAAATCAGGGGAAGAGATTGACATGGCTAACTTTCTAGTTGTGTTTCTTAGTCGGCTCAGTCTGCCATAACAAAATACCACAGACAGGGTGGCTTAGACTATAGAAACTTCTCTCTCACAGTTCTGGAGGCTGAGAAGATCAAGATCAAGGTGCCGGCAAGGCCTCTTCTCTTGGCTTGTAGGTGGCCACCTTTTCACCATGTGCTCCCATTACCTCTTCTTCATGTGTATGAGAAAAGAGAAAGCTGTGACGCCTTTTCCTCTTCATATAAGGACACTAATCCCTTCGTGGGGCTCCATTCTCATGACCTCATCTAAATCTAATTTTTTCCCAAAGGCCCACCTCCTAATACCTTCACGTTAGGGGCTAGGTTTCGACATATGAATTGTGTGTGGGGGTGGGGGGGGGCACAAATATTTAGTTTATAATATTGTGTGAAGAGTTTGGAACATGTAAAGTATTTATTAAAATGTTTAATCTTCAGGTTGGTGGTTATTCTGATTTCATATAAGGAAATACTAGGGCAATCTTCCTCACAGAATACCAAACGTGGAGTCAAGGGCAAGATATATTGTATATTTAAGGTTTATATATAACTTTAAGTTGACTTCATATTAATTTATCCAAAAGGCAATTAGACAGCGGGGCAGCACTGTCTTTGTTTTTAAGAAAAGGGTTTTGGAAATAAACATGGAGAAGGAATTGGATGAGACAAACTACTAGTCCTAGGCTGCCTATTATGAAAGATACTAGATGAGGAAATTTTCCATTACTTGGGAAAAATCCACAGAAACTCTAATCTTATAAAGCAGTGGTCCCTAACCTTTTTGGCACTAGGGACCGGTGCTCCAATGAGAATCTAATGCCTGATGATCTGAGGTGGAGCTGAGGTGGTGATGCTAGTGCTGGGGAGCAGCTGCAAATACAGGTGAAGTTTGGCTTGCTTACCTGCTGCTCACCTCCTCCTGTGCGGCTCAGTTCCTAACAGACCATGGACTGGGACTGGTCCGTGGCCTGGGGGTTGGGGACCCCTGTTATCAAGAACTCAGGTCATTCCACCCCAACAGAGGACATTCTTCCACATCAAAAACCTCAGTATGTGGAGCTTGCTGAAACCTAAGCCCTTGCCCCAATTCCCTCCAGACTGCTAAAAAGGAGGTTCATAGCCTGCTTTTTAAGCATTAAGGCCACAGGTATGACTGCTATGTCCATACATGCACACTTATCTCTCCTAGACAAGCTGTGACCTTGTAAATGCCATATGCCACTCATAAGCCCACATCTGAGCAAGGTGCACACCTGTACATGGGAATGACTTCTGTTTCAAACGTTAGAGCACCAGCTTTCTCTACTTCATCTAAACAGGTCACCAAAAAGGAAACTTTTTGGGTCTTCGCCCATATTCAGGGAGTACAAAGCTGTCTGGAACAGATCTGATGTTAATTACCCAGTGCTTTACACTGGAATAAGTGGTTAATCCCAAGGAGGTTTACATTGGATGGAGACTGATCAATGTGCCCCCGCAGGGATAGGCTCCAGAGACGATTCCACATCATGTGTTGTGCAAATGCACACTGGCACAAGGACTGGACTTCATTCCCTGGCAGATGGGATCCTTCCTGTGCAGGCCTACTCCGAGATAATATATGACCCGAGTACTAAACGGTCTAGAGTTTCCTTCTGTTCCTGAAATGCATCAGTTTTCATTCTCATACTGAACTTCCTCCTTTGCTCCTTTACCTGCTCTTGCCCTCTTTCAAATCATGGCCTGGAAGCTTGTTCATTTTATTCCCACAGGACCAACACGTTGACCTGCAGCTTATCCAGATGTCTTTCATTAGTTTTCATTCTTAAAATAGTTGCTGCAGCAGATTCATGGGGTTGATAGCAAACACTGTACAGTGAGGAAGAATTTATGCTATCCTTTCTTTTCTTCAAGGTTACTACTTTAGAGTTTTCCTTTAGTATCTTAGACATGGCTTAATAAGCTGTCAGAGGAGGTATAAAATAAATAATTTTAAATCTGGGATGAAAGGATTTCCAAGATAAATTTAAAGAAGTCAGATAACAAGCAAAAATTTTTCTTTTTCTTCATGGTAATTGCATTCTTTATAAATTTGTGTCTGGGGCAGGAAAGAAGTTGAAAGTATTTTCTGCACACACATTTTCTTTTTTTCTTGATCCCAGTAAGATAGAATAGGTGAAGGTCAAGGGCTGGGGAGTAGATAGTGTATGTTGAGTATTTTTGTGCCTGAATAATTTTAAAAAACATTTTGAAATCAGGACCAATTTTCTTTAAAAGCATATAGCTTTAGAACCTTATAGCCCACATACTTACATTGCAAATGGCATTGTTATAAAACTGTGTGGATTTTCGCATAGGAAATATATAAAAACAAACTTTTTTCATTTGACATTTGATGTCGAATAAAGATATAAAGTCCTAAAAAAAACTTTGTCTCTCCCCTTGTTCCTCTCTAAATCTTTTGTCCCTAGCAAATTCTTTTTACTGAGTTTATTCACCTATTTCACCTCCTAAAAGTTAATAAGCATAATATTCTTTAATTAAATTAAGTAGGTATTTATTCTGTACCTACTATGCACTAGATATATATATAAGGTTGAGGAAGCATAGGGATATAATGAGAATAAAAGAGATACAAGATATGTTCCTTGCTCTTGAAGAATTATAATTATTAAAGACCCCACATACGTACATTTTTCTGAGAGGCAGTGTAAATAACTCAGAGGAAGGAGAGAGAGAGTTTGACTAGCACAGTCAGATAAAACTTCATGAAGGAGGTAGAACTTGAATTGGCCCTGACAGGTAGAGGAGGGTGCCCACCTGTGCACAGCTAGAGGAAGGTAATCTACCTGGTGGAAAGAGGAACACAGGCCAAAGGACAGACGAGAGAGCAGATAGAGCAAGCCTCTAGATTTCTGTGAAACCATCTCCATAATACATTGTCCCCAAGTAAAACTCCTATTGTCAACCAAGCCCATGAGATCTCCTAGACATATGAAGCTTTAGTGAAAGATGCCCTCACTATTCTTGAAAGAACCATTGTATTTATAGATAATAGAAAGTAAAGCTTTGACACAACCACAAGAAGCCAGAAAGGAACTGCCTTGCTATCACTTTCTCGAATTTGGACTGCATGTATTTGTAAAGGACATAAACACCAAAAGGGTTTTTGCTGTTGTTTTTCTTGCCTCCCTAATGGCAAGATGTAAAATGCAAACATTTTACTAAACTACAGTTAATCTTTCCCATAGGTATAGAGCAGGATCACTCTTTAACAAGGCACAGACAAAAGGGCTGTTTACCTGGGTTTACAGATCACCAAATCCAATTCATCCCAGTACATTAAAGTCATAGCTTCTGAAGACACATTAGTACCTTTATATGCATAGACTTTTGTGTTTATCTATTTTGGTCTTTACCCTCATGAATTTATCCAAGAGTCTGGAGGTAATTATAGCCAATTCTCCATTGCTCATGATGACAGTATGCAACAGTGACATGGAACATAAGAAGCGGGGAAAAACAGCCATTGTGGAATTATATACAAGCCCCAGACTAACTCCCATACTAACCTTAATCATTATAACAACCTAATAGGAAAATTAGCTTGCATTTCCTAAGCAAACACTGACTGGTTACAAAGAGGTCTATTTTGGTTTAAAATGAGGAGATACTGTCACTTCAAGAAATGTTTTCTAACACTGCATCTTGGTACTATCACTTATTTCATTTTCCCTCCCAATCCTCTACATTCTGGAAATAATGTGCTAGTGACTT
This sequence comes from Pteropus alecto, assembly GCF_000325575.1. NCBI lineage: Eukaryota > Metazoa > Chordata > Mammalia > Chiroptera > Pteropodidae > Pteropus > Pteropus alecto. The sequence continues at coordinate 907,280 of NW_006431288.1, forward strand.
ATACGGCAGTGCCTGTAGTTAAGGTTTGAAGAAGAATCAAGATGTGTCGATACCAGATTTTGTCATATTGGTGAAGAAACATCAAAGGCAGTAGTTCCCTGTATTTCATCACATACTTGTTTTCAAAGAATTCGAATGTACCTTCAGACGGGAGACAGGTGAGAAGTGAAAGGGAGCGGGCAAGAAGGCTCAGCAAGTCTGAGAACAGCACAGTGTATTTGCCGACGTGACTGCTGGTGCCCAAATCCCCTCTACCATTTCAGAGCTGCTCAGCTCCAAACCCTGTTGCTGTTGGGTCACAACAGGAAAAAGATTCCGATGATTTTCGCTTGTTCCTTGCTTGACATTCTTCTGTGTTTATGTCTTTTTTGATTTTTTTAAAACCAGCCAGTGTCATTGTGTAATAAGAAATATCAGACAGTCTTAGGACATGGAAGTAATGTTGGGGGCAGTCTCCCCTCACTGGCTCTCTCCTGAGAAATACTAATTTGTGTGTAGCAGCATCTCTTATCCTTTATACCCCCCGCCCCACACACACACAAAGATGGAGGCTTGCTAGCTGAACTTCACCCTTCAATGCTCTCATTCTCTCATCCACAAAGGCAGTGCAATCAACTGCTGCCTTGTGATTTCTGGCACTCCCAGAGGAAAGGAAACAGAGGCACCATGTTATGGAAAGGCTTTCCTAGTTAGGCCTTAAATACAAAAGCATCATGGTTTCTCTTCCTCCCCAATTACCACTCCTTCCCTAGTTCCCATGCCCATTTGCATACAGCAGGGTTGGCCAAGCTTCCACATCCTGGAGGAACACATCCTGCTCTCATACAAAAGGAGACAAGAGTAAACTAGGTCGGAGTAGGCTGCGCAAACCTGAGGCTTGGCCAAACGGGTACCTGAAGCAAGGCACCTCCAACTGCTCCCTCAGACAGAGGGCTGGGGTAATAACGTTGTTGACATTTTAAGAGCATAGCACTTGCACTTTATAAGTCTTGTTCTTATATATTCTCATTCAATTCTCAAAATGGTTTTGTTCCTTTTTCTGAAAGAAATTTAAGTTTCAATGAAGCTGTTAGCTGACCTCATAAATGATTAAGTGGCAGAGCAAGCTAGGATTTCAATCAGCTCTCAATTATCTCTTTAAGTTCATTTTACTTTATAGACCCCTGAAGCCACCTCACATATAAAAAACAGTGGGAACTGACTTGAAGAAATTAAAGGGGATCAGAACATGACTAAGACAGCAGTCAAGTTCACACGAGTCGGACTAAGAGCTGTTTACATGTGTGATCAAATCCCCTTGTTTCCTATAAGCGGCTAGGAATTGTCAACCTTGATGAAAAGTACTTCTTGGAAAGATTCTTCGATGCCCACTGTATAGAGGGAAAACAGTCCCAGGTTCCTTAGTCTGCCATGCCAGACAGGCCCCCTCCCATCCGACTCCACGCAGCTGGCTTCCCAGGCTCTCTTGCCATTCTCTTCCTGCATGCTGTGCTCCTACTGTGCTGCACCACTTACAGCTCTCCATGTCTTTTTAAAAACTGGATTATGTAAAACATGCATAACAAAATTTATGATCTTATCCATTTTCAAGTGTACAGTTCAGCAGTGTTGTGTATACCAAATACTGTTGTGAATACCTCCTGAACTTTTTCATCTTGCTAAATTGAAACTGCACCCATTATACAACTCCCCACTCCCCTCCCTCCGACCTCCCACAACCACCATCCTGTCTCTATGAGTCTGACTGCTCTGGGTTCCTCAGATAAATGAAATTATGCAAGATTTGTTTTTTCTGACTACTGTCTCTACACACATTGTTCATTGTTTCCTGTCTGAATATCCTCCCCATGCCTTCACCAGCTATTTCTAATTAACCCTTCAGGAGCCAATTTAGATATCATCTCAGGCTTTCCGTGGTCCCCTAATCTCAATTAAGTGCTTACTATATTGTACATTAATCACACACAATTGGAGCTGTCTGTGTTCTATCTCCTTGATAAAAGTTCGGGCCTCTTAATGACTTGATAAAGTGTGGTGGAAGAGCTGCGTTCTCCTTGCCATGCACCTGGGAGCTTGTTAAACATGCAGCATACTAGGTCTTTAATTAGATCCCAGGTAAATCACAGGCACATTTGAGTTTCATAAGCACTGTTCTCACCAGACAAGGGGTCTGCAAACCACTCATCAGCCAAATCTGGCCAGGTGCCTGTTTTTGTAAATAGTTTTATTGGAACACAGCCACAGTCATTTGTATATGTATTGTCTATGCTTTTATGCTACACTGGAAGGGCTGAGTAGTTGCAAGAAATCACCATATGGCCACAAAGCCTAAAATATTTATTCTCTGGCTCCCAACCAAAAGTGTGCTGGCTCATCTACTAAACCATAGGTTTCTTAAAAGTGAGAACATGGTCTTATTTTGCTTTGTAAGCATACAGACTAGTATAAGTTATGATACAGGCTTGAGGATGGACTAACAAGATTTACGGCTGGTTCTGCCATTTCCTTGCCAGTGATTATGGGCAAGTCACCTCTCTGTGCCTTCTTCTGTTCCTCACCTATAAATGAGGATATATAACAGAACCTACCTTACAGGGTTGATGTGTGGGTTAAAAAAATTAATGTATGTGAAATGCTTCAAGCAGCCCCTTCAGCAAATGTCACCTCTTAGCTAGTACCAGGTATTTTTAGAGTATCATGGGGGATTCGCTGATGTTGGTAGAATGACCCCTGTAACAGACACTGTCTATAAATACCTATTCTCTGCTCCTTCATTGCTAACATCTAATGATTTTTTTTAGGCCAATGAATCATGAGAAGATTCTTGAAGGGCTTCTGGGAATGGTTTCCTCATTCTTTAAAAAGAAAAAGAGAGATGCCCCTATTCTTTCACAGATACTGTTTTGTATAAATGTGATGCCCCAAACTGCAGAAACCATAAAGGTAGATGGTCTGGGAACAGTCACAAGTTCACAATGGCAGAGCAGAAAGATGAAAAGAAAAAAAAAATCTGGGCCCTTTATGAGGTCAAAATTGCTGAATCCATCAACCCTGGGGGCTTACCTACTCAGCTACTAATTTTATGGAAGGAAATAAATTCTCCTAGTAGTTTTAGTCTAAAGCATCCTAACTCCTACTGCCAAGGATCATGTTTACACATATTTTTACTCCACCCAGAACCTAACAACTGTAGTTGGGTGCAATGAAGAAAGGGAAGAGTGGTAGTAGGAAAATGAATGGATTGGGTAGGGCAAAAAAAGGATAAAAAATATGTAGGTTATAGTGCAGGCCCAGTTCTTCATTGCCTTTTATCACTCTAAGCTGGAAGTATCTTTTCCTGGTACCTGTGGCTCTCTCCCAAATGCTGATCTCCCTTGTTGTCTGAACTTGTTACCCAAGTAACAAGTTGGCAGGTTATTTCAAAGCCAGATGGGTTTTGATTATTTCCTTGGAGATATCCATTATTTCCCCTCTGGGTAGAAGGAGGGAATGAGGACAGCTTATCTTTTTGGGGCAGAGAGAGTACAGGTGTGGTCTCTTATATAACATTAAATACAAAGAAGTCTTCTTTGGTTGGAAGTGTCAAAAGATTCCGTAGAATTTATAGCCACAAGGATTTTTCTGGTGTGTCGGTTTATGTACTGGTTTTGTACCACTTCTGAGTCAGAAGTAGTAGCAGAGATTTGAAGCAGTATAGGTAGTTATGTACACATGAGGATAAAGCATGGGGAGAGATGGTAGAAGTCAGGACTCCACCTGTCCAGAAGAGCACCCTGGCCCTACATAGAGGTAAAGGATTAGCTCCAATAAGTCGGCTGGACTCTCTGCAATTCCTCACCACTGCACTCACCAAAGACAGCCAAGCTGAGATCCTTCTGCCTGCGAGAGTCTAAGGTAGATGCTTGTAGAACTTTGTAGCCATAAAATCAGTTAAGGATCAACTTCTAAGGTTAGATGGCTCCAGGAGACAGGATTTCATTCATCTCCTGGTCTTTAGGCAATAACACGCCTAAAGCCTCACCATTACAGCAGCACACATTTTCTGGTTAAAAGCCTTGGGGCAGAGGAGGGGTAGTTCTTGGGAGTGTATGGGGGAGTAAAAAGATTTCAGGACTTTCTTCCACAAACCACTTTAATTGTGTGTACGCCACCTACTTCAGTGTTTAAGAGAAACTTGACATTTGTTTTAGACACCCGTTGTCAGTCTAACCCTCCTCCAAATGGGAGGATCCACAGGCCAGTGCTAAAGGATGAGGGGTCAGCAAAGGTCTCGCAGGCAGTAATTCCCTTTAAACTGTTTTTGTCAGTTATTCACATGCATTTAATGTGTAGCACTTCCCTTATGACTGTCCCTCTGCCTCCTTCACTACCAACACTTTCTCCTAATTGTTCCATTTTTCTAATAGACACTGCCGCCTGACATGGCACCTTTGACTTCATCACTGATGTTTTTAAAGACCAATTAGATCGATTAAGAACAGAAGTAAAAAGCTTTTTGTGGGCAATCAATTTCCTGCAAGTTTGCTAATATTATTGGATCTGACTAAAAGTTCCCTGCTGGAGACTTGTGAAGAGAGAACTCTGTCATTCCTGGGATTCCTACTGCCTGCGCATTCTCGGCAGTTAGAGCAAGTGTTTCCCTTCCCCTTGGAAGCACTTAACTAAACATGAAAATTGATGTGCGATCTTGTTGAAAGAAGACAGAGAGGAGGTCACAAAAGACAAAACTCAACTGCTCTTGGGGAAGGGGTTAGGAACAAAGCTAATAAATAAAATCCTTGGTGTGATTTTCTTTCAGAAAAGGGTATAGAGGGGCAGGTGGATCTACCAGAAGCTTTGGCAGTCTGCTTTGAAGTCTTCTGGACAGGAAAAGTGCAGCCACCATGACATTCTCTATAGGGCTCATGTGTTGGAAAACAGCCAATGCGCAAGAAGTCCCTTAAGAAATATTTCCCTTTCTTTCCTGGAATTGTTGGGAAACTAGATAGAACTCAGGGGTCTGGCTTTCAAGAGTGGTCCTCAATGAATCCCCAGTTTCCTGGTGGGAACAGAGAGCTCAGAAGATTGTCTTCTCCTCCAAGGAAATTTGGCTCTTTTTTTCTTGGTCTATCTAGAGCTTGCGTGTTGGTAGATTAGGTATACGTATGCACAGGGCCAGGCCATTGGCGAAAAATCTTATGAGGAGTACAAAAAGGGCTCCTTTCTCCACTCACGGATTCTTTTTCCAAAGAACAGGATCTACCCAACCCACTAGCGACACTTCAAACACCACAATAAAAGGTATGGCAATGGACATGCATGCAATCGGTACATATATCCTCCTATCACCTGCTACAAATGGAGGAGAACTGAGGGGAGAAACTGTGCCACTGAGACCCATGTCTTCTGAGCTACAGCCAAGATCCAAGGCACAGGCTTCCTGACTGGTTGGTGTCTGGGTGGTGGAGTAACGCTCCTTTCCTAACCTTCGAAGAACAGGTGAATAACCTATGGTTAAGGGAAGACGCCCATCCTCTTGGGGTTGCCTGTGGTATCTGAGGCAGAAGTGGTCACTGTAGATTCCTCAACTGAGGCACTGAGATCCAAGAATTCCAGGATGACGTCCCAAAGGCAGTAAATCAAATGCCTGAAACAAATGGACAAAACAACTTAGAGGAAGGTCTAGCTCAGTCAAGGGATGCTAGATCACATTTATGACATTTGTTTTCCCTCCCCCCATCCTCCATTACTGATATAACCTGATGAAGCCTCTGATGCGGAAGAAAAGTCTCTTGAATTAAAAAGGGCTATGACTCCAGTAAAGGTAGAAATAGTACCAAAGACTAAATTTTTAGGAAATTCCATATTTGTTTATATAGCTATGTTAGCATATCAGAACTGCTCTAAAGAACAGTGAGGGAGGGAAAATCCCTGTGATATCAACTTACTAAGAATTTTCAGAGCTTCTGATTACTGCTGTTTTTCATAATTAATCACTCTAGATTTCCAGACAATGAGGCAAAAGCCAGGACGGTTGAGGAATGAGAGCTGATAGATGCCATCTGCTTTGGGACAGAGTTTGAGAGAGGAGTGGAGATACTAAATACTTTTCAGAGGCATTCTAGCCCAAGGTAACAGCCAGTGAATTATTCTAGGAGTATTCACCCAGCACTTCTGGTTACTTTGTCAGACTCTACCCTCATTATCTTATCTACCTCATATTAAACAGAGATAATCTCTAACACTAGCACTAATCACAGCTTTGCCATGAGGCCATAAGCCTACAGCTTAAAATCGTTATATGGCCTGTAATGGCCAGGTCAGGGAATGTTCTCGGTGTTCACAAGGACTGGCAGATGCTAGAAAAAACCGTTAAGGATAACAAAAAAGCCTGGAGGGTGACGGCATTTTCGGGAGTTCATGTGGGGGCCAGCATTGAGTTCTTCCAAATGTAAATAAGAGGCTGGTCCAACATTAGCTTATGACCACAGGACCATCTGCACAGGAGCCAGTAGCATAGGTTTGAGTGTGTGTGTGTGTGGACCTGGACATCATACTCTGCAGTCAGGGCCCAGGGCAAGGAAAGACTGTGTCCTGTGTGGGCTGTTCACTTAGAAACCCTTGGCACCTCTGAGACCAGAGATGGCTTGAGTTATGTTGATATTGGGTGCTGTTGGGCTGTTCACTTAGAAACCCTTGGCACCTCTGAGACCAGAGATGGCTTGAGTTATGTTGATATTGGGTGCACACTTTTCAGCCTACCTGTTGATGAGGGGTTGCTGTAATGACTCCAAGACTAGACTCCAGCTCAGCTGGCATTTGTTCACCCCAAGGATTTCTACTAGGATATCTGAAAAGGAAAATATGGATGCAGTTTTAGTGTTACCATAGAAGACTTAGATTCTATGGAGATTATCTCCTTATGGTATCTGCTATCTTTATTCAAATGGGTATTTCTGGCATACTTCTGAACTACATAGTCATACTAAAAATCCCCAGAAAACAGAGAAAAGTTAAAAAAAAAAAGTTTCTTAAATTAGGTGTCTAAATAAGAATGGGCCTCAGGAAATAATTTTGTAACCTGTCGCTAAAGCGCAGGTCCTTCTGATATAACAGCTGAGGCTAGTAACAGTAAGCGACCCTGTCCAGAGCTGAGAGTTCACTACTGTACCCTGGCTAACACAGCACAGCCACACAAACTGCCTTTCCTGCCCTCTAAAAATGGTACGAAGAACAAACCTTCTTCAGAGTTTGTTTTTATTTATTGTTACAGACCATGTACCTTACTCCAATTTATCAAGGCTGAGCTTCTGTAGGACATATATTTTCTTCCCTAGTCCCAAAGTCTACGAGTTGTCAGAGAACTCAACGTTTTCAACTGGTGGGAACAGTTCTGAGACCTGCCCCTGTTGTGTAGGCAGAGCTTCCCAGACCTGCCCCACAGCTACTACCCCAAATACTTGCAGGATCTCCACCTGCTATCTATGGTGTGGTCATAGTAATCTTTTCCATTCACTCAGCATTGCTTGGGTGAGGGGTAAAAAAATTGGAGCCCTGATCATTTTACTATTAGGTTGAGAATTGGTGGGTCAACAGATTTTTGAGTCTAACGACATTTACAGCCCTTTTAAAAATAGGGAAGGACATGGGGGTATTCTGATCCAGTAGCAATGCCGGATCAGAAGGGAATAGTTATTAGAATAACCGATTTCATTACCCAATTACCTGGCAGGACTCCCATGAGGCTCTGCAGAGCCTGTTTCTCAGTAGCCACCTTTTGCTCTTGGGTCCTTACAGGCTGTGGATACTTAGGTAAAACCCCACCAGGCCAGATGGACTCCTGAAGAAGTCGGAGGTACTGCACCCAGCGCTGTGGACACGTTAGATTAGCTACCTGCACCTCTAGCCACCTGTGGTGGAAGAGAGAAGGAAGGTCAGATAAATGTGAAGGATGCAACAAGGTGTAAATCATGGGAGTGATCAGAATAGGGCAAAGCTAAGTAGCACCAACTGTCACAAATCAAACCAAGCCAATTCAACAATTTGGGATCACAGAAACTTAGGATGAGTAATAATGATATTGTTATTTACTCAGTGTCCACTATGAGCCACACATCGGATTAGGGGGATTACAGAACACAACGCTAAAGGGGTCTTGGTCTCCAGGCAAGGCTAGAGGCTTTCTAACTCTCCTCCAGTGGGAAGCACTGTAACTGCTCAGTAATACGTACACATAGCCCATACAGTGAAGGGTTTGATGACTACACACAAATCCCTCTCTCTCACCACCTTGTCTATATCCTGTTGGTCTTCAAGTCCCCATGACCTGTCTTGGGCATATCCTACATCTGCCCTTTGCTCATAACAGTCCTCTCACTGACAAGGCCCTCTCCTTTCCAGTAGCAGAGGTCTTCCCTTCTGGCAAGACCTGTTTAACCCTCCCTCCTCCACAAAATCCTTGACCAATCCAGCTGGAAGTGCTCTCTCTCCCCTTAGACCTCCACTGACACCTAATTGCACAGCTTTGAAACTAATATTTTACTTTGGAATATAAGTTATTTTTTCATGTGTTTATTAAGCCTTTACTTTTCCAACTAAATTATAAGCACCACAAGAGTTCTAGATTTTACACTTCTAAAAAATTTCCTGCAGTGCCTTAGTGCTCAAGAAATGTTTACTGACTGGCAATTATAATGAAAATTTCCCCCTTTGTCTAAATTTCAAAAATGAGTCAATAACTCTGAAGGGGCATATATACCAAGTCTGCAGATCCTGCAAGGCATTTCTACCTTATTCTTTATCCTATTTTCGCATGTTTTCACAGTCATGTGGTCACTAGCTAAAATTCAAGACCACTGAGGCCTCCTTTGCATGTACTATGGTTGATACTGGCATGGCTGTGACTGTAATGGATGGACCATCAACTGCTTCTACTCATGGTTGGAAGGAAGACTCTTTGGTACAGCACCACATGGCAGCTCATGCCATTGCTCCTATACCCGAGTCACTTGTCACTCTTCCAAGAGCAGAGAGGGCTGCCAAGGAAAACTTTATTTAACCTCCACTCTGCCAGACAGTCTGCATTCCACTCAAGCTAGGCATTCCAGTGTTGGGGGCTGCAATTCCCCTAGTCCAGGGCTCACAAATGACTCTAAGAATAGTAAGTCTGAAAGGTAATGGCAGGGCAAGAATGGCAGACATTGATGGAGATCAAGAGCGGTACAAAGCTGCTCTTGCCCAAAATAGCCATCAAGATCGTATTAGTTATTATTAGGGCTGCATCTCCTTTTTATAGGGCTTCTCATTCAGTGAGTCTAAGATGCCTGATGAAAGAGATCCAGCCACAAGAATTCCTGTTCCTGTTTATAGAAGACGGTCACCAAAGGGGTTGGATGCAATGACCTGATCTGGTTCTCTGCAGGGAAGCAAGTGACCCAACTCTCTTACCCCAAGTTCTCTTCTTCACCTTAAGCCACATGTACTTGTTAACTTTTGCTAAATTGAATGATGAGTACTAGGGTGTCATCTAAGTGATCTGAGGTAGAAGGGCTAGGATTTGAAAACCAAAATCTTTAAGTCCTCCAAAGAGCCAGAATCCTAAACAAAAAACCTTTAGCTAGAATTAGTTCTATTCACATATATTTCATTCACATATACATACAATAAGCCAGTCTGCTCTTACTTTTGGAGCCAATAATGCCTGCAACTCAATTCTTCAAAGGTATCTTGGCATCCACTCAACCCTTCCTAGACTAAGCATACTATCCAACAGCAAATCTGGGTACCTTGGTCATTTTCTGTGCACGTCTCATAATATATGAGCCTGACTGTATTGAATTAATGTTAATTCACCTAATGGAAACAGGACTTTTCGCTGCACTATGTGACTTAGTGACTGAAGCATAGAAATGCACAATAAACTTTAGCATTTGGCAAACTAAGAATTTCTAAATTTATACATATCTACAGGACTACGGCTTAAACTCTAAGTGAGAATGTCAGGAAGAAGAATCAAACTATGATAAAGTAAAAATAAGCCCTTGATGATGAGGATGAGTCAGTGAATCAAACTGAGGTGTAGGATTTGACTAAGATAACAAGCAGAACTGACAAAGATGACTAAAATCTCCAAGTTAAATATCAACTGCTCATAAAGTATCACTGTCAAGTACTATAAACCCTGAGGCACAGAACTGATGTACAGAAAGCCCTAGAAGAGTCAGTCCCAGAAATATAAGAAATAGGACTTATGCAAACTGGCAGAAATAAAACAAACTTCACGTCTAAAAAGAGAAATATAGTTTAGAAAGTGGTTTCTATTTGCTAGGCGCTACAGTTTGTTTTCCTTATTCTTTTTCATACCCCAAAGGCAAAAGACAAAAATCACACATACTTGTACCACACAGATTTACACATTCCTTCTCTTCAGGATTCTCCTCTTGCCCAGGTTCTTCCCTCCTCTAAGAAAACAGAGGCTTTCTCCTGGATGTTAGCCTGCAATTAATCTGGTTTCATCCCTAGCCCTAGGCAGCCCATGGAGAAGACCAGGGCAGTAAATCTTTCCTGTTCACATAACTTCTGAGATACAGTATCTCTTTACAAATAATAAATATCTCAATCCGAAAGGAAAAAATGATCAAGCCTAAACCAAGAAAATCACCACCACCCCACCCCTACTACCATTGCTAAAACTTGCCTTGCCTTTCAGACAATACAAAAACTCTGAGCTGTAGAGCAATTTCTAAGGCACGCTTTATTATTAAATACAATGCCTTTCTTAAATTGTGAATGACATCTCATTTGCTATGCCCAACACCGAACATAGAACCAATAATTGATAAGAACGAAGAGGGCGGGGGTTTCTTCACTCAATGATCTCTTCTCTCCATTTTCTCTTTCTTTTATTCACAAAGTGAAGCTCCATACACACCACCAGTGCTTTATCTAACTTCATGAATTCTCTTAGTCCTGCTCAGTCTATTCTGAAA
>NW_006431288.1:918265-936856 GCF_000325575.1 Pteropus alecto
TAGGGAAAGCGAGATTAGGCTTTGTAGTATCACAGAGAGACAGATGTCTTAACTCCTCCTCATTAATTCTCTTGATCTCTCTATTCCACATGTTGTCTTTCTATTCTTAATATAGGAGTGAGAAGGTTAAAAAGAAATCTGTGTCCTTATAGTTATCTTGAAGCGAAAGGAATGAACTTTATGTGTCTGAAGTCCAATGTATCACAGGAGCTTTCCAGTATCAGTTTCTGGAATCTATTATGCTAAAAGAAATCTAGAGTTTCAAGGTAGACACACACACACACACACACACACACACTCCTCTTATAATTTATTATGAATTATTTATAAGGAATCATTTAGTAAATACAAATGCTATTGTTTATGTAATACGAGACACATGAGGTAAATACACTAAAATAAATATGGCAGAGAAGAGCCTCAAATAGCATTGGTTTTCTTTTCTACTACTATTCCAGTTCTAATATTTCATTTAGGGATATTTCCTCATACTATCCTACCTTTTTCCCCAAAGAAAAGAAGAAGAAAAAAACCCAAACCGGGTCTGTTCGGTCAGGCCATCTCTGAATGACTCAGAGCAAATGAAAGCCTTACTAGTAGGTCTAGAAATAGGCAACAAAGTGAGAAAAAAACAACAGATTGACACTGAGACATTCAAGAGCTTCTCTGATGCCAAACATGGAAGGAGTGAGGATGTGGAGATTAAGGCTTTCCATTATACTGGGAGTGCATGTCTCATCCATGTTCAAAAGAACCTGGTTTGAAATAGCTATAGATAGAAGAATGAAGCAGTGGCTAAAAAATGAAACAGTTTAATACTAGGCTTAAGATGGCACTTCAAGGTTAGTGGAAGGTCAGTTCCCATCAAAACAGCAGAATTAAATCTCATAAGTAGGGGAGAAAGATTTAAAGACCATGTCTAATCTAATTAGCCAGATTTCCTTCACTTCTTTTTTAAGAGCCGCTATGGCTGAGTGAGGAAGGGCCCTGGGTAAGTATGGCTTAATGGAGAAGATCGGGGACAAGGATAGTGAAATCATAACACAGAAAATATTCCTAAGAGCAATGACAATATTCTAACGAAAATGCCTGGTGCAGTCTGCAAAGAAAATAACAGACAGTCATTCCTTGCACCATTTTTATCCCCTGGGCTGTACCTCTGTAGACAACCCAAGGGCAATTACGTTTCAACTTCATGGTAAGGTACCAAATACAGTTCAAAGAAAGAAAAAAGGATGGTCAGGTTAAAGCTTCTATTATTCTAAACAGATCTACAGTAGATTAGAAGTGTCAACTCATTTTATTACCCTTAGAGCAGGGTTTTCCAACCTTGGCACTACTGATGTTTTCGACTGCTAATTATTGTGGAGGGCTGTCCTGTACATTATTAAATGTTTAGCAGCATCCCTAACTGCCTCCCTCCCCAACACAATCAGTGTTGTAAGTCAATCAATGATGTCTCTAGACAATGCCACATGTCCTCTGAGAGACAAAATCGCTCTCTGTTGAGAATCACTGCATTAGACTAAGGGTCTTTTGGATACAATGTATCAGGACACTTTTATAGTCATTTTAAAACTGGTGTTTATAGCACAATATTTTTCAAATTGTAGGATGAACAGCATTTGAGGCCATATAATCCTTTGTGGTTTGTGACATTTAAACACATCTAAATAGAAACAGACTAGAAAACATTAGAATGCATCTCATGTTTCGGGACCTTTTTTTCATATATGTATGTATATAAGGATATAACAGATATATATCTGTGTGTATATGTGTGCCTGTGTGTGTTCACAATGGGTCACGATGTAAAAAAATTATTTACTGTGGGTTGAAATTTAAAAAAAGTTTGAAAAGCACTAATATGTATAAAAAATTAGGAATTACAAGAAAAGGGGTAAAAAAGCCCAAGCCACATTTTTAGCCTCCTGGAAACACTCCCCACCTCCACCTACCCCCAAGCACCCTGTAAAATGTTTACAATGGCATAAACCATGAACGCTGTGTTCTGTAGCCACAATCCTAGTGCATTACTATGAGTATTTGCTCATTAAATCAATAGCCCCAATCTATAGGGTAGAGACAAAGGCCATCTTGAGGGTGATGGTGTGGATCCAGGGCATTCCCATTAAAGAAGCTGTTTTTGCTAATTTCACACCTGATAAAAGTAACACTTTTCTTCCCTCTGATTCCCTTCCCAGGCCTCTGCTTTCCTGCCGTAGCCCCTTCTTGTGTTTATACAGTTCCTCCGTGGCTGCTCTCAGCTCTAGGCTTCTCAGTTCTATAACTAGCCAGACCCAGGTCACTCAGCTGTGTCTGAGAAAGTCCTGCATTGTTGCCCTCTGACTCTTTTGTTGCCCTGTATTGGGATAAGAATGAGGAGTAAATAAACTTCAAAGGCAAGAAACTCCTGTTTCTTCCTCTCAATGACTATTGTAAAATGCAAAATGGTTCATGGAGCCTACATAATTTCTTCTTTGATTTTTGCTTTTATGTTTTAAATCACAGATCCACATCTTTAAAACACATGCTTCAAGGGTAGACTAAATACTGCCTTAACCCCATGATTTAAGAATCTGAGTTCCGTACTTCTATATCAGCCACAAAGAGTTTTTGTTACAACTTATGGATATAAAATATACATTAAGAAATGAAGCATTACTAATCAAGGATTAAGAATTATCTTAAGAAGTCACCAATCCCAATCTCATCAATTCATACATGAAAACATAGAGAACCTAGAAGGAACATTTCATAATAAGAGACTACTTCAGAGTTGGAAGAAAATGTAGAGGTTATCCCTATCCAACCTCCTCACAAAGCAGTATCATGTGAAGTATCATGGCATAGCCCTTGGCATAGCCAAGGGTTCTGGCCTCTGGATCCAGAAAGCTGGGCTTTTATCTTAGCTCCACCACCAATTAGGAATGCAACTTTAAGGAAGTTGCTTAATTCTTGAAAAGGATCATTTCAATTCATTAGAGAGGCTTCTTAAATACTGGCAACCAAAATCTACTTCCTTGCAACTTCTAGTCATTGCTCCTACTTCTACCCGCTGAAGTTAACAGGGTTTACTGAAGTTACCAGGTCAAATCTCTCTTTCATAAAACAACACTTCGTGTTTTTAAATACATCTATCATTTCTCTCCTAAGTCTCTTCTATCAGCTATATATCGTCGATTCCACCAACCTCAAAATTGAGTATACCATAAGGTTGAGCACACAGAAGACACTCAATAAATGTCTGATGAATGAAGGAGAGAAATGAACCACTTGTCATCCTGGTTCTATCCTCTGGGTGTATGCTGCTTTGTTATTCTCTTAAAACAGAGTACCCAGAACTAAACACAATCGCCAGATGTGCCCTAACCAGCAAAGAATGCAGAGACTTAGTGCTTTTCCTGAACCAGACACTATATTTCTATCACTATAGCTGAAGGCTGTGTTGGCCTTTGGGGCGTACAAATCAAAGCACTGACTCATACTGAGTTTGTAGTCAACTAGAACCCTACCTCTCCATACACACTTTAACAAAAAATTATATGTCTATCTGTTAAGCCTAGTCTTGCCCTTTTATACTTGTGCAATTAAAAAAAATATATCTTTAATATTTTATCTTTAATATTTATTTCTATTAAATTTCATCTTGTTGGTTTTAGACTATCATTCTAGCCTTAATATTTATTTCTATTAAATTCCATCTTGTTGGTTTTAGACTATCATTCTAGCCTTTTGAAATCTTTTTAAATCTTGATTTTTGTCATCCAGAGTATTAATTGTACCTTTAAGATTAGTTATTTGCAAATTTACTGATAAAGAATTTAATAGGGTAACAGAGCAATGCTCTATCACTAGAAATTTCCCTTCAGGTTGACATCAATTTATTATACAGCCTTAGGCTAAATATACTCAACTAGCCACAAATCACTTAAAAGTACTACAGTCTAGGTAGGCTATGTATATCCATTCTGTCTGCATGGGTATTACAAAAATATGGCAAAAACTTGTTGAAATACATATACAATGTAACAACTAACACACTCCTTTTGTTTAATGGTCTAATAATCCTGCTAAAGAAATTAAAAAACAAACAAACCATGTTTATCAGGCGGGACACGTTCCCATTGAATGCATACCAGTTTCTAAGGTTCGCCATTCCCTTCTCAAGTGTTCACAAGATGTATACTTAATAAACCGTTTTAGAAATGTCCAGAGATGAATGTCAAATTCAACAACCTACATCCATTTTTTAAAAGGCATGATATTTTTCCATCTCCAATACATCTCCACATGACAATTTTCTTAATGATCTTATATCTTCATGATAAATAAACATTTCTCAGTTCCACAGAATATAATTCATCTGGATCAGGTACATGAGCTTTAGAATAGGTTAAATGCTCTCTTATTTTCATTCCTATTTTAGTTTTCAATTCTAGTTTAATCATGTTTGTTCAATGCTTCTTGTTAGACCATTTTCCTTAATGGAGAAAAGAGAAATCAAATAGCCTAGCAAACAGCAGACCAATTTATTGTTGAATGAGTGAAAAATTGCTTTCTCAATGTTACCAGTTAATACCACAACATCTGTTGCAAACAGTTTACCTATATTTTCATTGTTCTTCTTGTTTAAAAAAAATTTTTTTTTTTAAAATTTTTTTCCCCCTAACATTTACCCACAACTTCAGCTCCTTCTGTGTTTAAACTTACTGGACACCATTCTTATTAGTTCCATTGTTATTTTTTGTATTACTCAGTATATGTTCCTTCTCTCTATTTTTTTCAATCTGATGTTCATCTTCAGTCTGAACTGTTAACTACCCTGTTTTCATTTGATGCTGATTCTTTCCTTACTTATTGGAATTGTGTTTAATTTGGTTATTCCATTTACTCAAAACACATTGATTAAGCTTCTTTTAAGTGCCAAAAGAATAAGTTTGCAAGGTTTAGGGAGCAGGAATCTCATTTAATTCATTTTTATATCTTCCTTAGGATTTACCATAATAGTGCCATTCAATGTGATAAACAATCAAATATTTACTGAATGAATAAATCCTAGTTTACAACTCTCATTGATAACTTCTGGTATTAAAATTTTAAGTTCAATTTTTATTATGATATAGAAAACAGTACTATTATCTATCTCATATTCTGTTACATTATCCTGTGAATTCTAGTATCTCTAATCCACCTCTGCTTTCCCTTCTCTCTCAGCTCTTTTCCATAATATCCAGTTTTAGCTATATCTCAATTTTTTTTTTCCAGCTTCTTCCTCTTTATCGAGTTGGTGGGTCTCCTGCCAAGTATCTTTTTCCTACTATCCTTGAGTTATGTATGCTCTATCTGTAGTCAAGAATATATCATGTGCCAAGGTACAGAAAATTTAAAAACCTTCCCTTTTCACTAGCTACACAGTTAACTGTTCATTCTATATTTTCCTTTTTCTTCCCAAGACAAAACTTATAGATAGAAGAAAAGATGAAAATACAATCTGAGTCCCCAGGTCCTTAAGTTTTTTCTCAAGAAGCTCAAAATTATTAGATATAGTCCATGCTTCCTCATGTGTCATTTATTTTTATATAAAAGTAGATAATAATCTATTGATTTAATAACAAGACTTTTAATCACAAATCAGATATACTGTTTAGAAAGATATATCGTCCTATTAGTTATGCTTCTTAATCCACAAGGTAGAAAACTGAGTCATTCTTGATTTCTCCTTCTCCTTGACTTGAAATGTTTTCCTAAATGTTTTCAGAGAATCAGCAATATTTAAATGCTTTTTCTAAGTTATAAAACTGATCATGCCATCATTTGTTTGTTTGTAAATGGTTTCCCACCCAAGGAGGAACAAACTATGTTGTTTGAGTGACTCTTACGGCTCTGGATGAGTTGGTGCCTATTAACCTCTTCAGTGTAATCTTTGGCCAATTTTGCTGCATACCTTATAGTCCTAATTATACTCGAATTCTTCTTTGAGTACCACAAATATACCATACTCTGCCTTTAATGCTCTATTTTCCAATGTCTGCTCTCAACTTTCCTTCATCCTTTAAATCCTATCTCAGATATCATGTATTCTGTAAGCACTCCCCGGGCCTCTCATAATTGATTACTTAGTCCCTTCTCTGAATCACATATAGAGTTCTTTTTAAAGTCTTAATTTATACTATAAGTCCTTATTTATAAGGTAACTTCCAACAGAATATTAAACTTCCTAGGGTAGTAATTTGGGGTCTCTTTTGGTATTTTGATCACTTAACATAGTGTCTGGCACAGAGTAGGTAATCAATAAATATTAGTTACTAAGTGAATTAATGCCATATGTGGGACAAACACAGCTCAAAATAAGCTTTGCAAAAGGTGAACATCAGAATACTTAAAGCAGCAGCAGAATAGCAAGCTCGTGATTCTTTGTACTTGAGGAGGACAATAATAGATTAAAAGAAATAGTGGACAATCTAGAAATCCTTTGTATTTGGCATTTTATATGTATTTATGTAAACATCTGCCAGATTTATTTTCCTAATAATTTTTTGTTTAGGCTAATATTAAAATTAAACTGTGTGCCAATACACCAGCTGTAGGGTAGATGTTGTAAGAAGTACGCTGGGTAATAAGTCAGTTAAACTAGAATTAAGCATTCATCATGAATAATCTATACAATTCACACCTGATTACACATCCCCCTGGAAGGGAAAAAAGGTAGAAGGCAAGGGTGTGGGTCAGCCATGCTTCATGTCTGGCACACTCTATAAATTCTAGAAAAGAAAGACAGCTGCCAGCAGCCTATGTTTTTGTTAAGTTTTCCTGGCAAACAGGCCCAGAAGATAAAAGAGACTAAAAGTCAAACAAAAGCGAAGGGGTTATGAAGACTGTGAGTCATACTTGTATTTTGGGAAGTGCCCCTGATGGATGGAATAGCATCAAATTGATCCAAAGCCATTACTTAAAAGACTAGTAATAAGAAAAAGAGGTAGCCGAATGGCAAAAAACGACGAAAAGCAAAGGTCAGGCTACCTTTCCAGCAAATACAGAATGAGAGGGAGGCACTGGGGGTTCTGTGTTCATGGGACAAATGAGACTGACTGCAAAGGGAGATCTCTCGAAATCTGTTCTAGATTATTGTGACACCGTTAGGATTCCAATTTGAAAGTTTATTACACAAATATAGTATACCTCTGAAGACCTTCAAATCAATTTTCCTCAGCCCCATACTATGTTACTATCAATGCACCATAATCTAGCTCTGAAAAATCAGGGCTAATAGACTTTAAAGCTGGGCAAAACCAAAGTCATACTTTTTGGATGACTGCCTGCTATTCGTATGATCTAAGTAAAAGCAGCAGCAGGACATCTTTCTCACGACCAATGAATCCCTCAGAGTCTCTGGAACAGCCAATTCCTTTGCTCCAAGCCTAAGAGATTCCTCTGTCAGGAAGAAGTCACGACAGTTTTCACCTCAATATAGAGCATAAAACAGATTCACACCTGTGTGAGGAAAAGACTCCACAGCCAGAAGAGGCTTTGCACAGACAGTATATTGTACTGAGTGAAACTTAACACTGAAAAGACACAAACAGGTTTGAGCTTGGCTTAACCACTTAAAAGCTGAATGAACTCTGAGTTCTGGCTTCCTTCTTAATGAAATGGACTAATTCTCGCCTTGTCTTCTTCACAAGTAACCAAGATCAAATGAGAAAAATGAAGGCAGTTTTCAGAGTGCTTGTGTGTTTATGCATGTGTCAGAGAAAGATTCCTTTGGATCCTCTGTAAAAATCCTACCAGATCCAAGGATCTAAATGGTATTTTAAAAAGACTGCAGAGGGACAGACTCCATGGGGTTATGGGTGATTTGAAGACTGTTTTTGAAATCCTTCTTAAAACTAGATCTTTATACACTAATCAATGAAACTTTCACTAGTAGGGACTGCAGGATCCAAAATGAATCCTTCTTTCTTTCTTTGGTTCCCTGTAAACAGCAAGTCTGGCTCATTCTATGGCCTGGCTCATTCTCCGTCACCAGGTAGATATTCTGACCCTTTTCTCAGTGCCTAGGGCAGAGAAGCAGGTGGAGAAGGAGAAGGCTAATTAAAATGGCCACCCATTTAAAGGAATATCAAGTCTGGTGGAGGGGAAAGGGCAGGGAGAGGGAGAGAACTGCTTAAAGCTGGAGCACTGGGAAGACAAGCAAGACATAAAGGAGAGCAGGAGGCAGGAGTTTAATAACTCTCGACAACTAGACCCTCTGTTTTTCCTGGTGACCTTACCTCACAGGGGGCTCTTCGGGTTCTGCTCTGGGCAAAAGCTACCAATACAGGAGAGGAGGGAAGATTGGAGAAGGGACAGGTGATAAGTATGTGCTCTACTGGACTGGCCAGGCCCCCAACTCCTACAAATAATACTGATCACAGATTTAGAGTACGTTCAACCATGATTTGGAAGAGAAGAATTAGGGACTGTATTTAAATAAGTCACGGTAGACTTTCAAATTATGCTGTGGTTAGAAAACAAGGCAGGGAGAAGAGGCAGTGGTCGAGGGGCTCATCCTTGTGGGTGAAAAAGGGGTCACATACTAAACCTGACAAGCTCAGGGGAGGCCCATGTGGCAGCCCTTATGAACCCAGAGACCAAAGGAACCACACAAGTCGGTCTGAACATAAAAATTCCTAACTAAAAGCAGATCATGATGGGTAGTCACATCCTACTGTAGCTTCCTTGACAAAGGGCAATCTTTACCTTTTAAATTGTCTATTGTCTTTGTGCATCTAAGATAACAGACCTTTGAAATGTCAGAGTAATTTTCTTTTCCAGACTCCTTGAAGGCATGAGACCACAGATCATGCTGTTATCTTGTTCTCTGCATATCATCTCTATGTGCTGTAAATGTTAACTATCCTGTACCTACCACTGTAAGAGAAGTATGTTTCCCTATTTTGCCTTTTTATCCAATCCCAGAGATTTCCCTGCTTTGCTTTCTTTTGCCTCCCTAAACTACCACTAATGACTTTCATGTAACCCTCCTTATGTCACTTCCTCCTTTGATTCTAATGTAAAAATAAGATGCAAAACTGCCATTCTCTGGCACATTTTCTCAATCCGTTGAGATTTTTCTTTCTGGCAACTGTCATCAGTTTGGCTCAAATAAATTCTTGTAAGACTTTTTCTTAGGCTGGATGTTCTTTCAATGACATCCTAAAGCTGCATTTACACAGTTAGCATACTATGTTAACTAATCTGACATGTTAACGTGGACTGTATATTTATTGAGGGCTAAATTCCCCCCAAGAAAACTTTTGATGCCATAATTATATCGGTGCTAGATTAAAGTATACTTCCTGCCAATTCACCTTTACTCCCCCCCTGCTCTAGTACCAAACAGGTCTATTCCTCCACAGGCATCTGGTGAAATATATGTCTAAAGACAGAGGTAAAGACCAAAACTGATGCATTAACAGGTGGCTGCAGCTCCAAAACCAAGTTAATAGGAAAAAGCTAAATGACCTCCATCCACGGCAAAGAGAAATAGGAAATGCCCTTGATTGTGTAACAGGTTGATAAGATTCCCAACAGCAGTGCAATCTAGCACTGACCACCTCTGCCTCCGTGAGACAATAATCTAAGACTGTGGTATCCAAAAGGGCCTTGAGTATAGGACCAACCAGTTTACAGAGAGTACTGACAACATTTTTCATCTTCAGATGTCCAGCTGGTTTCATCACTGCAGACTCTCTGATTCACTCTGGGTTCCTAAGGCAAAACTGTTCTGAGTGAATCAGTATCAGCACTGAGTCCTTGAGGGATGGAATGCACTCAAAGGGGTGACTTCTGGCAGTACACCCTGCTCTGAGAAGCAAGTTTATGTTGAAGAGTGATCAGAAAAGAGGGGAGAAGGATGAAAGATGAAAAAAACTGGGCTTTTCTAGAAGTCAGTGGCACCGAGGAGAGGATAGATAAGTAGCCTCTGAATCATGGAGCATGGTAGCGAAAAGTTTTGATTGCTAGCACCTCCAAGGCAAAGGTCTATAATTGCAAAATAAACAGGGCTCCCACCAAGTACCGTTTAACCTGCAGCGCCTCCTGGTGCCCAGAGGGAGAATTCCTGTCTTAATTCCCCCAAGGAGCAACAGCCTGGTGGGCCTTTCTCTGTCTTGTGTGTTAAGTGCACACACACTCAGAAAGGGGCTGGCTGAAAATATTCAAAACATATTAAAAGGTTACTTTTTATTTAAAAGTAGAAATAAAGCTCCATCCCTCTCTTTAAAAATATTTCAGTGCCTGGAATATTTTTACCCTAAACCAGTCTAAACAATACCTATAAAGTCTAGCTTTAAACATTTATTTCCTCAAATAAAGCCTATCTAATATTTACCCCAAGAACCCAATTTTTTTTTTTTTTACTGTATTTATGATCTATTCTGTGTCATTTTACTTTATATTGTTCAATATTGCTCACTGATTCTATTGGTTATCTCCTCTCTTAGGCTGAAAGGACCTTAAAGTAGAAATAGTACCACATTAGGTCTGAAGAGCTAGCACATAGCAGGTACTTAATAAGTACACACAGGCATCAAATCTTACACTTTACAAAAATTATTTGTAAAGAGGCCACTATAACAAGAACTAAATAAAGTTAGTTTCCTAGAAAACAAAGGAAGAGAGTCGGGAGTACCTGGATTAAGGGGCAGGATAGTTCTCTGGTTCTAAAGAAACTCTGAGTTTCTGCTCTAGATGTGACTGGGGGAGATTTTAAGCATGTAAGATAGGATGGAGTACATAGATAATATGAAGGAGACCCTGATTTGAAGGATACAGAAGGCTGTCTCACAGAGTCTTTGCTATTAACAGATTACAAAGCAAGCTCACTATAAAGATCTCTCTAAAAATCCATTAAAATGTAAACATGTTGTCTACTCTACATCAGATGTTACTACCCCAGCAAATAAAGAGTCTCCAAGGAAATGGAACATGGAGCTTGTAAAGATGAAGAACTCACATATATTGAATGCTACCAAGTGCCAGGCATACATCAAGAGAGTTTTATTTATTATGCCTTATCCTCCAACCAACTTCATGAGCTAGGAACATTTAGAGAGTAATTCAAGGCAAAGAGAAGCTAAGTGACTTGTCCTAAGTTACACAGATAGTAGCCTCAAGCAGGATTTGAACTCAGATCTGTCTAACTTCAAAGCCCATATTCTTATTTTCCTATCTGGAAGGAAAGAAATTAAGAAGGCACAACAGCAGGAGATGCTTCCAGAGAGGACATGCTTAAAGGCCCATGATGGAAGAGGGCCCTGTGTTCCTTGGGAAAGGAGAGTGCCGCTAGAATGGAAGACAGCCTGAAGAGCCCAAAGGCAAAACCTCTTTGCTCAGGCCCAAACATGGCTCTGGAAATTGGGGTTGCCCCAATAGAGCTGTGGAGGAGGGACGTAAGATATATTCAGTTTACATTTGAGTTTCTTATCTCCAAGAACTGTTAAGAATCCCTGAGATTCTCACTAGTGATTAGCAGATTTCATTAGAATAGCATGTGATGTTCATTTCTTCAACATAAATTTAAGTGCCTTCCATGTGTACATCTGGGTGCTTACCATTCAGTGGTGAATAAGATATAGTCCCTGCCCTCAAGATGTGTAACTGTCCTGGGTTCCTAGTTACAGATGGGCAAGAGATACCAAAAACTTGACTTGCAAAAAAGGTTCTGAGGTTTAAATAACTCATGATATTGCTTTTTTCTTAACTCTTACAATGACCAATTCTGTATCTTTGTTTGAGTATATGAGAATTTAAGAACATGTATCACACACAGAAGTACAAAACACATGCAGAGGCACACAGCCAGTCAGCTAACATCACCTGTTACAACCTTAAAGATGTATTCAGGTAGAAACTGTCGTCACACAATAAAAAAGGCATGCTGTGTTTATCCTAATATGGGTGTAAAATAAATGACACCTAAGAAATGTGATAGAGAGGCTGCTCATATAGTAGGAGAGACTGTTGGCCCAGTCTATAGAAGTCAAGAGCTTCCCTTTGCCAAGGTCTAGTGGGAGAGGCATGGGACAAGCAGCATTCTTTTCACCAAGGAATCACAATACAACCTGAACAAAGCCATCACGGTAAAAAATTACTTTCAGTACCTATAAAAATAGCCTGAGTCAGTAATTAGGGGGCCGGGAATAAATGACAGGAAAATCTGAAGACTTAGTTTGAGATAATTTTCTATATGGGATTTTAGCAAAACTACACAATTTTCTACAGAAGCTGTGGATAGAAAGAGATCAGATGTAAGATTTATTACCACACAGCACTAGAGCTGAATTGAAAGAAAAAGTTTATGCAGCAAAGGGAAAGACTCTGAATTTTAACTCTGATAATCTTTTTCAGAATGGGAATAGGATGTAGTACAGAGATACCCAAGCAAGACTATACAACCTCTGATCCCGGAGTACTGTAAGAATAAAATCAGAATACGCAGGTGGAAATGAATTTATATGCTACCATCACATGTATGTGTCCCTGAAGCCAGTTAGGTGGAAAGCAAGAGGGATTAGATGGGAATAAAGCACAAGGACTTTCTAGCGGCTTTGTGAGAAAGCTTGCACAGTGGGGAAGCAGTATGGAGTAGTAGAAAGTGTACGGATTTTGAAGCCAGGATGACTTAAGTGGAACCTTGGGTATGATTTCAGGATAGCTATTTAATCTGAATATCATTTTCCTCACCTGTAAAATGTGGAAACATATGTCTCTCATAGAAATGCAATGCACATTAGTACAAAAAGTACACAGCTGCTTATGTGGTATAGTTAGTATTTAATAAATGTCAGTTCCTGTCCTGTTTCAATTGCTTGTACTCTTTTGGTGGCAAACCTGGAGTTTCCCTTAAGATATAACCAATAACAGAAAGATCCTTTATCTACCTGCAACATAGACACGCCCAGAGAGAAAAATCTCCTGAATGAACTCCACTCAGAAAACATCTAATATTCTAAAGTAATCTAAGAGAATAGTTTAGGCAAAAGAGATTGTGGTTATCTACTTATAATTGTCCTTAGAGAAGATGAATGCTCCCACAGTACTCGCCAATGGTCCCATAATCTCTGTCCACAAATTTTCTCCTGACCTTTCCTGGGAGATGGTTTGTAGAGAGATCTCTTTTGTAAGTAAATGATTCCATGGCCTGGCATAAGGATCAGAGCTTACCATTTAATATTCTCTTGGGTCCACTGCTTGTTGGATTCCTTACACCTGACACATTTTTTCTTTTTTTCTTCCTCTCTATATACTTCCTGACTTGACATACTTTTCTACCCTCCTTTGCCCATAGATCACAAAATCTTTTTTCCCTCTTTTTGCCAAGCTATTCCATTCCCATGTGCCCTCCACTCCACCACACAACACACACTCTCTCTCTTCCACCTCACTCTAACTAAGAAATCCTGACACAGATGCCAGGAATGTGTCTGCTGCCCTTTTGACAGAGTCTGATGCCATCTCAGGGAAGGCAGGGCCACGGGACATGGCATTCAAGTACTCTACTGCTAGCCAGGCTCATATTTTTATCATGGTATTGCTCTGGGAATCCAGGCAGGGAACTGGGAACTGGTCCAGCTTCTTGTCATTCTTTCACTATACATCACAACTCCATAATAATCTCATCCCTTACCTTGGCTGGATCTTCTTGCCCCAAACCTTCTACCATCATTGGAGCACAATACATCTCCCCCCTTTCCCTCCAACCTAGCCTATGTCTGCATACTTGTCCAACTTCCTGAACCTGATTATGATGCATGCAGGGATACTGTCAAGTTTCTTCTGTTTTCAGTCATGAGCAGTCTGCACAAGCTGAATTCACCCCTTGGCTTAGACTCCTACCCTACTCCTCTTCCCCTCCCTTTGTCTCTAATTCCAAATAAGGAGTGCTCCTTCTTACATAACTGGATGTTCCCAGCACAGAAGCTGAGGTCGAGCTTGCATGAGTGCAAGCCTCCCCTTTGACTTAACAATGCCTTTTTTGGGTATCTAAATTCTCTTCAGCTCCCCTCCTCCACTTTCTCCACACCATCAACAATCAAGGGAGATTTATGAAGCCTGCTCAAATCAGAACTCTTCCAACCTTGGCTTTGAAGGAGGGGCTATGAAGTTGAATTACTCTTTTTTTTTTTTTCCTTGATGGAGGAAGGGAGAGAGGAGAGGAGAAGAAGAAGAGAAGAGGGAAGGAGGGAGGGAGGGAGAGAGAAAGAATGCTTATGATTTGGCAGAAGTCCCTGGCATCCAAGGCAGTTATCTATATAGGTCTGTTAAAGAAGCAAGGAGAGTAAACGAAACTAGAAACAGAAGAAATTACTTTATCTTCTTGGAGATGATAATGCTGGAGGTTAGAAAATGATAACATTTTAAAGAAGAGCTATATCCAAATCTAGATGGGTGTACCATCCCTGCTAACTGCAATATGTTCAAAATAACCAGAGAAGTGGCAACAATCCCCTATAAAGTGCAGAGCTCAAAGAAAGAGAACCCAAGGACTCTGCAAAAGGATATGGCTCAGATACTTGTGGTTTCAGAGAGAAAACAAACATATTGCCTCTTGGGCAGCAGTCACAGGATGGGGATAGTCTCAGAGAGGTCAACACTGAACTGGCTGGGCCCATGCCACACCTCTTGCGAGAGTAGTAATGGTAGTGGGGGCAGTGCTACAGCTTTGGGGAGATATCAAATTCCAGCTTATTTGCTTACTAAAGCAAATAAAGCCAAAGAATGTAACAGTGCATGAACTTCTTTTTAAAAATAAAATAATGCAAGCTGTCGGAGACAAGAAACAGACTGACTTCAGGATAGCGCAGTGCCCTTTGTGTTGTGAGGGTACATACGTGGAAATGCAGTTTAAATTGTACAAAATGAATGTAATCTCTTGGGGAATGTAATTACTGAGTCAGATTTTTGGATTGGCTTTTATCCCCTCAAATCACAAGGCAAAAGTCTATTCGTGAGATAGTCATTACAGCTAAAAATGAGACAACCCTGGGTTTAAATTCTGCATATGGTATACTTTTTAGCTCTGCGATATTGATTAAATAACCACAATTCTTTGTAAGCCTTAGTTTCCTCATCTTTTAAATGTGGATCTTAGTATTTCTTTTACAGGGCTTTTGATGGGATTAAATGATATAATATACTTGTAGTATTCGGCAGTGTCTGCATAAAGTAAACTCTCAAAAAATGTTTGCTGGATGATAAATATCCTGAAGCTGATAAGATTCAGTCTACACACTGAATCCTGAAATAAGCTCTATCTTTTGCATGTGTACCACATACATGGGAACTTGCTGGTATGAGACCATGGGCCACAGGCATCAGATCCTTCGAGTCTCTGGAAGGAGAACTGGGATTTTTTCTCCAGGTGTTCATCACTTCTTGACTATCATCTTAAGGAAGCTTCAAGAACATTGTGAAGCCAGCACAAGAAATTTGAGAAGAGAGCCAAGTATATTCTGTATAACTCAGAGGGACAGGCACAATAAGGATAGTAGTACCTATAAGAGACTGGCATGGGGTGGGGGGCATCTTGTAGGCATAAACAGTAGAACAAAGTTGGAGGCCACTAACTGGAGAAATCAGAAAGAGAAAATACTTTTTATCCTTCTTTCCTTTTTCTTAAGAGCATATATCAAGACTTAACATTTACTGGATGTATTCTATGCACATAAGGAGATAGATACCATTATTATTCCTGTTTTCCAGATGAGGAAACCAAAGCTCAAGGAGATTACATACAGCAGAGTAGAAGTATATTGTAGTGAATAAGAACTTGGGCTCTGGAATAACTGGTTTGATTTCTGGCTACACTATGCATTAGCTTTGTGATCATGGATAAGGCCCTCAGTTCTCACCCCCACTAATCTGTAAAATATGTGAAGAGTAGGGAATGTGCCTTTTTGTTCACGACTGATCAGCTCTTAATATTTTTCCAATGAATAAAGGAATAAGAACAAAACAATTCCTATGTAGGACAAAGAGATAGGAGCATTTTAATGTAAAGTGGGATGAATGCTACAAAACATCCTGGACAAATTTCTACCAATCAAATCAAGAAATAGCTTAGATTAGAATGCATATGTTTAATACGTTTACTTCTTTACATCCCAACCACTCTATTTTTGTTTTTTTCTATCACTAGAGAATGTATAATCATTGCCCACTGAAGTATTGCAACCTGGTGCACTGGAATTCTCACAATTCTCTTGTATTTAAGTTTCCCGTTTTAGATCCTCAAGAACCCTAGCTACAAAAAAATACCTCAATGATTTTCCTATAATTCCCAAAATATATTTCTATTTTATCTGGTACTGGCCCAAGTCCTTTCGTATTTTGAGTAATTTAAACTTCAAGTAAACTTCTTCCTTCCTTTGTTATATGTGAATCTCAATCTTTTTGAATTTCTCCAGACTCATCTATATATTTCTGTTCCAACTGAATAATTTATTGTGTTCTAAAACCGATTGATCATGTACATTACTTCAAGAGAGAGGGGGTAATCAACTGTACATACTAGTTTTAGAATCTTCCCATTTGTTGAAAGCACTTGGAAGATCAGCAAAGGGAAGCCTAATAGAGGGAGAAGAGAAATGAAGCCTTAATTAGAAACACAAGTGATTGAATAAAACGTAAGGAGATTCTACTTTTAAGTATAAAGGTATTGAGAAATGTTTATTCTTTTGTCCAGTATTTAATGAACATCTTCTTTGTGCCAAGCCCTGTGTAAGTTGCTAGAGATATAACGCCAGTTCTAGGAATACGGAACTGATAGTCTAGAGCAAGGTTTCTCAACCTCTGCATTACTGATGTTTTGGGTAGGATAATTTACTGTTGTTTGGGGTGGAGAAGGTGCTGCTCTGTGTAATGCAGGATGTTTAGCTGCAACCCTGGACTCATTAGATGAAATAACTTCCTGCCTTTCTTCCCAGCTGTGACAACCAAAAATGTCTTCATATATTGCCAGATATCCCCGGGGGAAAAATACTCCCTGGTTGAGGACCACTAGCTTAGGCAAAGTAGATTATCTCTTTATTACACTGTGATATGTATTATCACCAAAACGATGAGAGTAGAGAAGAAGGCTCCTTAGTTCCGGGGGAAAGTGGAAGAAAATATACAATTTCACAGAATAAGTGACATTTATCATTCAATTTCTGGAAGATATTTAGCAGCAGGCCAAGCAGACAAGAAGAAGGAAAGTCTGGGACATGTGGGAGGAAGTAGAATGAGTAGCGAAGTCCATTCAGGCAGAGACAAGAGGATGAGCAAAGGTTTGAAGACAGACCACAGAACACTCAGGCAACAATGGATTGTTTGCATGGCAGAGAACTGGAAATAAGGCCAGGACCAGATCGTGCCTAAAGGCAGAGACTAGTCAGCATTTTACATATGGGTTTCACTCAGAGACCAGTCTCTAGGCTGTAATACTCAGGAAAAAGCACATTGACTTTGGAGTTGTGCACAGCCAGCTTTAAATTCCAGGTGGGTCATTAACTATGACCTTGGGCAGGTTAGTTGACCCTGCCGAGTACTATTTTCTTATTCTGTAAAATGGGGCTACCTACCTCACTTAGTTGCTGTAAGAAAATACACGTAGACAGAGGTCATGTGCCAGCATATGATACACGCTCAGCAAATATAAACGTGCACCCTCTTCTTCCATTTAGCTTTTTTATGATTAAAGCTTATTAAGCTTCCCTCGTTCTATGTAACTTTGAGTGTGGAAGATTTAACTGCTTGTTGTTAATGGATTTTCTACAAGTTGTAGAATAGATAAACATTCTTTTTTTAAAAGAAGCTTTTATTTTTGGAGAGCCTATTAGCATGAACCATAGGCTAACAGAAAAGGTCTGGATTTGGCTTCTTACTCTGTGATTACTAGGACGTCTCAAGAGACTGAAATCAAAACAAGTGTGGCCAAAGCTCAAGCACTATATAGGTCTATCTGGTTCAGAGATACTCTCTGTCTTTCTTCAGTTTAGCAAAGCTTGCATCAGTTTCATGGTTAGGAAATCAGCAGCTAAAAACTCCATCTGTGTACAAATCTTTTAGGAGATTCAAGTGGTGCTGGGATCACAAAATCTGAATTATAAAATCCAAGTTTTAAATCTAAGTTCTGTTCTATTTCTTACCACCCTCTGTTAGTAAGTACTTCTTCAGTTGTGAATATTTACAGCTCTTTGGAGAAAATAATCTTTGAGAGCACCTGTTGTCTCCTTGTTTTTCTTATTTTTATTGTCACAGTGACTATATTTTGTCACTTAAGAGAACTGTCCATTGAAACAAGGTGAAAAGTACAGGGCTTGGGGGTATAACTGGGTAGAGAATTGATCCCGGTGTAGGAAGAGTTCAGCTGAAGTACTTTAAGATCACAGGAAGTGTGTGTAACTCACTCGTTATGCCAGAAGTCCTACAGAAGCAGACCCATTAAAACTTTAGACAACAAGGTTACTAATCAAAGCTTTCTAATACTCTCCAGGCAGTCTTCAGCCTTGTACTTCTATAACAGAGACTCTACCTCCCCTTATGGCCACAGGGTTCTTGCATTCT
>NW_006431288.1:936979-948371 GCF_000325575.1 Pteropus alecto
TCCAATTTAAGACTCTAATGTGAAGAACTCACCAGTCTTACCTCTGAATTAGGGTCCCAAAGACAAGATGAAGAACTTTCTGTATGTTTTCTGTACATAGCCATTGCCACTGTTCCATTAGCAGCAAGAGGAGTAGATCCAGGGCTGTGTCAGCTAACTCTGTCTCTGTTTCTAGGGAACGAAAAAGCATCAATAGTAACTCAGAAGAGACCCACACTTGAGGAACATATTTCAATGCACTGGGTCTTCTCTGCCTTTATCTAATCTTGTATTTTTGTAATCCTTAAGTTCTTAAATCAAGTCAAGAGAGGTTTATTTCATATTTAGTAAGTCCTATGATACACTTTGTTTTCCTTTACAATTCTTTTGCTTCTGTTCCTTAGTCACTTAGCAAATACTTTTTATGTTTGTAAAAGATTCTTGTATGTAATTATTTTGCCTACCTAGCTTCTGCTGCTTTTGTATTTCCTCCAGGGAGCTGAATATATTTTGTTCCAGGTAAAAGCTCACAACTGGTGACTGACTGGAACTGGCAAGGCCCAGTCTGTTCTGTACTTATATTCCACTTGCCTCTACAAAACATCATGGAAATGTTGTAGGCAGCAGATTCAGGAAAAAATTTGAGATTCATTCTCCTATTTAAAAAGTGCTTTGAAAGCATCTCCATTACACAAGACTGTTGGGTTGGGATCCAGGAAGCTTCAGTTTGATTTTGAGATAACATGTGGTTCTAGGAAAAGCACTACACCTTTGGTAAAATGCCATGACAATTACTGATTTCTTTCCTGTTTCAAAAACTGGAATGGTCACAAATGAGCTCACACCCATGCTAAGCTGAAGTCTCCTGAACAGATGTGTTTTATGGATGGAAGCATCTGTTTTCTTACCCTGTTCAGGACGTCCCATGTCACCTCTGATTTGGTTCCTGGAAGACTTTCCCAGGAATACACAATGTTCCATAATGAATCTTAGCTATCTGGTGCTACTGTTGTGATTAGTATTATAATTAATCGACAATAATAATTTGGTTAGTCTAGGACCAATGGGTATTCATCTCCTGATTAGCTTGCCCAAGCCCTCCTCTCTTAAGGGTTCTTTAGAACATGGTTGACTTCAGATTTGAATGAATCTGCTAAAAATGAAACCTTTCTTTTTTAATTCCATCCAACATATAGTTTCTTTTTTTTCTGCGCCCTGTTTCAAAGTTTAATGGAACTGATATGTTTGCTTTCTAGTAATCTGCTCAAAGATGGGATATTCAGTTCTTTGGGAAATAGCATCATCCTAAGTCTTACCCTCCCTCCCCAGTTGTATTTTCTCAGGATTAGCATTTACAGAGAGCTGCCACCATGTGGTGACAATCAGTCATAACAATAAAAAATAACAGTACAAACCATCAAGTCCTCTTTAAGAAAATGGGAAATTTTCTATCAATGAGCATTTTGAGTCTCTTAGGGCCAGAGGAAAGTCTCGGGCATAAACTATTCCCTTAGAGATATGATGTTCAAAATTTACAGGCTTGATTTGGCCTAAAATTATACTGTTTTATCCATTCCCTCTTATTTATAATTCCTTAACAGCTTTCTGATGCTTTTGGTGTCAAAACACTTTATTTACTTAACAAATGAGATATATATAAAAAGATAGGGTTCTGAACTCCATTTTTCACATAGTTAAGCTGAGGTCTACAGAGCAAAGGTCAGGTGACTGACTATTCATGGGCACCTGAGAAATAATAATGAAATCAGCCTTTTTATTTTCCATCTGAACTCAAGATTTTGTGATTTTTATTTTCAGCAGAAGCCTCTGTCTTAGTGGAAGTGAAAATTTCTCTTATAAATTCTGGTTCTGCAAACATACTAATATCCAGGGTTCCCAATTTTTTCTTTGCATTCTCTGGGAAACAAATCTGCCCTGCCTCAAATGCTTATAGGGAGACAGCAGTGTCATCACCCCTTCTCTCTTCCTGCTCTACGTTAGATGACTAGGTGGTGTCATTTGCATGACAATAAGTAAAACAGAAGGAACAGATCCAGGGAAAAAGAGGAATTTCATTTAACACATGCTGTATTTCAGTTACCCTATGGAGATTTCTAGTAGGCAGTTGGAAATACAATATCTAACATTAGGTAGCAGAGCACATGTGTTAGAGTTGAAGCCAAGAGTACGAATGAGACCACCCAGAGGAAGTGTGTGGAGTAATAACAGAGAACCAAAAGTAAAGCTCTAGAAGGCTAATAATGGAGCCAACAAAAGGAATGAGAAGGGAAAGTGGAACTACAGGAATATAGGAAATAGATCAAGGGAATTGTTCAAAGATATGCTAAAGCATGCCAAAAAAAACTTCAATAAGATATTATAAGCATGAATCTTATCTTGCTGGATTTGAACTCCATTTCTGTGCCCTGTTCTGCTTTGACTCACCTCTGAGGACTGTGTCATATTCCTCTTTGCATCCCAGCACTCAGCACAGAACCTCAAATACTGGTGTTTAACACATGGCCTGCTTAGCTGAATTGAAATTAAAGTGATGAATCCCAACTATCATTAAGTCTCAAGTGGACTATACCCTGGCTCCCTTTTCTGTGGGAGCAGAGATCTTGTCACTTACCTGGATCACTGTTGCTAAGGTCTGGGGCAGGCACAGCTGTATCTGACAAGGAGCCATCTACACATCCTTTGCGGATATGTTCAGGATCTTTTTCTGGGACTTCTGCTGGCTGCATTTCCAGTAATTTTGTCTGTTTTTCAATAAAAGATTCCATCCCAGACATGGATAAGATCTCTGACTCCTGAAAAAAGTTAGCTGCATATTACATAAAGAATGCAGAAAGTAGGGGAGCAACCTAAGCGCTTAAGATTTTCCTTGCAAAGTATCATGAGTCTAGAACCCGAATGACTCTGTGACCAGCTTAAGAAAGTTTTTATTTTTTTACTGAAATTGCAAGTAAAACAACACCTTTGTATTTTCACCTGCTGTGAACACTTCTGTGTTATCTGTTCTCTTCCAGAGACTGGTTTTCTTTCTCATGCTATCATCCATTATTGCATACCATGACCTTTGAGAAGCCAAACTACCAATTCAGAATGGGTAAGGATCCCAAACCACTCAGAGGAAATACTTTTGGAATAAAAATGAGAGATCCACATTGTTAGTAAGTCCTTTAGCAAAGCACCTAAGCCTTTTCTGACTGAAGAAAATGTCTCAAGTGCCTCTAACTGTAGGATCAACATCCCAGCTATTAAATCTAGGAGTTCTCTAGGAACTTACCACATTGTCTTCCTGAAGACAATAGAGAATTTTCTCATGTACTTCAGTCATATTCAGTGCTGGAGCAATTTTACTGGATGAGAACCTCAGTCTGGACCTGGTACAGTAACAAAGAGTAGAAAGAGAATGTAATTCATGATCTTGATCCCAATATAAAGGGCTGACAAGTATTCATATCTCAAAACAAGAACTTATTCTGGGAGTTTACTGTGGTCAGAGCTGCCAGAAGAGACCTGGTCCTGAAATCCCCCAGACGATAATATTCTGGCAATTCTTAATATATAGTGCAACTCTTGCATAAGCTATGTTTACATTGCATTTGTGAAAGGGCTTTTGCTAATATAAAATAGGGATCCGTCTGTCATGGTTGTATTCCCACAGGCTAGAAGAGTAGCTAGCACATGCTACACACGCATTACAAATGTGCTGAAGATTAAATAGACAAGTGTTTAGACTAATTTTTTATTGTTGTTCTCACTACCCTTTTTCTATATCCACTTATTCCTCTTGTGTTCCAAATAAAACTAGGGAAGAGACCACAAGTGCTAATCTCAGGGTTTCAAGGAATAGGGTTCTTATAAGTATAGGCCCATGGTTACCCTTCAAAGTATGGGCTCAGTAAAAAAAAAGGCTAAAATTGTGTTATTGCTAACCTGTGAAACACAAATGTAGAGACAAAGACAGTCAGACAGACTGACAGACAGACACCCTCCGAAAAGGCTAAGAATGGTAGGTCTGTTATGGCTAGTTAATGAACATAACACAGACGGTCGGTCAGCCAAATAAACACAAACACAGATACACAGATACAAAGACTGTCCCTCTCTCCCCACATTCTCCCTCTTTCTATAATGGCCCAGATACAGATATGAAATTTCTAGTAAGGGTAAGTATGGTGCCATTCCACATGGTGGCTTTGAGTACTGCCAAGGAACATCTGGGCCTCTGGTGCAGGAGAGGAGCAGTAATAACCAGATACAAAAATGTGCCCTGCAGGTGTCTATTCTGGCTCTTTCCCATTTATTGCTAGTATATGAGACCTCTAAGCCAAATTTCCAGAAATGATGGCAAATAGAAATCAGTTATAAGACTTAATTTTAATAGGAGAGAAACATCTCAATTTTCCAGAAAAACAGAAAAGGAGAATATACATATTCTAGAGTTCTCCTTCTAGCCAAAAATCCCTGGTCATTTGGGACCTGGGTTCCCATGGCAAGACAAACATTCAGCAGGGCTGCTTATGCCGGATCTCAGGCTTCTTTTAATTGACACTGAAGAGTCTGAGGTCTGGCTTTTCATAAAAACTGGTATGTCTGACCTGTCTCCTTTCTTCTAGGGCTTGAGAGTTGGACATGGGCTTTGGCTGAGAACTGGGGATCAACCTGAAAAGTGGGAAAGGGTCCCCGGGCAACTGAAGGGCTTCTCACTTGCTAGCCTTCTTGCCTTCTGTCTGGGGCTTGCTTTCTGTCTCGGCTTCACTCAGCTCCTCTGTGGGGCTCTGGGGTTCAGAGCGAGGAAATGCTGTCTTCAAGGTGTCCACGATAGCACTCACCACCATCTGCAGGAGTCAGAAAGAAACCACCGAATAAGTAGTTTTCTCACAGTGCTTTATGCAATCAGGACGGGTAGATAGCTATGTCTAATGGAGCCTTATCCATTAGCATAGTCAGATACCAGGCTAATGACTAGCTGAGATAAGGCCAGAACAAGAGCGTAAGAGTAAAGACTAGGGCATACCAAACCAGGGAAAGGACACAGAAGGTGGCATGAATGTGTATAATGTATCTTAGAAAATATAACTTGCTCTCTAGGCTCATGACATTGTAGTCTGTGGGGAGGGTACTTATCTCAATTGTTCATTGTTGTATCATGAGAAACTGGCACAGTATGTGGCTTTAAACAGACAAATAGTAAGTAGACGCTGAAAGAATCAATGAATGAACACATCTGCATAAAACTGGGGATTTTACCTTGTTCATTCCTTGCCAGTTTGCAGTTCTTTCTTCATAGCAGTGAATGTCTCCTAACTCCTACCACATGAAATTCCACTATCATTTTATCACCTTAAGTCTAGATGAGAAGAGGGAGGCCCCTCTTCTGCAAAAGAGTCAGTACTTTCTAACCTTTTAAAACATATGCCATCTTTTGATAAACATACACCTAAGACATCTGCTCCGGGGACTATAAATTGTAGGCTGCAATGTGTTACACAAATGTCTTCCCACCATCTCCAAAGGTCCTGAGATACTCTCTTGAAGGTACAAGTCTCCCCACACTGTTTGCCAACAGAAAATTACTGTATTGATCTGAGTCCAACTTAGTGTCCTATCTAAGCTTAGGGCTCTTTCTCCTGAGTGGTCAATACTGAGAATGACCTTCACCTCCAAAAGAGACTTTTCTGCCCCTACCTGTCTATGGAGGTATAGATCTATCCTTACATCCCTCCACTAGAATAACTATGTCATGATATCCCCAGGAGATATGTGCACACTTATAGTGTCAGGGGTATTGTATCCTCATAGTTGCTCACTGTAATTGAGCAAGTTGATAATCCAACCAGTATCTGAGAACAAGTCTTGTAAATTCTAGTCCGTGTTCTACTGACTCCTCTGTGCTGCCTCCTGCCACCCCTACTTCCCTTATTTTTCAAGCACTGCCTCCACTATGATGAGAAACTAAGGCTGAGCACAGTGGCCCTGCTGGTACCTTGTCTATTCTGGAGACCATGAACGGTTTCTTGACAAAGGCAATACGAGCATCTGTGTTCAGAGCAAGGAACTCCTGCATTTCCTCACTGTTAGCAATCTCAGGAATGGCACAGAGTTGCTGCAAAAGACACAAGAAAGACTTCAGAGAGAAATTCCAGCCCCCAGATCTCTCTACCTTGGCTTGGATGTTTGGTAGCTACAATGTGAGCAAAGCCAAATCAGAAGGGTGCTGACCTTTAGGAATGATTCCAGGAGGCTCTTACGGGCTTCTACTCTGTCACTATCCATGTTTCCAAATGGAAGATCTGGAAAGAGCTTTTTAGGACCCTTCACATCTTTAAAAACAAAAGGTTCATTCACTTAACATTCATCGAGAGCTATTCCATATCATATATGTAAAACAAACAAAAAAACTGTTGAATATATGTCCCTAGGATTTTTTAATTTCAGGAGTTCCAAACATACTCCAGGAATCTAATACAAACAACTTACTTTCATGGTTAATGTTAATATTAAGATGTAAGAGGCTATACATTAGAATGATTACAAACTAGGACCATGAAGTCCAATTGCTCAAGTTTAAATTTCGTCTCAAATTCCTCCTATGTAACAATTGTCGTCAAGTTGCTTAATCTTTGACTTTGTTTCTTTTCTGTAAAATAGGGATACTGATAGTATTTATCTCACAAGCTATTATGAGAATTAAATGAGCTAATATGTGTAAAGTGCTAGAAGACAACCTGGCATATATTTTCAAGCTTGGTTCAATATTATTATTACTAAGAAAGAAAATGTATAACTGAAATCCACAATTTATGCCTAAACTTATTAAATTGTTTATTTGGGTGACCATCAGCTCCCCCCTTTTTTTTTCAAAAAACAAAGTAGTTGTTTCCTAGCTGATTTTTAGAGTTAAATTTTATTACATGTTCTTATTGTCCCTGTGCCATATAGCACACACTAAAAAGCCTGGTTGTTAAAGAAAAGTTGGCAAGGAATTCTGGATAGTATTTTAACATTTAAGAGCAATCAATCTATGAATCTGAAAAGTTAATTTAACTCCTTATGCTACCTCACAAAGGTGGAAATGTGATCTTCTTTCTTAAGCTCAAACTAACTGGGACCCCAGAACAAAGCATTCAGCAAAAGAGTACAGAAAGAATGTGAACATTGCTGTCCAGCACTAAAACCCAAAACACCTGTATGCAAACTGGGGTAGGGGGAGCACAAGGGACCCTTGATACTGTATTCTCTTCCTCCATCCTTCCCCACAAATAGGCCACCAGCCTCTGAGATCAGGGTGGCTAGATGTAAAAAGCAAGCAGACAGTCCAAGGTCGGGGAAACTCCTAACTTTTGATGAACTTTCGTAGATCTGATTTCTCTTCCAGACGAGTCTGCAGATTCAGGAACTCACGGTAGCGGCGATTCACAGTGTGGTAGGCCAATTGCTGCAGGCTGCTGTTGCTCTCACTGTCAAGGGCTGTCTCATACTGTTGAATGAACAGATTTGTTTACTGCATCAACTCAATGGCCACACAGTAAGAGGAGAGTGGGGGTAAAGGAAGGGAGATGTTTTTATTCTGTTCCGAGACCTACTAGATCTGATTGCTGCCCTAAGTTGTAAGGAACAACTCAAATTCCAAGGCTGGTTGAATTAAGGAATCAGATGCATTTCCCAAAATACATGGCCCAGAAAGTGAAAAATGAGTTTTACTGCTCTCCACTCCTTCCATCTCAAAGCTCCCTCCTGCAAACGCTTTATTTTCACTTATAAAAATGGCTACATAACTATTTTTCAAATCCCAAAGATAAGGCATAAAACATAAGGTAAAACACTGATGAAAATGGAGTTATAAGAGCTAAACATTTTGCCATAATATTCAACGTGTCATTATTTATATTAGTTGAGGAAAGAACGAATGATTCTAAACAGCTGATGAACAAAAATAATTTGTTTGCCTGGACTGCATTAAAGGGATATTCGTTCTTATTTTGCTGGGGAAAGATTATTATTCTTGGAGTTAAACTGAATTTTTTTTTCCTGAGTACACAGCACCTATATGATTAGAAGTTATGTGAAGATTAGAGATTTTGTAAGGGGTCAAAGTTTGCTGTCTTCATATGCTTGCAGGGCCAGTATGTAGGACAGACAACCTGTACTATATGCTTCCCCAGAGCCAACAACACAAACAACATGAAAGCTATAGCTTAGTACAGGGGAAGACTTTTTGACTGAGTAGTTAAAATACAAAGAAATGCTGTAGAAAAACTATATATGTACTTGTTTTCATTAGGTACCAGTTACTGTTGTTTGGTTGAGGTATTATATTGTGGGCAAGTGATAGAAGAAACAATCTCCTAGTAGGTGGGACTTGAGGCTGGTGTTTTAAAGTTTTCTAGAGTCAGAGAGAAAAAGAAGTATTCATTATAATCTGACATGAGCAAAGTAGTCCCTAATACCAGTTAAAGGCCTAGGTAAGAGACACAGGTAGAATTCTGGGTAGGGCTCTCAAACTTGGAGTTATAATGCTTTCTGTGGAAGATTCTATTCCCTGAGGACCACTATTCAGTAGTGATACATTTCCAAACCTGGCTGCACCTCAAAATCACTTGGTTTGCTTTTTAAATATATAGATCCTGATGGTCTCTGATGGATTCTAAATGAGTTTCCAAAACTGGGTCCCAAGATTTTTTAAAAATACAACTTTTCAGGAGATTTGAAGGCAGCCTATCCTAAATCCTATTTTAGGGAACTGCTGCTCTAACCGAAGTAACCATCTGATACATGAACCCCTTTTATATCATTTCTACAAAGTAGTTCCCGTTTCTGTGCTTAAACATCTCTAGGAAAGAGCAACTTGCTGTCTTCTGTGTTATATACAGGTAGATAACTTTCCTTCCTAAAACAAAGTAAAAATTATACTATTTTTTGATAAGATAGTATTTTGAAAAAAATTAAAAGGGAAGAAGTTTGGAAAGAGAATTTCTGGACAAAGCTCTATACTTTGGGAACAACTGAAAAGTATGACCCTCAGTATCCTAATAACCCCGAGATTCTAGGATTGTTTGAGTACTGCATACAAGCCTACTCTGCTTTACAAATGAGCTTCTAACACTCATCGCAAACTAAGAGTAGCTTCTTTCCCTTAGAAAACTAGCTTCACTAATTTTGTTTTCCAAATCCATTCTAAACCCAGAGTGACCAGTTCTAATCCCATTACCTTCACCGTGTAGAGAGTATATGGGTGGAATCCAGTGCCACTGTGCTCTCGAGCTGTAATGGTGCCAGTGATCCGCAGGTTCTGGATGACAACTGGGCCATCTGGACTGCTCAGGGGCTCAAAGCTGAAGGTGGCTGAGCTGAGAGGACCGGATGGAGAAGAGGAAAGCAGACTAGAATCTAGGGAGTTGACACTATTGGTAAGATCCTTCTGTAAGCATGACGGTCGTGGTGGGCAGGTCTTTACTGGACTCTCTAGAAAAGTTGTATAAGATGTGACATCTCCTTGCTCTCCCTCCTTGTCTGCTGTGTCAATCTGGATCTCTGGGCAGGTATTCAGCACGGAGACCAGCAGGCCTGTCTCTGTTTGTGTTCCTGGAACTTCCTCAGTCCCTTCAGATCCCTCACCATCCTTACATTCCAGAGACTGGGAACCCTCTATGGAACACAGGGCATCCTGGATCCTGTCAGAGAGGAAGTTGCCTGGGGCCATGAGCATGATGGTTTCTTTGCCCAGTTCAGACAATGGAGACTCCAGCTCTGTGTCTTCACATAAGAACAGAGGGCCTCGGATATCTGGCTGTAGGAAATGAGATGAGTTGTTTCTTGCTTTTCTTTCTTCTGGCACTGCACCTAAATCTCCCTCTATAGCTTCGTGGCTTTCTTCAACTTCTGGGGAGGGGCGTGAAGGTCCCTCTGGCTCATTACAATTTAGGAGCACTGGGGCTGCTGCTGGAGAAGGGGCTCTCACTT
Organism: Pteropus alecto; assembly: GCF_000325575.1. Classification (NCBI taxonomy): domain Eukaryota; kingdom Metazoa; phylum Chordata; class Mammalia; order Chiroptera; family Pteropodidae; genus Pteropus; species Pteropus alecto. Next base: position 946,934 of record NW_006431288.1, read on the forward strand.
CTGGCAGACTCTGTACCTCAATGATCAGTGGCAGAGATGTGGGCACTGAGGGCTGTTCCAAGGCACTGGCTGGGCAGAGTGGTTTAACCACTCCTGCTGGATTATTTCGGGCCTTGGAAAAGATGCCCACCAGTACAAGGTGGATCCAGTCAGGATCTGACAGCTTGTGGATCAGTGGTAAGATCACATTGCAAGTGATGAGTTCCACCACTACATGGCGTCCTGTCCGGGTCTCCAAGTGGGGCTTTGGCACTAGTCCTTGAAGCAACAAATTCACAATGCCCCGTGTATAGGCGACCTCAGCACTGGTGCTTTGTACAGCAGGATGTGGGGCAGCAGCCCGGCAGTAAGCCTCCCAGAGTTGGGAGGGCTCTACTGTACCACTCTGCTTCCTCGCTGTGGCCTTTGCCTGAATAAAGTTCTGCAGGTGACAGCCACAGAGAGTCAGAACCCTTTGGGCAAGAGCATGACTGTCCACCATGCCCATCCTCCTCCGCAGCTCGTGGGCCAACCCTCTCATGGCAACCTCCATTTCTTCCTCAAAGGCTGGCTCCTGGCTCACTGAGCGGTACCAGGATGACACAAAGTCCCGAATAATCATTTGGATGGTGCGGTTGATCTCCTGTTCCAGTTGCCTCTCTGCCTCGGGGTTTGGAGGGCAGATGACCATTGGGATGAAGCGTTCCAGGTGCAGTCGACCTGAAGCCCCCACAATGGCGTTTGGGCCCAGCCATCCTCCCAGCACTACCAGTAATGCAGACAGAAGGCAGAGAAGCCACACATTGACTAGAAAGTGGATGAACAGGAGCCAGCCCAACAGAAGCCCCACAGCCATCAGCTTTCGGCTACTCAGCAGGTTACTGAAGCCACAGGTGGACATAGCTGGGGTCTCCTGTAACGAGGACACTACCTCTGCTTTCATGGCTAAAAGAACCAAGGGGCTGCCCCAGGCGACCGCCCTCTTTCTATTTTACTTCGGAGTTGGAGAATGGGGCAAAACTACGTTCCAGATACAAGGAAATATGAGGTGCTACCTGGGGTCCCGGCCGCGGCTCTGGGCCCTGGATGTCTTACAGGCACCGCAAAGCGATAGCGGTAGCTCTGCTTCTCGCGCTCGCTCCGGCCCCTTCCGGTAGACATGCTGCTCTCGAGGAAAATTCCGAGGCCTTCATAATGCCGGGATCCGAGAGCCACTTCGCAGCTTCAGGAGGGCGGTGCTGAACCTTAGGGTCCCCCTCCCCGAACACTTACAGACGCCGAGGACGGGGCCGGACGAGACAGGGTTACACACGGCCGGGCGTGCCCTGGGCTCAACGGTGTCTCCTCTGCCGGCCTCGGAGAAGCTCTCCGCCGGGCTGCGACGGCCCGGGCGAGCGACTGCGCACCGCAGCCTAGATTCTATCAGGGCTGCCGGCCGGCCGGCAGCCGCCGACTACCA
>NW_006431288.1:948440-970959 GCF_000325575.1 Pteropus alecto
GAAGAGCGGCCGCGCGTCCAGAGGCGGTGCGCTGCCCGGCGCCGCCTGGTGTTGAGGAGCCGCCGTGACAGCACTGTCACAAATTGTCCTCCGACCATGAGAGTGCAGATCGCGTAGCCGCAAAGTGTGCCCAAATTCCCAACGTGGTAAGGAGCCCTCAAAGACTTAGACTTCCAGCTCTAATTATTAAACGACGCCAGAAAACACCTTTTACCTTTTAGGAAAGATTCTCAGAAACCCAGTTTTAAAAAAATCCCATTTGGACATTTTTTCACTGGCCTGACACATTTTAATATTCATCCCGGTTCTCTCAACAACCCCCACGCCATCCCAATATTCAGCTCTCTGAACTTGTTCTAAGTAACTGCAAAATACAAGGCATAAAATGTTAACACAAAGATAGATTTATTCCTTAAATTTCATACTGTATGGCAAAATTATATTTGTGATTTGGAATTATTTGCTGGTGGCATTACCTAAGCAACCAAATATTTTGAGCGTCTGCAATATTCAATCACTGTGATAGGCAGTGTAACAGTCCTTGTCCTCAAGGGCCTTGCAACTAACTGGGGAGATGAGTTCTTGGATCATGAGTGGATATCTAATAATGCAAGCCAGCAGGAGATATAGTAAAATGCAAAATCTTATAGGAATTCAGGGGAAAGAGAGATCACTGTGGATTGCAGTGGTTAAGGGGGAACCACTTAACCACTGAATCTTCAAGGGTGAGAATTTCTTTCTATTCCTCTCCATCTCTTCCCCTTTCCTCTCCAAATATATAGGAAAAGAAGGCAGAGGTACAGATGTATTTTCAGACAATCCTCTAATATATTTGCTTTGGAATGTGCTCTATGTTTGATTCGTTTTGATTTTAGTAAATTTTCCTTCAGTTATCTACACAGACAAAATTACCTATGGGAAGATTAAATATCTGACCACGAGTAACATTGTGCCAGTTTCATGTAAAGCTGGCTTCCTTCTCCATCTTGGTTCCTAGGAGCTCTGTCTTCAGTGTAGCTATCCTTTTTATTCTGGCACAGGATGTACCTCATTTGTATAGAGCTGCTTGTGGTTGCCCATTTTCAGCATTCTCCATGCAGTTAGCAGCCTTTTGTCATTATAACATTAGGCCCCAGATACTTAGAGGAATCTTCAGGCAAACTCCAACCAAAAATTGTGTCACCAAGAAGCATCTTTCGGTTTCTACTCTCATCTCCATTTCTACTGTCGGGGTAAAGATTGTTTTGAATGCAAAAAAACCAACATTTAGATGTGGGGCATAATTTCTAAAGTAAAAAGTTTGATTAGGGTCAAAATGTCTATGAAGCAGACTGGACACATCCCTGAGATACCAAAATTCTGGTCATTATTTCCAGCATTTCTGAGATCCCACTTCATTGCTACTCTCCTTCCCACAGAAAAGGTACATGAGAATTGGGTCCTACCTGTATTTGTCCTCCCAGACCATTCCTTTGTCCTCAGGGGCAATTAGAAGATCACAACAATGTTCTGGAGAAATATCCCTGCTACCTAACTGAGAACTAAAAGAAATGGATAAGGCATGGACTGGTGATGATTCTGAAGACTTCCCTATGACAGTTTAGAAAGAAAGTTTACTTTGCAGCATTATCTGGATAATTTTGGGCAATAAGAAACTGACCTTGTAAGTAGGCGCTATGCCACCTGACCAGATGGTCTGAAGCACCGAGGTAGCCAAAAGTGTCTACATGATTCTGAAGTGGATTTGATGAAGCAGGGCTCTCAGATGAACATGCCAGTGCGCTTGTCATTTTGATTGCTGTGAGCTTCTGCCTAAGGGTCTGGGACGAACTGCAGTCTCCAAACAGACTAATCGTGGAGAGAAGGTGACAGGCAAGTCTAATGTTTAGCGGTGGTGATGGTTTATGTACATGGTGGGGGAAGGTGACTGGCCACAACTCTTACCATTTCAATAGGCCCCTCCTTCTCTCCTTCTTACTATTTCTCAAAACATTATAGGCATAGTGCTAGAGTCCTGGGGATAACAAGACAAATAAGACACTAATTCATCTCAAGGGATTCTCAGTCTAGTTAAAGGAGAGAGATACATAAATAGATGAATGTAATTGAACATTATCACATGTGGTATGATAGTTTCAATAGATGTATGTACAATAAAATGGGAACACAAAAGAGGGGAGGTCAACTGGGGAACTGGATGGTGATAATAAAGTCTTCATAGAAAATTTAACTTTAGGTTGGAAAAATAAAAAGAAGTAAGAAAGTTATTATTAGGTTAATGTAGGTTAGAACAAGGGGAAGAGGAAAGGAAGGTCTTTTAGGCAGAGGCAACAGTGATGAAACAAACAAGGGGGACTGCAGCAAGAGGCCATGCTGGAGGCAGCTCAATGCCACACTTTGATTTTCTCTCAAAAGTGGAAGTCAATATAACGTACTAAGGAGTGGGGTACTCATGGAGCAGGTGACTTTAGAAGCATTGATGGTTTCTAATTACTGCTATGAGAATAAAAAGAAGGCACTAATAAAGGTCATGTAAAAGAATAAAGAGGGACTGAAGGTCTAGCTGAGGTTAAATATAATGAGTTTGTAGTGGCACCAAAACATATCATCGAGTAATTTTCTCCTACGACATTTCATATTTTCAGTGTAGGAAAGAAGAAAGCAAGAGGTTGGTTGTTTGCAATATTTGCAATATCAGAGTAGATGAAAGGATAAGTGATTAGGACCTTGACATTCTGGGAACAGAGCTGTTAAAATTTAAAATTGTGATGTCTTGGTGTCTAGGAAAACAAATGAAGCCTAGGAGAGAGGTAATCAATTGCGAGAATAGGGTTAGGTGTGCTGGGAGAGTGAGTGAGTCAGGAGAACAGTTTGTGGTTATAAATTAGTCTCTTGGAGCCTGTGTTAGTTTCCTATTGCTGTTCTAGCCAAATTGCCACAAACTTACTGGCTTACAGTATCTTAAAAATTTATTCTCTTACAGTTCTGGAAGTCGTAAGTCTAAAATAGGTTGGAATCTCTAAAGCAGAGTCTGTTTTCTTGCCCTTTCCAACTACCTGCATTCTCTTGGTCATGGCCCCACATTACATCAACCTCTGTTTCTGTTGTCACATTGCTTTCTCTCACTCTGACCATCCTGCTTTCCTCTTATAAAGACCCTTGTGATTACATTGAGCCCTCCCAGGTAATGCAGGATCATCTTCCCATCTCAAGTTATAAATTAATCACATCTGCAAAGTCTCTTTTGCCACATAAGGTAATATAGCCATAGGTTCTGGGATTTAGGATGTGAACATCTAGGGGGCATTATTTGAATCACTACAGAGCCTAAGTGTTTAGAGATAAAAACATTTTTGTGATGATGAAGACTGGGCGCGACCAAGTAATAAGTTCCTAAAGTAGGGTACGGATAACATGTTAGGATTGAGGAAGAAATTTTGAATCTGTTTTTGAAAAGGATGACCTACATGGGATTGAAAGTCACTGATGTTAGGGTAGAGAGGACTGTGGTCTTGGAACAGAAGTTCTCAATAAATGAGAAGAATGACCGAGAGGTTGATAGATGATGTAATGAGAAGAGTAGAATATGGTAATACCAAAATAGGAAGAGGAAATTTGGCTTAAATTGGAAAACAAGTCATCTGAAAGAAGCCATGGAGAGCTAGAATGTTGCCAGGAGCATCTCCACACCCTGCCCTGGATGGCAGTGTTGAAGAATAAATAGCCACTAGAAGCAGCAGGAAATATGGCACCTTAAGGAGAAATCACATCTCATTTATTCATTCACTTATCCATTCACACATCCATTCATTTATTCATCCAATAGGCATTAAGCTAGATATTGGAAATTTAAAGATGGGTTTTATATAGTTGCTCTTCTTAAAGGATTTGCAATCTAGTACAAGAGACATACTGACGCAATGTAAAAAGTTCTATGAAAGAAATACGTCAAAATATGGGAATGCAGAAAATTAGGAAAAATTTTCACAGAGGTGACATTTGAAATAACCTTGAAGGATGGGTTAAATTTCTTATGAAGACAAGAGAAATAGGTCATTCTAGGAATAAGAAAAATATGAAGCATACTAAGTAAGTGTCTGTATTAGTTCTCTAGGACTGTTAAAACAAAATACCACAGACTGGGTGGCTTAAACAGCAGAAATTTATTTTCTCATAATTCTGAAGGCCAAAAGTTTAAAATAAAGGTGTTGGTAGGTTAGGTTTCTTCTGCGGCCTCTCTCATTGGCTTGCAGATGGTCGTTTTCTTGCTGTGTCTTTACATGGTCTTTCCTTTGTGTGCGTACCTTCCTGGTGTCTCTCCCTCTTCTTTTGAGGACAGTAGTCTTATAGAATAAGCCCCCCACATATAACTTCATTTAATTTTAGTTACACTTTTAGATGGGGAAATTATATGTATAATGATATATACAATGAGACAATGATATATATATATATAAATATAGATCTAGATATAGATATAAACAGATGATATAGATATAGATGGAGATGGAGATGTAGATGTAGATTTATTCTGAGGAATCGGCTCATGCCAGTGAGGCTTAGAAATCCTATGATCTGCCATAGCAAGCTAGACACCCAGGAAAGTTGGTGGTATAATTTAGTCTGAGTCTAAAGGTCTGAGAACCGGGAGTCAATGGTGTAAATCCCAGTTTGAGATCCAAAGAAGAGACGAGATGTCCCAGCTCAATCAGTGAGGCAAGGAACAAAGGCATGATTTCTTTCTTTCTGCCTCCTCCTCTTCTGCTAGTCAGGTCCTCAATGGACTGGATGATGCCCATTCACATTTGAGAGAGCAATCTGCTTTGCTCGGTCTACTGATTACAATGTTAATCTCTTCCAGAAACACTCTCACAGACACATCCAGAAATAATGTTTAATCTGGGATCCCTGTAGCCAACTTAAGTTGACACTTAAACTTAACCATCACAAGGCCCTATTTCTATATACAGTCACATTCTGAAGTGTACTGGGGGTTAGGACTTCAACATGTGAATTTGGGAGGGGGCACAATTAAGTCCATAACAAGTCCTTTCTGTCTGTGGGTTATCCTAATTGTCATGTTTTGGTAATCAGGATATTGAAAAAGAGGATGATAGTTTTAATAGCTCTCAAGATTTGTTTTCATGGCATGTAAAAATGGAAATAATACTGAACTACAAGTTAAAGAGATTTAGACTTAATTCTACATCTGGTTATACAGAATACTAAGTGCTCTAATAAACTCTCCCACTGTAGAACTAGATCCTGAATAGAAAACACTTTTTGATGAACTGATGGGCTTATCAGGGGATAAGAAGTAGGCAATGAGTTCAAGGTACATTATCTTGTCCCACCCCCAAAACAAAACAGAAAACAGAGATTGGGGTGGAACTGGTAGTAGTGGGCAGTGGGCAGATGAAAGGGGCTGGGTGGACTTAAGGACAGATGTCCTCAGCAGGACTGTAATCCAGGTTCTAAGCCTTGTTCCAGTGCAAGAAGATGGAACTGAGTTCCTGACTTTCATGTTAGCTACAATCCTGAAGTGGACGTTTGAAGTGGTTCCAGGTCAGTGGCTTTTTCTAGCTCCTTGAAGACACAGATGTAAATCCTTTTGAGAAGAAAATATTCTCATTTTAAGCCCCCAAATTACCACAGATTTAATATAGAATAAATGTGAATTCTAATTCCAAAGTCATAGAGTATATGGGAAGGCAAGCCAACTGAGTGAGAATCAATAGAATAACAAACAAGATAAGACCACCAGAACCGTAGATATGAAAATTATCTGGTCTAGGGCCATGCTACCCTGAACAAACCCGATACCATATGATTTCGGAAGCTGAGCGGGGTCAGGCCTGGTTAGTACTTGGATGGGAGACTACCTAGGAAGACCAGGTGCTATAGGTGTAAAAAATAAAAAAAAAAAAATAAGGGATTGTAAGCTGACAAGGTCCTTGCAATCTGTGAGGTCAACTAAGGGTCGCCTTGCCTAAAAATAAAAGAAAATTGTCTGATGCTTAATGTAGGTGTATGTGTGAATTCCAAAAAAATGAAACATAAATATGACCTAGCAATTGCAGATTACCAAATATGGCCACACAGATTCAAAAAAGAGCCAAATGAAATTTCTATAAATGAAAAATTTAACTACCAGAGGAGTTCAGAACATGCCACCCCGAAATGTGTCACTTTGGCATGAAGATTATTTTGAGAAAATTAACTGCCTAAAACAAAGTATAAATTTATCCTTTTTTTTAAAAGAAAATTTATACTTATAAAGGAAATTTTCATTAGTAAAGGTACCTGTACCAGGAAGAGAGCTATTCTCAGAGTCAACTTTTTTTTTTCTTTTACCTGAAAGGCCCTTAACTGCATAATAAGGTAAACTTTATTTACCATCTATTTCCTCCCCTCACTTTCCCATAATTTGTCTCCCCTCACTCAGAAGCCTGAAACCTCTATTCCTTTCTTTTGCTCAGGATTGTGTGTGTGTGTGTGTGTGTGTGCGCCTCCTTGAGTCTCATGTTTTTGTGGAACTCCCGTGCATATGCAGCTAATTAAATGTTTCATTTTTTTCTTATCAATTTGTTTTGTCAATTTAATTCTTAAGCCAGACAGAGAACCTAGGAGAGTAGAGGAAAAAATTTTCCTCCCTCACACTAATGAAATAAAAATCTTAATAGATGTACTTAATAGTTGAATATATACAGCTAAATAGAAAATTAATTACCTGGAATGTGTTTAAAGAAATTACTTAGATTGCAGCACAGAAAGCAAAGAAATAGAATATATGAAAGAGAAGTAGTGGATAGAATAAAATTTTAATATTTATATAATCTGTGTCCCAGGGAAGATAATAGAGGTAATGAAGAAGAGGAAACATTTAAAGAATTTTTGGCTGAGAATTTTCTAAATCTGGAATAAAAATATAAATCCACAGATTTAGGAAGCATTAATAGTATAAAGTAGACCAACAAAACCAAAAGTTGATTGTTTGAAAAAATTAATAGGAAAGAAATTAATAGGAAAGAAAAAAATCAAGTGAAAATGAGAATAAAAACAATAAAATATTAAGTTGGAAAAAGAAGAAAAGTACAGATATAGGAGAGATTAAAGATAAAATAATTTTACAACAGCAAATTTAAACTCTAAAATAAAATGGAAAAAAATTAGAAAAATGCAAATTACAAAATAATCTCAAGAAGAAATAAAATGTCTAAATAGATCTACATCTATTAAGAAATTAAATAAAAATTTTAAAGTTTACCAGAAAGAAAACATTGAATATTTTTACTAGTCAATTCTCCCAAACCTATCCCAAGTAGAATATGGTCATTCTGAACTTATGTAATCTTATATAAATTCCTTAAGAGGATAAAAAAGTGCATGCTTTGTAACTCATAAGTATGATATAGATTTGAAATCAAAACTGGACGAGACAGGAAAAAGAAAAAAAAATTTATTGGGTAGCCTCTCTCATTGACTTAGGTGCAAAAATGTCTTAAAGCAAACTAAATCCAGCAGTATTTGTATGTGTGTGTATACATATATACACATATATGTAAATGTGAGGATGGTTAACATAAAAAATTCAGTAGACATCAGCTATGATATTAACAATTAAAGGAGAAAATCCATATGTTGTCTCAATACATACAGATAAAGCATTTAATAATATTTAATATCCATTCATTATTTCAAAATAAAAACAAAACAAACAAACCTCATAACAAACTATGATAGGATGGCATTTCCTTAACTTACAATATCATCTGAATGGGAAACATAGAAGCATTTCCCCATGTAATTACATTCTTATACTTAAATATTTTTAGCAATTCTATTGAGGTGTAATTGACACATTTTAAGTATATGCATACTTAAAGTACGCAAGTTGTTAAGTTTTTACATATGTATACATCTATGAAGCTACCACCATAATCACATATTCATCATCTTTAAAAGTTTCCGCCTGCCCTCTCAACATTGCCTGACCCTCTCCACCAGATGACCAATGATTTGCTTTCTTTCACTTTAGATTAGTTTGCATTTTCCAGAATTTTATATAAATAAAATCATATACAATATACTTGTTTTTTGTTTGTCTGGCTTCCCTTACTCAGCATAATTATTTTGAGTTTCATTTGTGTTGTTTATTCTTTTTTATAGCTGAGTAGTATTTCATTGTATGGATATATGATAATGTTTATTCATTCACCTTTTGATGGACTTTGGATTGTTTTATGTTTACGACCATTACAAATAGAGCTGGTGTGAACTTTAGTGTGAAAGTCTTTGTATGGAGATATCCTTTTATTTCTCTTGGGAAAATACCTATAGGTGCCTGCAAAGGCTCTAAACAGCATCCCTATCTGATACTGATCAGATCAAGTACCATTGATCTGATGGATTATATGGCCAAAGTGGCAGAGCAGCCCCAACCTGGACCTGTTGCAGAGCCTTCTCTTGTTCTGGACCCACTCAAAAGTAGCAACTTTTTGGGTCACTTGGTAAATGGGCTACAATAACACACCCCAATAAGGAACATGTTACCGCCACAATCCAAAGAGGTCCACTAGGCGTTGTGCCTCGAATGTATAGGGATATTTCAACATGCGCCACACCACTGACTTCTAGAAATTTCAGCGAGGTGGAAGGTATCTGAACTTTCATTGTATTTATTTCCCACTCTCTGACATACAAGTGTCTTACCAATAAATTTAGCATAGTTGCCAGTTCTAGCTCACTAGCTTTCCAATGTCTTCGATGTAATGGAACAGTGTGATATCTTGTGGAAGAGAAAGGCAATCAAGTTTCTGTGGACTAAAGCTGGAACATTAATATACTTCTAAATTAGGACAGCAGAGGTGTATTCCAGCTGAAAATAAATTGCTTCTCATGGTCTTTGTTAACAGGTATCAAGAAAAAAGCATTTTTCAGATTAATAGCTGTATACTAGGTATGAGGGATGTGTTAATTTGCTCAAGCAATGAAACCACATCTGGAACAGCAGGTGTAATTGGAGTTGCCACCTGATTAAGTTTACAATAATCCACTGTCAATCTCCAAGATCCATCTGTTTTCTGCACAGGCCAGATAGGGAAATCCAATGGCAATGTGGTGGGAACCACCACCCCTGCATCCTTCAAGTCTTTGGTGGTGTACCAATCTCTGAAGTCCATCCAGGAATGTGGTATTGCTTTTAGCTTACTATTTTCCTAGATAGAGGCAATTTTAGTGGTTTCCACTTGGTCTTTTCTATCATAATAGCTCCCACTCTCCAAGATAGGGAAACAATGTGGAGATTCTGCTAGTTACTCAGCATACCTATTCCAATTATACATTCTAGAACTGTGGAAAAAACCACAGGATGGGTTTGGTGACTTGCTGTACCCATTGTGAGATGAACTTGAACTAAAACCTCATTGAACATCTGACCTCCATAAAGCCCCCTACTCTGGTGGGTCTCCTGGAATTAGTGGCAGTTCAGAACCAATGCTAAATAATCCCCCAAAAGTCTGATCATTTTCTTTTCCCCTAGTGTACAGTCAGCTAGGTAAAACTTGTCTGGGAATTGATTGAAGGGGCATGCCTTTCTGTTTTGGTGATTCAAGTTAGACTTCTGATCACTTGATTTAGAACCCTTCCACTTAATTTAGTAGATTGTCCATCTATATCTCTTCTAGGGACAATAATCAACTAGCCAATGCTATGAATCAAATTCTTTTGATTACTGCTTTGACCCTGCTGTCCATTAATGGTGTCTATTCTCACCTTGTCTTTGATGATTAAGTGCCACCACTTGAACCCCTGCTACCTTGAGATCCAATTATCTCCGCTGCATTTAAGTATTCTAGTTCAGAGGCAGCAAATCTCACTCTTCTAGCCTAAAGAGAAGAGTGACCACAGACAAGGGTGCTAGGGCTCTCCTCACAATTTATTTCCCTTACTCATGGTGAAAGGCATGTCACTTGAACCCTTCCACAGAGGTTGAGCAGGCCTTACATGATAAATTCACTGGCAAAGAAGATTCAACAGAATTTAAGGGTTTAATATCCTCAGCTTCAACTTGCCCATATGTTGCCATTTCAAATATCAGGCAATGCCCTCAGTTTAACAGAATGTATCATATGAGGTTGAGAACTAAATTTGCTTTGTAATTCAGCTACTTGAAGAATGAGACTGCATTTACTTTTCATAAATCTCAGCTCTGCAGCTATAGGAGATACAGTTTTCTTTAAGAGATGACAGACATTTTCAGTTAATTTATGTTGAATTCGAGCCGGGAACATGAAGCCCTGAACCCAACCTTTTCTTTTTCTACTTTCTCCAGTGAATTTAGCAGCAACCAGCCAATCTCATTATACTTGTTAGTTTAGTTAAACTTGGTATCAAATACATGGTCACCCAGAACCTTGCCTTTTATAAGTATTTGATTAAGAGTATCCAATAATGATATTTTGTATATCTCTATTGCCACATTATACCAGACTATCGGTGCCTTCTTTACCACTGGAAAAGGAGTCATTAGTACCCTTAAATATAGTCAGGTTAGAAAACTAATTCCAGAAACCTCCTGACCAATTCAGGAAACTTATCCTTAAAATTCTATTTCTCTCTGTTTCTCCTACATATATAATTTAACTAATAAATATGTATTTATTATAAATAATACATATTTATGACTTTATGCTAACTAAATAATAAATACATATATTTATATGTATAAATTATCTATCTATCATCTACGAAGAGGTTTATTTTTAAGGAATTGCCGCATGCAATTGTAGGGGCTGTCATGTGCAAAATCTGTAGGGCAAGTCTCAGGAATTGATGCTGCAGTCTTGAGGCAGAATTTCTTATCTGGAAAAACTCATCTTTTGCTCTGAAGGCCTTTCAACTGATTGGATGAGGCCAACCTGCATTATCAAGGGCAATTTCTTTTACCTAAAGTCGATTAATTGTAGATGTTAACCACACCTACAAATATCTTCACAATACTGGCTAGATTAGTGTTTGATTAAATAACTGGGTGTTATAGCATAGCCAAATTGATGCATAAAACTCATATTCACATCATTAAATACTTTTCTACATTCATTGAGATAATCATATGATCTGTTAATATGGTAAATTTTATTGACTAATGTTCTAGTGCTAATCCAAACTTGAATTCTTGGAACAAGTTCCATTTAATTGGAATGTATTATTCTTTTTTATATTATTAGATTTGATTAGCTAAAATTATGTTAAGAATTTTTACATCTATAATTATGAGGAATATATATAGTCACAGTTCTCTTTTCTTGTAATATCTTAGATTTCGGTACCAAAGAAATGGTGGCTTTATAGAATGTATTGGGAAGGAGTCCCTCATTTTCCATTTTCTGCCATTCTTCTTTTTTTCTGCTCTGCTACAAATTTGAGTAACAAGACCTTTCAAGTTGCGTCTCAACTCTTTTGTTGGTTTAGTGTTAGAATGATATGTAGTTTTCATGCATTTACTTCTAACATATTTGCGTGATGTTTAAAGTGGGTTTCTGGTAGGTAGCTTTATAGTTCTTCATTTTTAATCCATGTGGATATTTAGACCATCTATATATAATGTGGTTATTCATATTGTCACGTTTCAGTTTTGCTATTTGCTTTTTATTTGCCTTATATACTGTTTCCTTTTTTTCTGTTTTTTTTTTTTTTTCTCTTTTGGATTAATTGAACGTTTTAAAGATACCATATTTTCTTCTTTGTTGCCTCATTTGCTATACTTTTTTTTTTGTATTTTATTTAAGGTTTATAATATACATCTTTAATGTAAAACAATCTACTTTCAGGTAACATTCTACCACTTGATATATAGTGAGAATATTACAATAGTATACTTCTTTTTCTATTTCTGACCATTATGGTTTTGTCATCTATTTAACTTTAGCATATTTTATAAACACAAAAATACATTTTATTATTTTTGCTTAAAAGAGTGAAATACTTTTGAAATTGATTTAAGAAATAAAAATAGATATTATGTTTAACCAAGTAGTTACCACATCTGGTATCTTCATTTCTTTGTGTAGATTTATATTTCCTTCAGGTATCATTCTCTTTCTTCCCAGAAGACTTCCTTAACATTTTATTTTGTGGTGCCATTCTGCTGGTTTTAAAATTGTTCATATATTTCATGCCTAAAAATGTCTTTATTTAACCTTTGAAAGATATCTTCTCTGGGTATGGAATTCAAGGTTGTTGAGAATTTATATTTTACTCCAGTGCTTTAATGAAGCTGCTTCACTTCCTTTTGGTTTTCATTGTTTCTGATGAGAACTTTGCTGTCATCCTTACCTTTTTCCCTCTGTATGAAATATGCTTTTAATCTCTTGCTGCTTTGAAATTTCCTCTTAAGCTCTGGTTTTAAGTATTTGAATATGATGTGCCTTCTGGTACTTTCTTCACATTTCTTGTGTTTAGGGTTTATCGAGGCTCTTGAATCTATGGATTTACAATTTTCATCATTTCTGGAAAAAATTTGGCTATTATTTTTAAATTATAATTCTGTCCCTCAGCCTCTTTTTTGCAGACTCAAAAATACATATATATTAGGTCCCTTGAAATTGGCATACAGCTCACAGATACTCTGTTCTTTTTCCTATCTTTTTCCTCTTCATGTTTTGTGTTGAGTAGTTTCTGTTGCTATGCCTTTGAATTCACTAATATTTTCTTTTGCAATATCTAATGTAATATTAATTCAACCAATAAAAAAATATTAATCCCACCAATGGTATTTTCTATCTCAGATATTGTAGTTATCATCCCTTAAAGTTCAATTTGGGAATTAAAAAATGTTTTTCCCATCTCTAACATGTTAAAAATTTCCTCTAGTTTCTGGAACATATTCAATATAGTTATAATAATACCATTGTCTAGTAATCTTATGTTGCATTATTTGTTTTGTTTTTTTTTTTTGAGATTTTTTTCTTTATTATATTTAGTATTGTTGTACCACCAGCCCCCAAAAGACACACAGACCACCAGAAATCAGTGAGTTATAGGAAACACACTATTCAGCCAGCTGGGTCTGCCAGGAGTACGCAGACCCCAAATTAAGCAACCCCGAAATGTAGAGGTACAGAGTTTTTAAGCCCTAAATCCCATTCCTCATTCTGTCTTAAACACAAAGGTCTATTTTTCTCTTATTCACTACCTGTCAACCCACAGGTCGGTTGTGCAAGCAGGGGTACAGAAGCAGAAAGCTTATTGTTAGAATGTTATGTTCCCATGGGTGATAACCTATGTTCCCATGGGCGATAGCCAAGCAGTAATTTTCCAGCCAGCACAGTATATTCCCCTGCTTCTTGGCATGCCTGGTAATTTTTTACTGGATGTCATCAATTGTAAATTTTACCTTTTATGCTAAATAGTGTTTATTTCTATAAATATTCTTGAGCTTTGTTCTAGGATACAGTTAAATGACTTGGAAACAATTGATCCTTTTGTGCTGGCTGGAAAATTACTGTTTGGCTATCGCCCATGGGAACATAGGCTATCGCCCATGGGAGCATAGGCTATCGCCCATGGCAGCATAGGCTATCACCCATGGGAACATAACATTCTAACAATAAGCTTTCTGCTTCTGTACCCCTGCTTGCACAACCGACCTGTGGGTTGACAGGTAGTGAACAGGAGAAAAATAGACCTTTGTGTTTAAAACAGAATGAGGAATGGGATTTAGGGCTTAAAAACCCTATACCTCTACATTTCGGGGCTGCTTAGTTTGGGGTCTGCGTATCCCTGGCAGACCCAGCTGGCTGAATAAAGAGCGTGTTTCCTATAACTCACTGATTTCTGGTGGTCCGTGTGTCTTTTGGGGGCTGGTGGCTACAACACTTTTGAGTCTTAATGTTTCAGCATTTTTAGATGGGACCAGAACAATGTTTGGGTTAGGGCTAATTTTGCCCTACTGCATAGACAAAACCCTTTCGGGTACTCTACCTGACGTCCTTTGAATTATTAGATTTTCTAGTCTGGCTTGTGGCAACAAGTACTATTGCCATTCTGTGTTAGTGCTGGCTACTGTTTCCTCTAATCTTTTCAAGTGTGTTTTCCCCCCGGCTTTGGGTGGGTAGTGTCCTCCTTTGTGTATGCTGATTAGTACTCAGTTGAAGATTTTAGAGGAATCCTCTGCAGATATTCAGAGTTTACTCAGTCCAGCTTACTTTTCCCCAATACTCTCTCCTGCAAGCTCTACCCATCTTGACCTTTGGATTTCCATTTTTTATTTTCTCAACTCAGGGAGACTACCTGTTTTTGCTTTCAGTTTGGCTTGTAAAAACTCTCTTTAGCTCATTAAAAGGACAATTATAGAATTCACCTTTTTGTTTTTATTTCTTAAGCATCACTTTGTTTTGTTGTCTAATGTCTAATGTCTTGGAAAGCATTGTTTCAGACATATTTTTTTTCTGGTTTTATAGTTATTTGGGAGGAGGGTAGATATGATCCTTCATACAACATCTTTTTCAACAGTGGAAGTCCTACTTGCTTCCCATGCCTCTTTCATAAGTCACTTTTTTTTTTTTCAGACACATGGGTGGTTAATTATTCTTTGCAGTTTATGGCAGGTAACACTGGTATACACGAGGATCTTACTCTTATTTTAATTTTCCACATTCTTCTTTTGACCTCTACTCTCATTTCTTTCCTCATCACAGTGCGGATGAACAAAAGGGGTTCTATGGAAAGTAACCTCACAGGGTGATCTGATCATAAATTCCTAACTGTGTGAGTAATGGTGGGTAGTCATGCCTTAGGCATATAACTTCTTTAGTAACAGGTTTATCTTTGCCTTAAATACGTTTTGCTCATTGTTTTTGTGCATTTTAGACAACATATCTTTGAAATAAGCTATAACCATCATCAAGAGAACACATAATCTTGTTAACTATCCTGTAATCAAATCCCTGCCTTACTTTCTCCCACCTCCAAATAATCTTTCTTATGTTCCCTCCTTAATTCCAAATGCATAAAAGAAGCTGTAAAACTATAATTCTCTGGAGCATTTGCGATCTTGCTCCCTGGCAATGTTGTCAGTTTGGCTCAAGTAGACATTTATAGAAATTCCCTACAGATTTGGATATTTCTTAGGTTGAGAACTGATAACTTTTTAAATAAGTTAATTTGTATATTTTTGTTGGAATTTATGCAAATATATATTGTTGGATTTTTTGGTAGATTTTACATTTATACTTTAAAGACAAAAATCACATATGATTTGCTACTGCTCCTTGTTACATAATAAACTACTCTAAGCATCTACCGTATTTATGTATTTACTCTCTCAGAGTAGAACACTGAAATTTCCTTACACATCCTATCACCAAATAATGCTATGATAAATCTCCTTGTACATTTTCCCTGATAGACTTGGGTGAGAAAACTGCAATTTCCCTATTATGGCAGCTAAGTATTCATGTGTTCTTTTCTTTGCACACTTAGAGCAAAACTCTAACCTAATAACCCAAAGTCCTATTCAGTTAATGGACTTCATTCAAAATCCAGGTTATCTAAATGACATTTTCCCCTCTTTATCAGGTCTTATTTTAGTTATTTGTGGTTTACTGACGAAAAAATAAAAGGCAAAGTACTTTCATCCCGTTACTTCACATGCAAAATAAATTAATAGATTAATATGACTGCTAATTGTCTCCAGGAATTCATTCCCCTTTTACTTTTTTTAGTAGTAGAGTTGTAGGAGGGCACATGACTGCTCAGCTTTAGACCACATTTTCTAAACTCCCCTGCAGCTAGGTATGGACATGTGGCCAAATTTGGGTTAATGTAATGTATGTAAAAGTGATGTGCATACCTTCTGTGTTATTTCCTTAGAGACAGGATGCTCACTCTGGACTTCTAGCTAACAAGGAATTAACAACTTAAACCCAGAAAAAGAGACCACGATCATTTTCTAAGGATAACAGCTTTACCCTGCCTAAGACCTTGGGTTGCCTTTTAGAGTCAACTTTCTTTAGAATATTAATCAGAAGAAAATTAACTTAGTTTTGGTATTTTTTTTTCCTGTAACAGCTTAGCCTATATATTTACTAATACAAATAAGAAAAAGATAATTAGAATAAAATTCCACTTGGAAAGCAAAGAGAGGAACACCAAGGGTCATCAAATCTTGCTGGGTATGAATGGTGAAGAGTCGCTACCTGATGGTTGTCAGTGCTGGGCTCATCCTTCAGACTATGCCAAGTGTCAGCGTGGAGCTGATCGAGAAGGGAAGGTTCGATGGTTGAGATGCCCAGTTGGAAGAACTGGGAGAATGCACAAAAGGCCGACATGAGAATGAAACGGGAGGCATCAACTTTATTGTGCAGAGCGCAGTTCTATTGGGAGAAGTGCAGTCTATTGTGCGGAGAGCGTGGTATTGCGGGCACTTCTGCTCCCTTTTCTGTGCTCCCTTTCTGCTCTCCAGGGGACCACATGGCTCCACACATAGCAGAGTACAATAGTGGTATTTAGCCACAATAAACTAATACAATATTAGCTTGATACAATAAGCTAAAGTATGTTTACGTATTTTAGGCGCAGGCGCCCAACTACACTAATGTAACATTCTAATCTGGGGTCCTATTCCAAGCTGGGAGCCTAGATCACAGCCAGACCTTAGGCCAGCCAGACCTTGGACCAGCTAGACGTTGGATTCAGCTGGGCCAGGTGCCCAAGGTGGTAGAGCAGATTCTTTTCTTAGCGCAGCTCGCTACCCTTGGTTCTGCTCTCTGGAAGTAAGTT
This sequence comes from Pteropus alecto, assembly GCF_000325575.1. Classification (NCBI taxonomy): domain Eukaryota; kingdom Metazoa; phylum Chordata; class Mammalia; order Chiroptera; family Pteropodidae; genus Pteropus; species Pteropus alecto. The sequence continues at coordinate 965,223 of NW_006431288.1, forward strand.
CATTGTCTATTGTTCCTTGCCTTTTCCCACTGGGTTTTTCCATTTTTCCACTGCTGTCCATAGACATATCTAGAATAGGTATTGAAAAAAATGCCTTTTTTTTTTTTTTTTTTTTTAGAACTGCACAGGCTTCATACCCCAATTCCTGTTAGTGCAGATTTGGGACCCAAGTGGGTCTTTAAGGATTGAACAGTCTTGCACTTCAGAAGGCCAGAGTTTTGTTTTTTTGTATTAATATAATGCTTAACAAACTAAATAGCTTTTAATCTTTGAGTTTTTAACCAGTTCCATGTAAAAGTAAACATATCCAGTGATCTCTTCAGACTGTAGTTTTTATATCTGTCAAATTTCTTTTAGTTACTAGCTTTTGTGCTCAACTGATAATTCTCTAAGTTGACTTAGTGATAGCGATATTGAGGCCATTTGCAAAGTGGTGTGGGAAAGCATCATCCTTAATCTGATCTTTGCCACTGTTTTACCTCCCATTGTCTAGCTGGTGGGAACAGTTAATGGTAGATTCGACAAAGACTGAATATCAATCTCATTGCTGTTCTTTATGGGATGCAGAATCAGCTGACTCTTCTAATACAGTCACACCCTAAATCCTATTCTCAGTCCTTTAGATTGCACCAGTCTTTAAGGTTATGATGCAGAAGTTTCACATTATTTCTGCTTACAACTTAATGCCCTGAACTTGATCATTTGGTCACACCTAGTTGCAATGTAGCAATGCTCCCAGCTAAAATTCAGTATTCTGTTTCTAAAAAGAAAGGTAGAATATATAAATCGTGTAGTTAGCAGTCTCTCACACATGTGGATTAGAAAAAAGAAACAAAACTGTTATATTTTTTTTCAGATACAATGGCTCTATACAGAAACCTCGAATGATTTATTGACAAATTAATAGAAAGAATGAGAGGATTTATCTAAGTGACTGGTGAAAGAACAATATATAGAAGTTCTTACATTTCTATATGTTATCAACAAAATGTTAGAAAACAATAATAAAAGTAAAATTTATAATAGCAAAATAAAAAAAATACTTAGGTATAAACCTAATTAAACATGTGTAAGAACTTTGTGGAGAATATTACAAAACTTGACTGAAAGACATTAAGGTTCAACGTTTATGGGAAGAAATCCTCAGTACTGAAAAGTTATCAATTCTCTTCAAATTGATTTATAATACAATTCCAATAATAATCCCAACAGTGTTTTGAGTGGAACATGACAGATTAATTTTATAACTTATGTGGAAATAAAAAGGGTCAAGGATAGCCAATATACTTAAGGAGAAAAAGAAAAAGGTGAAAGGACTTGCCCTTCCAGATATCAAGTTTTATTATAAAATTGTGGTATTGGTGCCAAGGCAGACAAATTGTCCAATGAAACAAGACAAGGTCCTGAAACAGATTGATGAATATAGATGACCCAAGAAGCTTTCAGATCAACTGGAGGCAAGGAAGGACTATTCAATAATGATTCTGGGACAATTGATTTTCCACATCAAAAAAATGACATAAGATCTCTACTGTACAAAGAACACAAAAATCAATTCCAGATGGATTAAGGACTTAAATATAAAAGCAAAACTTTAAAAATATAAGGAGAAAATGTGGGCAAATATATTTTTGACCTCAAGATAGAGAAATATCTCTTAAAACAGCTAAAAATACTAACCAAGGTAGAAGGTCTGATGGATTTTATTATAGTAGAACTTAGAATTTCTGTACATCATAAGTCATGATGAAGAAAGTAGAAAGTAGAAAGCTATATACTAGCAGAAGTTATTTGCAACACATATAATTGAAAACATTTATATCTATAAATATAGAATACTAGAAATCACTAAGAAGAGCCCCAATAAACAAACTGGCAAAATAAATGAATAGGCATTCTATAAAAGAGAAAATATGAACAGTGAGAAAGCACTAAAATTATTTTTAAATTGATTAGTAAATCAGAGAAATCTAAATTAAGACTACAATAAGTATATCTATTAGGCAAAAATCAAGAAATCCGATAATACTCAATGATAGAGAAGATGTGAATTAATAGAAACTCTTGCACTCTGGTGGGTATATGAAACTTAAACTACTTTAGGAAATATTTTGGTGTTGCAAAATTGAACTTTCATGTAGTTTATTTTCCATCAATCCCACTCCTAGTTATATATCCTACAGAAATTCATTTATACATTAGGAGACATACAAGATTGTTCATAGTATTATATATATATATATTATACACACACACATACACACACATATATATGTATGTGTATATATGTGTATATATATATACACATACATATATGTATATATATGTGTGTGTATATATATATATAAACATCGTAAATACTCATCCACAGAACTACATCTGCACATAATAATTTGGATAAATCTCAGAGACAAAGCAAGGCCTTAGAACTGTGCTTATCAAACTTTAATATGCCACCATCTTGTTAAAATGGATTCTTATTTAGTGAATCTGGGCTAATTCCCCAGATGGTGCACTTCTAAAAAGCCTTTGGGTAAAGCTTCCGCTGCTGGTTCACAGATCACATTTTGATTAGCAATGTCCTAAGACTATTACATAAGATAAATGCCTTCTTTATGGAGCTCAAAACTAAGCTACACCAGTATGTTATTTTGGAAAACAGTACATACATATGGCATAAGCTAACAAAAAAAGGCAATCATAAAATTCAGGATACTATTACTACTTGGGGGAACAGGACTGAGAGGAGTGTATTAGATAGATACGAGGTATTGTTAAGGTTATAGTTCTCAAGTTGTACAGTGGATCATAGATTCTGTTATATTAGCCTTTTGACACTGATTTGTAATCAGTAAGAAGACAGGATTAGGTCAGTATGCTCAGTATGTATTAGAATAACTTGAGCAGATTTAAAAAACACCAATACCTACTTCCAATCATGAGATATTCTGATTACATTGGTCTGGTTGAAATTGGGGTATTGGTATTTACTAAAAGGCAGCCATTCGGTGTTAATGTATAACTAGGTTTGAGAACCACTGTAATAGAGCACCTCTAAAGTTCCTCTTAATGCTGATAGTCTGTGATTTCAACATACACCTCTAAAGTTCCTCTTAATGCTGATAGTCTGTGATTTCAACATACAATTTTTTTTTCCCTTATTAATTTGGCTTCTTGGAAAGGGGTTCCTGGTTCAGCTTAGATATCATGTTCTTCAGTAATTAATATAGGGGCTTTTAAACTATAATCTTCCTGACCAATTGGAGCTATGTCATCTGACTCATTATTGTTTCCCTGTTATCTGGTACAATACACAGCAAAGTTGTCATTCAATGCATGTTCATGTACAAGGGTACCAATGAATGATGATGGTTCATCGAGCCCTTGTTCTCTGTGTATTAACCAGAAGTCTCCTCCAGGCTAATTTTCAGAGATCCTCTGGCTCTCACAGCAATTTACATTTACTGCATTGAGGCACTGCTACTTCTCAGTACAATTGTTTGTTTGCAGGTCTTTATCTCCCACTACACTGTGAGTTTCTCAAGGCCAGGGTCAGGGTTGTATTATTTTTAGACCTTCAGAGCTTGGTATAGTGACTCAGTAACTATTTAGTAAGGTAGTAGATAAATAATTTTTGGAAAATTTTCTACAGTGTATTATGACCTTTCGCTGCTTCATTCCTGATCATAATTTAATCATCCAGTAGTCAGTACTTCAGGAGAATCATCTCTATTTTCTGTAGAGCTTGCTATTCAAGATCTGCAGTAAGTAGATTTAATATTTTATAGTGTATTTAGGTTCACAGAAAAATTGAGCAGAAAGAACAGAGCGTTCCCATATGCTCTCTGCCCTTACACATACACAGCCTTTCTCACTATCAATATCTTGCACCACAGTGGTACATTTGTTGTAATCGATGAACTTACACTGACACATTATTATTACCCAGAGTTCACATTAGGGTTCACTCTTTGTATTGTACTTTCTATGGGTTTTGAAAAATGTATAATAACATGTACCCACCATTATAGTATTACCCAGAATAATTTTGCTGCCCTCTAAATCCCCTGTGCTACACTCATTCATCCCCCTTGGCAACCACTGATCTTTTTATTGTCTCCATAGTTTTGCCTATTCCAGAATGTCATATAGTTGGAATCATACAGTACATAGACTTTTCATATTGGCTTCTTTTACTTAATAATATTCTTTAAGTAAGTTTCCACTATTTTCATGGCTTGATAGCTCATGTATTTTTTAGCACTAAATAATATTCTATTGTCTGGATGTACCACAGATTATTTATCCATTCACCTACTGGAGGACATCCTGGTTGCTTCTAAGTTTTGGCAATTATGAATAAAGTTGCTATAAACATCTGTATGCAGGTTTTTGTGTGAACATAAGTTTTCAAATCCTTTGTGTAAATACCAAGGAATTCGATTGCTGGATTGTATGGTAAAGTATGTTTATTTTTGTAAGTACCAAACTGTCTTCCAAAGTGGCTATACCAATTTGTATTTCCATAGCAGTGAATGAGAGCTTCTGTTGCTGCACATTCTGGCCAGCATACAGTATCATCAGTGTTTTGGAGTGTGGACATTCTAATAGGCATGTGACAGTATCTCGCTGGTGTTTTAATCTGCATTTTCCTGATGACATATGTTGTAGAACATCTTCCCATTGCATTATTTTTCATCTTTATATCTTCTTTGGTGCAGTATCTGTTCAGCTTTTAGCTCATTTTTTAATTGGGTTGTTCATTTTCTTATTATTGAGTTTATGATTTCTTTGTACATTTTGAATGGTAGTCTTTTGTCAGATAAATCTTTGAAATATTTTCTCCAATCTGTGTCTTATCTTCTCAATGTCTTGACAATTTATTTTGTATCTCTGATATCAATCTGGAATCTGATTATTTGCCTTTTAATGTCAAAAGTGGAGAAAAGAAAAAAAAATCTAGTTGAGGATTTAGGTTAATATCGTCCTGGCTGACTGAGACATTATTATCTTTGGCTTTGGCAGACAGTGTCCATTATTTTCCTATCTCTTAGTGTGGGTAAGACAAAAAAGACTGTCATATCACCATACTCATCCCATCTTTGTGCTGAATCCACTCTGTCTCCCCTTACCTGGCCACATTATCGAAGGCCAAAATCTTGGGTGAATAAGAATGAAAATGAAGCCCCTTCCCTCTTTCTCTCACATTACTCTAGACTTTCATGGCAGCTGATAACCACTGAAAAGGGGTTGAATGTACAGAAATAGAGGTAGAATTGGCACAGCAAAGAGAGTTGAAATGTATATTCTACCTTAGCAGTCTGTTAATTAATCACTCAATGGATAAAATACTTCTTTGGAGCCAAGGGAGAGTGGGAGGGAGGGAAGGAGTGAAAGAGAGAGAGAGAGAAAGAGAGAGAGAGAGACTTGTGAATGTGCCAAGCATTTACACTTGGGGAGAGAAGACTTTCAGAAGTAAATTCTTTATGAGGGATGGGAGTCTTTGATGACAGAAAGGCAAGAGGCAGTGGACCTTGGCTCTATTTGGGGTCTGTATGCTGGCACTGGCTGCGCCCAGGCAAACAGCTGCGGGAAATTTCCTTAATGAGCAGCCTGGGCTTGGAAGAGGAGGAGGCATGTCTTAGGGCATGTCTTTTGGATTTCTCTGGGAAGCAGAAGAAATGAGAAAGATCTCTGACAGCAAAGTGCAAGGGCCTCAGTAGGACAGTTTCGGAGT
>NW_006431288.1:971007-973141 GCF_000325575.1 Pteropus alecto
CCAAAGATAAATGTTGCCAACCCTTTCTCCTGATGCCCAAGGTCCTATGTATCATCTTTCCACATAACTACATCTTTTCCCTGCATGAATTCTGTCCTGCAGAGGCTTCTCTCCCCACTGTCTTCGTACCATGCACGATGCCTCCCTGTCTGGCTCTTCTTTTTTGGCCTTTAAACTTCTCCCCTGGTCCCTCTCATTCCTTTCCTAATTTTACTCAAAGGGGAATAAAGAATACAAGCTTTTTTTAAAAAAAGAACTGGTCTTTTGTTCTTCTGTAGTATTTGGAAAATAGCTTTAAACATCTATAGGTATACTGAGGCTGAAAGCAGAATTGTGAATTTTTTTGTCTTTTACTTTTAGGCAGATCTTCACTGAAACCACTGCTAGAAACACCCAATTCTCAGAAAATGTCCTCTGGAAATGTCAGTAATATGCAGTTTTGAGAGAGGAAATTTAGTGTGCTGGTACCTAGATTCAGTTTCAGTGCCATAATTTGGAAACTCTGTACCTTTGGCCAGGCCGCTGAACATCAGCTGTCTTGTATGGGGATATTGATAATATTTACTACCTAAAATTGTATTGCGAGCTAAGCAAGTTATTGTATGTAAATACTTTAGAATCTGGCACATAGTAAGTGCTATTTAATATATAAATGATTGCTATTATTTTTAATTCATTTTTAAATTTAAATTAAAAAACAAATTTTAATTTAAAATTCATTTTTTTCTCTAGATATTTTTCAGGCTCTTGGCACTCTTTACATTTTCAAACTGTCCCTTATTAAAGTGGTGAGTTGTAGAGAAAGAGGTGTGTGTAGGGCTGCACTTTTGGAAGAAGTAAAAATCCTTCTAAACATAGAAGTTTTGTACTTTGCCCTAGGAAAGACATGGAACAAACAAGGCATGTGCTGGCTATCAACAGGATTCCCAGGAGTCTTCTCCCAACTCCGTCATCCACACAAAGCCGTTTTCCTGCTGCAAGCTACTGCTTAGGTTTGCCTTGTGTAGCTGTCTGCAGTAGGGACTTGTCAGGGGTGAAGTAAAAATTTTTATCATTATTTCTAATTTTTCTTGATGTCTCAGTCATTGAAGGTTTCGCATTTGGGGCCATTTGGGTGTCATCAACACATCAGGTTTAAAGAGGAAAAATGATGAATCGTGAATGTTTATGAGGAAATGGAACAATTATAATGATGGTAATGAAGAGGGAAATAAAGAGATTGGCCCACCGGGATGTTTCTCCCGAGCCTAGGACAGTGGAAGAAAGTGCTCTGGTAGACTTGGGCATTACCATTGCATCAAGATGGATGGAATGTCTTACCCAACAGCCCTTCCAAATTATTATTATTATTATTTTAGAAATATGCCTTGTGTAACCAGGTTTGCAAGTTTTACATTGAGTGAACAGCCATTTCTTATGTTAAGTTATTTCAGCTGTAGAATAGAAAATTGTTGAAATAAATGGCTGGAGAATTTGAATTGCATTCATTCTTGACATTGGAACTGACAAATAGCTTCATTCCCCCACTGAAATGGAGAGTTTATTACTCTGAGACACAGGCAGGTTCTGGGGAGAGGGAGCGTCTGCATTTTATTTTACTATAACTTCTAAGATACTGTGAGAGAGTAAAATAAAATGCGTTTCTGAAATCCCACTGGGATCCATCCCTTGTCCAATTATCCACATTTGACTAGAAATAAAACCAATTAAAACATTAATTTATAACCAATATAAAACCAAATCTGACAGCTGGTTATAATCATATGAGCATGGAGTTCTCAGGTGGAATGGAGCTGGTAGGTTGTAGAGATGGTATGAGAACTCAGCGTCCTGGTGGGTTGAACTGCAGCACCTGCCAGTCTGAACCAGTCCACCAGGTGAGAGGCATCTCCAAAGAGAAATAATTGATGCTGGAACGGACTTATGGAATCTGGAGGACAGTTTTGCCAGAGCTCTGGAAACTATTTATATGAAAATTATAGATTTTTTCTTGACATTTCTTCAGCATTGGATGCCTTTCTCCTCCCTGCCAGTAGAAATCACTGCAAAGAGAGATGCGATGAGTGTGAAATTCAGTGAAGCCATGAACAGAGAGAAACATATGGAAGCTACAGGCTTGCCTGGGTTGCTGGGC
>NW_006431288.1:973171-980826 GCF_000325575.1 Pteropus alecto
CATTCCTGTTGGAAATCAGTCTGATTCTTCTGAAAGCATCATCGGAGGAAATGAAACATCCCTTCTTGTCTTAAAGTCCTTGTTACACATCTCCTCAACTTTTCTTAAACTTGTCTGGGTCATCGTCCACATGGAAATCACAAATTTCTTCTTCATGTCTTCTCAGCATCATGTGCCCTTCATTCTCCTGCTCCCTGCCTGGAATCTGCCAATGTAGACTGTGGCATCTCTGCCTGATATGGTCATACATCAGGTAATCAGCCTGATATGTGACATTTTAAGTATTTCTGGTCTCTTTCAAGTTTGAGCTATGAGAACTGAGGAGCAGGGTCAGACTCTGGTAGCTAAAATCAGTTTGGAGCTGGAATTTGGCTGTGACCATTCGAGCACAACATAGCTCAGGATTTCTGGGGCCTCCTCTTCCACAAGGCTTGAGAGAAGGTTTCTGAAGTCTTAGGGCCCCAAGAAGCACTTAATCAGAGGATCGTGAGTATTTCCACTTTACATAAGAAAAGCTCTTCTTAGATGAGCTCACTGCAGTCCCTCAATAGAACCAGTACTGATTTCTTACAGAAACTCTAAAATTTTAATGGTAGCATGTAATTTCTTATAGCATTGTAGATTAATTTAAAATAATAGTCATACCTGTGCCTATGCTCATCCTGATGATCCTCAGTTTAATTTCTGTGTCTGCCTTACTTAAAAGCTCATGCTTTTCCCATACTATCTCTTATTAGAAGATACTCAGGAATTGAATCCTGTGGTTTTGGAAAAAAAAGACAGGAAAGAGAAAACTCTCCAAGTCTGGGACCAAATAGATTTTTTGCAATCATTCATTTGTGCTAAGTCCTTAGGTGAGAGCCAAAGCACCAATGCATACCTTTAGGGGGCAGCAGAAGCTGCTATCATGAGTGTCATCCTAGGTGTATGCATTAGAAAGGATCTTGAAGGATAGAAATTGAGTGTCTAAGGTAGAAACAATTATGCCTCCTCCCAAGTGTGGTCTGAATGTTATTTTTCTTTTATGGGCTAGGTGTTAAAATGTTGATAGTATGGTGATTATTTCATGAGTTCGGTTTCCCAAATTATCCAGACGCTATTGCTAATGATAGTTATAATTTTTGAGCCCTTACTATATGCCAGGCATCATACAAAGCACTTTAACATTTCATTTTTTCCCAATATTCACCTTGTTTAAATTTTCTATACCCTCATATTCAGTGAGTGCACCAGATTAATCCCACCCTCTTACAAATTTGGTTACATCTGTTCTAGGACTAGCGGTGACATGAAATTCAGGACTGTTGGCTGTCATTTCAGGCAAAAAGTCAAAAAAGATCTAGGCCCCAGGACATTTAGAAGATAGAAAAGATATTTAAGTTCTATCTACTTGCCAATAATATGTGAGACATAATCCAGCTTTTCTGCTAAAATGAACAAATAAAGTTGTATCTATTCTCTGTTGGATTCTGCTGGCTTAGATGTACATAGTGGTCTTTATTGATTACCAGTGAACTGTGAACATGGTAGGGTAGCTTCTATGGGAAATTAGGTGTGTATGTTTCTGGGGCATGGTGGAGGGATTAGAGGGGGGAAAATAAGATAATTTGGTGATTCTGTTCTGTCTCTGGGACATGTCTTATTTGTTCTTGTCTTCTATGTCCTTATACATTGTTCCTCTATCCCTGGATGGTCTTGGTCCCTCATATTGTATTTCTAATTTCTACTCCTAGCCATACAAATTCTTCCTAATCTGTGAAGCCTTTCAACCCCAACTCAGACTTCCTCCTTTCCTCTCTCCTTCCTTTCCTTCTTTTATTCCTTCCTTCTTTCTCTTTGATTTTTGTCTCTACCATTAAAACTTTTGTCATCACAGTTTTCATTTCAGAGATTAAATGTGAAAGCATGTGGGCTTTGTAGCAAGATTGTTTGGATTTCAATTCCAGCTCTTCCATTTTCTACCTATATGACAATGGGAAACCTCCTTAACTTCCCTGTGCCTCAATTTTTTTTTATCTGTAAATAGGATCGATGCTTAAAATACTTATCTCACAGGGTAATGTTAACATTGACTAAGGTATTATAAAGAAAGCATGTAGAAGTTTGCTTGGCATATTGTAAGCCTTTAATAAACATCAGCCATTATTATTCTGCTATCAGTATTTATTTTTAACGTTTATACTGCTGTGAAAAGAGGCTCATTCAAGTTACTGTAAAGAAAAGATAATTAATTATATGGATACAAAGGGATTAGCACTGAGAAGGCATCAGGATGGGGATGAGCTTTAGGAGCTGTCTACTTTATTCATTATGATCTCACAGAGTCTATGGTGTCCCAGTCAAAGGATCTACTTTTCTCTGACAGATCAACTAAAGCAACTACTGCAAACTTTAGAGAAAGATAGTCTGATCAGTTTTCCTAATTGCTATCACTGCTTCTTAGTAGAGATCTTTAATGCAGGCTACTTCAGGATCCCCTGAGGTCAGGTGACACACATTATGGAGACCCACACATCTCAAAGACCTAGAGAGTATGTGTGTAGCCTGTTGAACTACCGTGATGAATGGTTTATATCAAACATTAAGTCACTAGTTGTAGTAAGCTTCCACAGAAAATTCCATTAAAATGTTTCTAGTTTTCAGAGGGTATGAAGCAGTTTTCATTTTCCACATAGGAATTATCTCTCAACTTTCCGTGAACTAGCTAAATGCAGTCATGTTCTTCAGTTATAACAATTTGCACCATGGCATTATACATACCCATTAACTTTGCAAAATACATAGCAAAAGACTAATGGGACTTTGGAAAGAACATCTGCTTTTAAAACATCCTGGAAGGGAGACTTCAGTCCAAATACTTTAAAAAAATGAAGTGTACACGTATTTTGTCTTTACCCGCATCAAGATCAGATAAGACAGTTATGGCAACAAATTTCCAGTGGTTCAAATTCAGTTTGTGCTGGACATAAATACAGCCTCACTGAGATCCTCATGTATTTGATGACAGTAAATTATCTGAACTTGGCTCTGGAACTCTAATAGAAAAATTCTATTAGTGTTTCAATATCCATATCGTTAAGGAATTTTCTTAAATGCCAAGATTCTAAGGTCAGAATCTTGGGACCAGAGTCCTTATGGCATTATAAAGTGTCAAGGCTACTTAACGACAATGCCTTGGACACCTCGGTGCAGATAGGCTTGCAGTTTCACAGTCTGCTTAACCTGTACAGTGGTTAATTTTGCGGTTTCATAAATAAAGGTTCCAAGGTTCTCTAACCTCTTGAGGCTTCTGTTTATTTTAAAATATATTCATGTTCAGATTAAATCTGTTTTACAAGTTATAGAAGCTTAAATTTGTAATTAGAAAAGGGACATAACTGTTCAAAAGAAACCAAGCCATAAGCACTGCCAGGGAGCTGCAATCTTAATGTTTAAAAGGTAAAGTTAACCAATTGAAATTTCCCATATTTAATAGGAACTATGGGGTGTAGGGATGGATTATTGGGCAGAGCAAGAGGCTGGCTTTCCCTCTCCATAGAAACATGCATAAGAAGGGATTGTTGTGGTTTTATATTATGATATGCTTACCTGTCCTTTTGAAGTTTGGCCTGTGATGCTGGACTGAAGGGCGATTCACTGCTGGTGGATTGGTCAAGCTGCTGGAATTGTTAAGAGGGTGAAAGAGAGAAAAAGAGGAATTAGGGTAGAGTTGTGTGTCTGTGTGTTTGCTCAGGAAAGATGGAAAGACTCAAGGAAATCAAATTGCTGGGGGTGATTGGATTAACTAAGGGAATATTTTACAGACTTCAGATCATTCCATAGCATAATAGATTTACATTAGAGATTAAAGACCAAGGAATCTTTGGGTGAAAAAAATTATGTGGAAAACAATAAAAGATTAAGATCTATTTAAACAGTATTTTTTCAGTGGATCTAAGATGTTTTCTGTAAAAAGTAGCACATTCAACTCTAAAAAAAGTTAATGTTATTTGTTGGTATATGATCGATACTATTGATATCTAAATGTAATCATAATTTTATAATAAATAGACTGATGACAGAATTTGAGATTATAAGAAAAATTATAGCCCATGGTTAAGAGTCTATGTTCCCTATCCTGCTTAGTCAGAAATGGAGACATAGCAAGTAGTTAACATTAGCAGTAAGTCCTGTTGTCTACTTGCCACGTTCACCCTGGAGTTCATGAGACGAGGAGAGGTTTCTCAGAAGGGTGAATAATCTTTATTCACTTTATTAGGATATTGAGAAAAGAGAAAGGTAGTTAAAGACAATTCTCTGTCTCTTTGCCCTCTCCCCATTCGCAACCAAAAAACCATCTTCATTGTCTATCAGGATTCCATTCCTACCTTCTATAACCTGAATCACAGAGTACTTGAGAAAGGATCCTTAACAAAAGCCTGTTAAAAGGATACACTCTTGTCAGGAGAAATAAAGTCTCTGTAGAAGAAAGACTACAGAGAGAAAACTGATGAAAATGCTAAAAATACAGAATTGTGTATATATCCACAGAGGGGCTTTAACTGAGGTATACAGATTTAGCTAAAGTGAAGAAATTATTCAACTCAAGCCTGCAGGGAAAACCAGGGGTAGATTAAGCAGTGGTTGCTAAATTAAGTGGGTGATTATTTCTATTTTAAAAAATTGAGTCGTATGAGTTCTTTGTATATTTTGGATATTAGGCTCTTATCAGAAGTGTCATTTGCAAATATATTCTTCCATTTGGCTGGTTGCCTCTTTACCTTGTTGACAGTTTCTTTTGCTGTGCAGAGCCTTTTAATTTGATATAGTACCATTCATTTATTTTTGCTTTTTCTTCTCTTGCCTATGAGGTTGAATTCATAAAAATCCTCTTTAAGTCCAAGGTCCATGAGTTTAGTATCTATGTTTTCATCTATGCAATTTATTGTTTCAAGTATTATATTCCGGTCCTTAATCAATTTTGAGTTAATTTTGGTGTATGGTGATAGACAACCGTCTAGTTTCATTCTTTTGCGAGTGGCCTTCCAGTTTTCCCAGCACCATTTACTGAAGAGGCTTTCCTTTCTCCATTGTTTGTTTTTGCCTCTCTTGTCAAAAATTATTTGCCCATGTAAATGGGGCCTTACTTCTGAACTCTCAATTCTGTTGCACTGCTCTGTGCATCTGTTTTTCTACTAATATCATGCCATTTTGATTATTGTCACTTTATAGTATAATTTGAAGTCAGGCAGAATGATACCTCCAGCCCTGCTTGTTCTTTTTTCTCAGGATTGTTTTGCTTGTTTAGGGTCTTTTTTGCTTCCATACAAATCTGATGATTTTTTGTTCTAATTCTTTAAAAAATGCAAATGGGATTTGATGGAGATTGCATTAAATCTGTATAATGCTTTAGGTAATAAGGTCATTTTAATTATGTTGATTCTTCCAATCCAAGAACATGAAATATCTTTCCATTTCTTTGTGTCTTATTCAATTTCTTTTAATAGTGTTTTATAGTTTTCATTGTATAGGTTCTTTTATTTCATTAGGTTTATTCTTAGGGTTTTTTTTTTTATTGTAATTGCAAAAGGAATTTTTTTTCATTTCTTTTTCTAACATTTCATTATTAGAGTATAGAAATACTATGGATTTTTGAACATTGATTTCATATCCTGAAAATTTACTGTATTTGTTTATTATTGTAGTGTTTTAGTGGAGTCATTAGGGTTTTCTATAGAGAGAATCGTGTCATTTGCAAATAGTGAGTTTGACTTCTTCATTTACTATTTGGATGCCTTTTAGTTCTTTCCCTTGCTTGATAGCATTTGCTAGGACATCCAGTATTATATTGAATAATAGTGGTGATAGCAGAGAGCCTTGTCTTGTTCCTGATCTTAGAAAAAAGGTTTTTAGTTTTTCACCATTAAGTATTATGTTAGCTGAGCATTTGCCATATATGGCTTTTATTATGTTGAAATATTTTCCTTCTATACCTATTTTATTCAGTGTTTTAATCATAAATGGGTACTGTATCTTGCCAAAGGCTTTTTCTGCACCTATTGATTTTATCATGTGATTCTTATTCTTTATTTTGTTTATGTAGTGTATCACATTAATCAATTTGTGTATGTTAAACCATTTCTGTGCCCCTGGGATGAAGCCCACTTGATCATTGTGTATAATATTTTAAATATGTTGTTTCATTCGTATTGCTAGGATTTTTGCATCTGTGTTCATGAGAGATATTGGTCTGTAGTTTTCTTTCTTTGTTTTATCTATACCAGGTTTTGGTATCAAAGTAACATTGGCCTCAAACAATGAGTTGGGAAGTATTGCCTCCTGTTCGATTTTGGGATGAAGCCCACTTGATCATTGTGTATAATATTTTAAATATGTTGTTTCATTCGTATTGCTAGGATTTTTGCATCTGTGTTCATGAGAGATATTGGTCTGTAGTTTTCTTTCTTTGTTTTATCTATACCAGGTTTTGGTATCAAAGTAACATTGGCCTCAAACAATGAGTTGGGAAGTATTGCCTCCTGTTCGATTTTTTGGAAGAGTGTTAAGAGAGTAGGTATTAAATCTTCTTTGAATGTTTGGTAGAATTCAATGGTGAAGGCATCTTGTCCTGGACTTTTACTTTTTGGTAGGTTTTATTTGCGGTTCTTCTTGATTTCTTTCTGCAGTTGATCTCTAGTTTCAAAGCATTATGATCAGAGAATATGGTTGGTATGATTTCAACTCTCTTATATTTGTTGAGGTTATCTCTATATCCTAGTAACCGATTCTTGAGAATGTTCCATGTGCACTAGAGAAGGATGTATAGGCAGCTGTTTGGGGATGGAAGGCTCTGTAAATGTCAATTATGTACAGTTGGCCTAACGTGTCATTTAAGGATGTTATTTCCTTATTGATTTTCTGTTTGGATAATCTGTCCATATCTGACAGTGGGGTATTTAGGTCCCCTACTATGATAGTGTTTTGGTCTGTTTCTCCCTTTAGTTCTGTTAGTAATTGCTTTACATATTTCGGGGCTCTCTGACTGGGAGCATAGATATTAATAAGTGCTATGTCTTCTTGGTGCATGATTCCCTTTATCATTATAAAGTGTCCCTCAGTAAGTGTCTCCTTTCTTTACCTTCTTTATTTTGAAGTCTATTTTGTCTGATATCAGTACCACTACTCCTTTTCTTGGAATGCCTTTGCTTAAAATATCATTTTCCTCCCTTTTGCTTGGAGTCTATATTTTCTTTGGAGCTGAGATGTGTCTCCTAAAGGCAGCATATGGTTAGGTTTTGTTTTTTGATCTATTCTGCAACTCTGTGCCTTTTTATTGTCAGTTCAATCATATGGTTAGGTTTTGTTTTTTGATCCATTCTGCAACTCTGTGCCTTTTTATTGGTAGGTTCAATCCATTTACATTTAGGGTGATTATTGAAATATGAGTTTTTTTAATTACCATTTTATCTTTTGCTTTTCTGGTAGCTCAGTGTTTCCATTGCTTCCTTGTCCTCATGTTTCTGTTTCCTTTACTTTGGTTGGCTTTTGTGGGTTTTCCCTTTGGTCCTTCTTGTTTTATGTTATATGCTTCAGTTCTGAATCTTCTGCGTGTGGTTACCATTACGAATATGTAAATGATAGTTATATATATACAGCCATCCATTTTCTTCTGACTC
>NW_006431288.1:981540-999320 GCF_000325575.1 Pteropus alecto
TTCTCTCTTCTTCCTTCTGATTTATTTCTAGATTTCTGTCTTTGATATCACTGATCCTTTCCTCCCTTTGGTTGACTCTATTTCCCAAGCTTGCTATTTCATTTTTCAATTCTTGCAGTGTGTTCTTCATCTCCAGAAGTTCTATTTGGTTCTTTTTGAGGGTTGCAATCTCCTTGCTCTGCTCATTTAGTTGTTTTTTTTGAATTCTTGAAATTATTAATTTGTGTTGCTTTGGATCTCATTGAGTTTTTTTCAAAAGTACCATCATGAATTCTTTGTCATTTAGGTCACATATTTCTATGTCTGTAAACTTATTTTCTGAAGATATATTTTTTTTTCTGAGATGCCTTGTCACCTTGGTTGTTCATGGTGTTTAATGGACTACTTGTCCACCTGGGCATTAATGGAAGTATACTTTACTGTTTTTCCAGAAAGAAGATTTATTATATAAAGGTCTCTCTTTAGTCTGTTACAAAGAAAGCGCTCTTCTTTTGGTTTCCAGTAAGCACTTTTCTTTTGGTGTCTAAGCCTCTTGGATCCCTGCTTTATATAAAGTCTTAATAACGCTTTTTAAATTTTCTTGTAGATATTTAATCACACTTGCTACCTTCAATTTCAGTCCCTGTCAGTGTCAACGACAGTCTCGGCACTGTTTGCTCAGATTCTCCTGGGACTCCTTAGTGATCAGTCTTGGGGGGTTGGGGGGAGGGGCCCTTTGGGTTGGTGGTTGGGTGCTGTGGCTCATTTCGGTTTTGCAATCGCACTGGGCCAAAATCAACTGTTGTTCCTCTGCATTCCATCCTGCTTCACTGCTTTCTGCCCTGATGATTGGGCCCTGCAGCTTTCCCAGGCAGGGCTGTTGGGGTAACTTGTCAAAAGAACTCACTGCCTCTTCTCCCCTGCCCTTTCCCCTGCAGGGAGCTTCAGCAGATGTGAAAGGCATCTTCTTTATTACTCCTGGTCCACTGCCCTATATCTGGGGTTCTGACCTGTGGTAGCTCTTATGAGCAAATCCTGCACTCAGACATGCTCGTGTGCAGTTTGGGTGTTTTTTTGTTGAGTTTTAGATGTTCAGCTTATTGTTGTTTCAAGGGGAGAGATCTGGGGACGTCTCTCACTCTGCCATGTGAAACAATTTAAATTTTCTTGTAGAACAGGGCTTCTGGTAATTAATTCTCTCAGCTTTTTAATGTGTGAAATACTTTTTATTTCACATTCATTTTTGAAAGATACTTTCACTGGGTAAAGAAATGTAGGGTCACAGTTTTTCTCTTTCGGTACTTTAAAGCGCTTTTGGCTTGCATTGTTTTTAGTAAATAATCTGCTGTCATCTTCATGACATTTGTTCTTTATGTAATGTGTGTTTTTTCAGTGACTGCTAGATTTTCTATTTATTATTAGTTTTAAGCGATTTCGGCACATTTCTTGTGCTTGGGATTTTTTAAGATTCTTGGATATGCGGGTTTATAGTTTTCATAAGATTTGGAAGTTTTTAGCCATTATTTCTTTAAATATTTTGTTCTGTCCTTCCCATCTTTTATTCTCTTTGGTAACTCCAAATATACATATTGGACCAGTCGAAAATTTCCCAAATCCTATGATGTTCCTTTTTGCAGTCTTTTCTTTCTCTATTTTTATTTGGGATAGTTTTATTGCAATATATTTAAGTTTACTAATATTTTATGAAATGGCTAACTTGCCATTGCTTCCTTCCTGTGATTTTTTCATCTCAAACATTGTCATTTTTATCTCTAGAAGTTGAGCCTTTAAAAATAATCTTTCATGATTCAACATGTTAAAAAATTTTTAATCTAGTTTCATAATCATATAGAACAGAGTTAAAACAACTGTTTTAATTCTCTTGTCTACTAATTCAATCATTTTTTCCCATTTCTGGGTCAGTTTTGATGAATTTTTTCATTATCCTGTGTTATATATTTTTGCTTCTTTCCATGCCTAGTAATTTGTTACTAGATTACATTGTGACTTTTTTTGGGTGCTTGATACTTTTGTACTCTTGTCAATATTCTTGAGTTTTGTTCCAGAATGTATTTAAATTAATTAGAAGCAATTTGAACTCCTCAGCTCTCACTTTTAATCTCTGTTAAGCAGACCTAACAAAGTGTTTAATTTGAGGATAATTTTTTTTTTTTACACAATCATGTAGGCAAAACCCTTCTGAGTACTCTACCAGATGCACTGTTAATTATTAAGTTTTCCCCTACTGCCGGTGATAATAGGCATTGTTCCCAGACCTATGGAACATCATGTTCTCTTCTTTATAAGCCTTTTGTTTACTTTTTTTCTGATCTTACATAGCTTCCTCACATGCATACTGAGTTGAATACTTTAAAGGAATTTTTTGAAGACATCTGGAGTTCTCTTTCTGTGCAACTTTCTCCTTACTGGTACTCTGCCTTACTGAATTCTAACTGCCTTTAAGTTTCTGGGCTCCCAACTCTATTTCCTTAATTCAAGGAGGGTGCTGGGCTATGCTGGTCCCTTTCTAAAACTCTCTAGGCAGTAGACTAGAAAAATAATAGGGCTAACTTTGTTTATTTCTCATCATTCAGCTATCACTGTGCCTCGATACCTAATGCATCATGTCTTCAGAGCCATTATTTCATAGATATGTCTTGATTTTCAGTTGTTTTAGGTGGAAGGTTATATCCAGTTCCTGTTACTTCTTGAACCAGTGTTTATGATTTGACTGTTCTAGGACAACAAAAGAAGTGTGGGGAAGAAGACTATTCTACGTGAACTGTGCCATGTCTCAGGATCACATAGTATGCTGTTCCCTCTGTGGAAAACATTATTCTACATATTGTTCACCTGATTAACTTTTCTTAGTCCTCTGAGTCTCAGTCTACATATGACTTTGTTCATAAGCCTGTCTTATGAGTGTCTGTCCTTTTTAACTTCTCTTAAATTATGGTATTTTGTACTTCTTTTGCACTGAATAAGTGAATAACAGCCATATTTTTTTCTTTGACTTTCTTCACTGAAAGATTATAAGCCCTATGAAGACAGAGACATAACTGTCTTGTTCCTTGCTGGATCAAAATAAGTGTTTAATAAATGTTTGACCAATAAATATGAGAAGATAAAAACAGTTGGATATGGCAGGGACAATGGTACCTGGTGGGTGATAGGTACTTAGAACAAACATTAATTTTTGCTGGTGTGAGCCACATGATAGCTGACTGAAGTTACTGACTATACTTATCTATAAGCATATCTGAGCTATGTCCTAAAAAATTTCAGAAGTGCTTCTGGGTTGGGGACAGATGAAACTCTGCAGAGGAATGAGGTTCTTCATGGGTAGATTGATGGGGCAGGAAGAGTCAGTACAATCTAGGTTATTATCATTGGGATTTCATCTGTCTTTATAGGCTGATGTGCTTCGGGATATACTATATATTATATGATAATATATATATATTATATTATACTATATAATTATAATATATATCAGATATCATAATATATAATGTTATTTAGGACAAATATGTATTTTTATTTGTTTTTATTTTACTTTTCGGGATGTAGCTCTATGAAGTCAGATACTTGGTTTGTCATGTTCTCTGCCCTATCTCAGATTCTAGAGCAATCTTTTTCACTTAGTAGGAACTCAATAAATATAAACTAAACACATAAATAAGATATCTTTGTACTACTCTATTTTAATTTTGGTTAAGTAGTATGCTAAACTACTATTTTTGTCTTTTTAAATTTTTTAAAAACACAATTAAGTAGAAATCAAACTACATTCTCTCTTTATTTTATCACGCCTATAGGAAGTCTGGCTGCTGAGATTAAAATGCTTAACTTGGGCTCCAATGTTCACCTGGTGGCAGCTTAGCTTAATCGCAGTCAAATTACCTCAGCTTGACAACTCAAACATGTGGAAGCCCTAGGGTGCCTATGTCTATATTGCGCCTGGCTCAGGAGACAAGAACAGTACCACATAAAGCAGTGGGGAGACATCATTAAGGTTATGATTAAGCTGCCTTGCAGAGCAAAAAATATTCTCCCAAGAGAAGGCCAACGTCCTGCCAAGAACATCACTGCTTTGTTACTTATTACAAATTTCTGGTGATTTTTCTTCCTAAATAAAAAATAGTAATAGAAAATATTACTGCCTCAACATGAAGTTTGGCAGGATAAAGAGTAGAATTGCAGTGTTGAGTGTTATAGAACCAGTGAATGAACAAGGATTTATGTACACCTAAGAGGTAGAGTTATGGGCGACAGCCAGGGCAGGGTGGGTGCTCAGTAGGGAGAGTTGAGAATTGACCATGGGTGGATCAGAGATATGGCCAAGAAGAAAACCTGAAGATCAGTAGTCTGGGAAAACATGTGTGGCACTGGTGATGAGGGCAGAGCAGATAATTCCAGGGTGATCTGACTTAGATCAATGGGATGGCATTTTCCCCCAGAGCTGCTTTTAATGAAAAGCTAAGCTCATGCCAGCTTTTGCTGCCTGGATGTGAGTACCCATTGCCCCTCACTCCATAGCTATCTTGGCTCATGATAGCAGAGTGAGTTCCAGATGGGAAAGGCTTGACTCTATTTGGGTAATGGATTTGATCTGTCTCTTAGGGCAAAGCAGAAAATTAGATACCAGTGCCATTTTCTATTTACAGTTGCTGTCAGGGTTCAGTGCATGAAACAGAAACCATTCTGGGTGTCTTAAGCAGAAAGGGACTTAATATGAAAAATTAGGTGCTTCAAAATACTTGGAAGTGCTGCAGGAATAAAGTCAAGAGTTGAAATTATTGAGCTCAAGGACATAATCTAGAGCCGCAATCCAGGGATCAGAAAGCCAGTCTGTGCCACAAATGCCTCTTGACACCCATGAAGCTAGGGTTTGGACACTGAAATGCTGTATCTGGCTGCCTTTACTGTGTCTTGCTTCTCATGTGTTCAAGATTTTACCCGCCAGTATAAACAATAATAAAGAAAGATGGCCTCTGCTCACTTTCATCTTTAGGTATCATTCAAGGGGATCTAATTGGTAGAATCTAAATTGAATGCAGAATCTGAGAGACTGTGGAATCTGGATTTTTTGTTTTGTTTTGTTTTTAGTATGCATTTCTCTCTAGTAATTCCAGGGCCAGGGTGAAGCAAGAGAAGTACCTAGGGCATAAAATTTACAGAGGTACTCACTCTCAGAGTCAGGCTGGTATGAGTATCCACTTCAAGGGATTATTGTGATAATTAAATAAGATACATAGTGAATGCTCACTAATTATTAAATCAATAATTTTTAGTTGTAGGGAGCAAAGGAAAATGACATAATTTTCTCTACTATGAATTCTCTTCAAAGAATCCCCTTCTTCAGTGAATCTCTAGCCTTATGTTATATAGGGTTTTGAGGGTGATGTTCATAGGGCCAAGAAGGAAACCTGATCAGTAGTTTGGAAAAGCACGTGTGGCACTGGTTTTTAGCAAGTCCTGCTGTTTGTATGTAGAACCTTTCTAGATCTGTCCTAAAATATGAGCCTATAACAACAAGGAAAGACTTTTTAACATCCTGTTACACCTTCCTATTCTTCCACACATAAGAGCAGTCTGTTAAGATTCTAACTAAGAATGTCTTCATTTTTTACTAAATGATTGTTTGAAAAATAGATATCCATGGGAATGATAATACTAAGCTATGACCACTGATATCTTACATAAATACAGAAATGGAAGAATAGTGGGAAGAGCATTCGGACACTGACCCTTGAAGAAGACAAAAAAGAGAAGAGAGAAAAGATTTAAAATTAGAAATTGGGTCAATAGCTACTAGGGCCTAGTTATAGTTATAGGACTCTAGAAAAATCACTTTATCTTTTTTGATTTCATTTCTGTATCCATTAGATGATGATTAAAATATTCATGAGGTTTTCAAGCTATTGTAAGAATGAAAAAGACTGAAAAGATTTTGATTCCCCCCCAAACAAAAAAAAACAAACAAAAAACTAAAGGAAATGTCTACTTCACACTACTCACAAAAATCAGTTCCAGGTAAATTTTAGATCTAAATGCAAAAGGTAAAATAATAGTCTTTGAGAAGATAACACAAGAGAATATCTTTACTCTTGGGAAAGGTAAAAATTTTTATAAAAGGGCATAAAAACAATTTACTTTAGAGGAAAAATTGATAAGTTGGACTACAATAAAATTGGGAACTTCTGGTCATCAAAAGACATCATCAAGAGAATGAAAAGGTAGAAGATATATGAAATGTGCAATGATGAACAAAGAGCTCATATCTGAAATCTATATTTTTGTCTAAATAAAACTCCTACAAATCAATAAGAAAGAGCCAGATATCCAATAGAAAAAATGGACAACAGTCCTGACCAGGTACATAACAAATGGTGATAAAACAAATGAAAAAAGCTTCAGCTTCATTAATCATCAGAGAAATACAAATTAAAATCATAATGAGATATCAATATTTGACTATCAGACTTGCTCATGTTAAAATGACTGATTATAATAAAGGTTGAACATAGAGTAATGGAAATTCTCATATACTGTTGAAGGGTTTGTTAATTTATACAATCACTTTTATCCTCCAGAAATTAATTCATTAAATTTTATTTCCAGCTTTATTGAGATATATTTGACATATAACATTGTGTAAGTTTAAGGTGTATATGTGATGATTTAATATGTATTATAAAATGATTACTTCAATAAAGTTAGTGAGCAAACTCCATCACCTCATGTAATTACCATTTTTGCATATGTGTGGTGAGACACTTAGGATTTACTCTCTTTCAAGTATATAATACAGTTTTGTTAAATATTGTCACCATGCAGTACATTAGACCCAAGAACTTAATTATTTTATAACTTGAAGTTTGTACCCTTTGACAAAAATCTCCCCTTTTCCTCTACCCTTCATCCTCCAACAACCACGATTCTATTTTCTGTTTCTATTAGATCAGCTTTTTCATATTACACATATAAGTGAGATCACACAACATTTGTAGTTTTGTGTCTGATTTATTTACTTAGCATGATGCCTCAAGGTCCATTCATTTTTTTCATGAAAGGCAGAATTTACTTCTTTTTTATGGCTGAATCATATTCTGTTGTATATATATGTATATACATATAGACATTATATATAGTGTATATATAATATATATAATTATTGTGTATATATAATATATACATAAACATTATATATAATATTTTCTTTATCCATTCATCTGTAGATGGAAACAGGTTGTTTCTATATCTTGGCTATTGTAAATGAACATGGAGTTGCAGATATCTCTTTGAGGTAATGATTTCATTTCCTTCAGTCTATACCCAGAGTGGGATTGCTGAATCACGTAGTAGTTCTACTTTAAATTTTTTGAGGAACCTCCATACTGTTTTTCATAGTGGCTGCACCAATTTACATTACATCAACAGTCCATGAGAGTTCCCTTTTCTTCATATTTTCACCAGTATTTATTATATCTTGTTTTCTGATAATAGCTATTCTAACATGTGTGAGATAATATCTTATTGTGGTTTCGTGTTTCTCTGGTAACTAGTGATGTTGAGCATCTTTTCATGTACTTGTTGGTCATTCATATGTCTTCTTTGGAAAAATGTCTATTCTGGTCCTCTGCCCACTTTAAAATCAGGTTATTTGTGTCTTTGCTCTTGAGTTGCATGAGTTTCTTACATATTTTGGATATTAACCCCTTATCAGATATATGGGTTAAAATATTTTCTTGCATTTTGTAGGTTCTCTTTATTTTGTTGATTGTTTCTTTCGTTGTGCAGAAGCTTTTTTATTTGGCATAGTTTCACTTGTTTATTTTTGATTGTAGTGTCATAGCCCCCTCACACCTTGAATTGTTGTGAACACCAATGTCAAGAAACTTAGTCCCTATTTTATTCATAGAAGTATGGTTTCAGGTCTTACATTTAAATCTTTAATCCATTCTGAGTTAACTCTTGTGAGTGGTGTGAGATGGGCTCCAATTTTATTTTTTTGTATATCCAGGTTTTCCAGTACCATTTATTGAAGAGATTATTCTTTTCACATGGAGTATTCTTGGCTTTCTTGTCAAATATTAGTTGACTATATATGTTTGGATTTATTTTGGGGCTTTTGATTCTGTTCCATTGGTCTGTGTACCTGTTTTTATGACAATTCCATGCTCTTTTGATAATTATAGCTTTGTAATGAAGTTTGAAATAAGAAAGTGCCTCTAGCTTTGCTTTTTTCTTGATTGCTTTAGCTACTCAAGATCTTTTGTGGTTTCATGTGGATTCTAGTATTGTTTTTTTTTCTATTTCTGTAAAAAATGCTATTGAAATTTTGGTAGGGATTGCATTGAATCTATAGATGGCCTTGGGTAGTTATATAATCACTTTGAAAAACTGTTGTCATTATCTACTCAATTTAAATATATGTAAATCTTATAGCCAAAAAAATTTGGGGTACCAAAATACATGCAAATAATAATTATAATTGCCCTTGTAATAATAATAATAAGCCAGATAGACCCAAAATGTTCATGAGAGTAAAATAGATAAATTTAGTATATTCATGTAATAAAATTCTACATATCTATGAAAATAAATGAACTACTGTTACATATAAAATATGTAAATCTTATAAATATGATTATCAAAAGAATGTAATCACAAAAGAGCCTATTCTGTATTATTTCATTTATATAAATTTTAAAAATAGGCAGTGTGAATTCATGGTGTCAGAATAGTAAATCAGAATAGTATTTATTTGGGGGGAGGAGGAAGGAACAAGAGATTAGGAGTGGGCATAAGGAGGCTTCTGGGATGCTGTTAATGTTCTGTGTTTGATCTTGGGATGGTTACATGAATGTGTTCCCTTTATGACATTTCATCAAGCTTAAGATTTATGGTATTTTCTGCATGTTTGTTATATTTTGGTAAAAACATAAACAAAAATACAAAAAAAAATTGTAAGGCAAGACCTCTAAATACAAAAGTGGTATTTTGTTATTACAAATAATTTTCTATGATAAAATTTAATAATATTTATAAAATTCAATAACAATAAGGTCATTTTAATGACTAGAAATCAGCATTTATGCATGACATTTGCAATAGGTCACCAGTGACTATTTTCTCCTCTACTAACAAATCCCTGAATCACAAAGATAAGTAGTTCAAATTATATATATATATATAAAAACAACTTCCCTTGCAGTTTTAGAATGGTGGGAATACTTTCAACTGAAGTTTGCATAGATCTAGCTAGTATAATTCCACAAGTTAATGCATTTGCTTGTCTCTAATACATTAAAAACTAGCATGCATTTATATATATATGTCTGTGTATGTATGTCTATATATACATATACATGTATATGAATGTATGTGTGTGTGTGTGTATAAAATACTTGAATCAATTATGTAGAGTACCCCAAAACCTGGAGTGTTGCAATTTTGGAACTTCTGGACTGTTTATTTCATCTAGTTTTCACATTCTGCCTCACTGACTATAAGATGGTGGCTGGAGATATAATTCATCTCCCGGAAGTAGGCTGTCTCCCTGCTTCTGAGGGTTAGCCTGCCAAGAAGGCAACCAAATTTTAGTAACCTTTGGGCAAAACTTCCTATTTTCTTTTGTGTATAGAGAGCCATGGTAGACGTTTGCTTCTTTTGTAAAATGCCTATCAGTCCCTTCTGAAGTAGGGTGGTAATTGAGGTGGCTATGGAATAAGTGAATTTACTCTGTGGTGGGAGGTAGAAAGCATAGCCTCTTGCTATTTCATGTCC
The DNA here is from genome assembly GCF_000325575.1 of Pteropus alecto. Taxonomy (NCBI): domain Eukaryota; kingdom Metazoa; phylum Chordata; class Mammalia; order Chiroptera; family Pteropodidae; genus Pteropus; species Pteropus alecto. The sequence continues at coordinate 991,312 of NW_006431288.1, forward strand.
ATCTTTGTGCTGGCTATCTGGAAAAACAGTAACGAGAATGTCTCTACAGGCCATGAGATTCAAAGGATTGAGTGAAATTGTTGCTTTTTGTCGGCAAAGTCTGGTTTTTCACTTTTTATTTTACTTGAACCAGATTTGACATGAATTTGACACAATACTCATGTCCTCTTTGCTAAAACATTCTTGGCCTCTGTAACACTACAACCTCTCTTTGTTTCTTTTACCCCTCTGGCTCTCAGTATTCTTTGTGGATTCCTCTGCTTTTCCCTTGAAATATGAAAATTGAAATATGAAATAACCTTGAAATATGAAAATTCTTTTACATTCTGTCATAATCTTTTTCTTGTCTTCCTCTATACACCTTTTCTCTAGATGATTTCATCAATTTACATGGTTTTAGATATCATATATATGTCAACTATGCTAAATTATATATCCAAGTCCACCATCTTGTTCTGAGCATCCAAGGAATTGACACTATCAAAAGAATATGAGGTCACAAAAATAAGCAAGCATCTGAGTTTTATAGGATTAAAAAAGGATATGCACAATACAATATTTATTCTAGAGGAATAGTTAATGGAATAAAACAAACAAAAATTTTAAGTAAGTATAGAAAGTATTTTCAAATAAGTAAAGAAAGATATTGAAAATATGAAGCAGAATAAGTAGTTATTAAGAAAAGTCAGTGATTGTCTCTCTGGAAGATTTGGGGAGGAGGCTGAAGAATCTCTTTTAAGAGATTCTTGGAGGAGACTTAGGTGAAACCCCAAGAAAATAGAGCGATCTCATACAATAAGATCACTGTAACAACAAAGACCACAGATAGTAGGAGAAGCAGACCAAGATTGGGAAGGCCCTGTCCACTCTAAGTGGATTGATAGTCACATAGTCAAAATCTCCTCTCCCTTCTGCTAGCTCCATTCCTGAATGAGATAGGTTAGAGTGAGTCTTCCTGGAATTTGCACTCTGTTGGGAAGGTGAGGATAGGAGAATCAGTGATAAGCATAAAAAGAAAAGAGAAAGAGGACAAGAGTGAGTGTCATACCTGGAAACTATGCATAGTGATTATAAAAATACTTGAATTTGATGGAATATTTTCCTGAATGAGACAGATTTTAATAAGTGGATGAGATTATAGAAATCATTAGACTAGACTAAATTTAAATAGGAATAGAATGGAATGAAAATGAGATGTGTGCTCTAGGCAGATTGAATGTTCAAGGTTAAGGAATTTTGAGAATAAAACATATTTCATGGTATATCTAACTGAATTGACGACTCTGAATGCGCTACACAGTTTTTTGTTGACCACCAGGTATGTATAAACTATTATCTATGTATTAAAGATAGAGCAGTGTACAATACTGATAAAAATCTCTTACCTTATGAAGCTTACTTTCCAGTGATAATCATATCAGGTATATATATTGCATACTGAGGACTGTCCAAGCCAGACTGTTGCTCAGTCTGTAGAGCAACATTGTTCTATAGAACTCTTTGCAATGATGGAAATGTTTTATATCTGTGATTTTCAGTAGCCACATATGGCTAGTATGACTGAGGAACTCAAATTTAAATTTTATTTAATTTTAACATTTAAATTTAGACAGCCACTTGTATCTAGTGGCTATCATATTGGACAGAGCAGCTCTAGAGTTTTAGTAAAACTGTACAATTAACATTTATTCGAAGCCCTCTTACTACTAAGGACTTGGAAACCAGTCCATATGACTGTTTCATGGAAACTTGAAAAACAACGCATGTCCTTTTTTAAAATTTTCAGAATAAAGAGTTTAATAAATATCAGTTATAGATATCCTATTATTTATGTTATTTAGGGCATCGATATTGTTATTGATTATATTCAACCACTTTATTTGTCATGGACTGAGAGGGGTGACCTAAAACTTCCTTCATTTATGTGCTTCTGTCAATGTCTTAGCTTCCAGAATTTAGCAACTTTGTTCTCAGTTGTACACTGCCTTTTCTGTAGTTGCTGCTTATTTGGAAATGAGGGTTTCAGGAAAATGTCTCAATTATTATTTTACACTTAATATGACACATAGTAAGGAAAGAGATATTCTCTTTTGCCTCACTGTTAACCACTACATGGTTTTGGAACTTCAAGGGTTCTCTAGGTTTGCTGGAGCATGAGGTCACATAAACAGCAGTGGTTTCTTGAAGACAAAAACAGCACATATCTAGACTTCATGAACATATTTGATTCGCTTATATGGGGGAAGGTCATGTACAATTGGAAATAAATATCTAATAGAGTTGTTCAGTAGCTTAATAGTATCAGGCCAGCATCTCTGTGAATCTCTTGACCTTTGCTTTATGTTTGTCATTTCACTGTTAGCAGATGGCTGCTGGAGATTCAGACATTATGTCCACATTTAAAGGAGGAAGGTACAGGAAAGGGAGAAATATCTTAAGAATATCCATTCTTTTTCCCAAGAAAATGTAATCTTTCCCAGTAACATCCTACATATGTGTCATTAGCCATAAATGTGCCTATCACATGGATATTGTGAGCTTTCAGGGAGGATGCAGAAGGAAGCATTTAACCTGATACAGTGACACCCCAAATAAAATCAGAGTTCAATCAGCAAAGAAGAAGGGGGAAATGGATATTGAACCAGTGACTAGCAGTATCTAACACAGTAGGAATCCAACTCATTTTTCTTTATATAGTGAACTAGTTTCCCAGAAGAGAAAAAGCAATTACTAATTTTACACAACAATCTTTAAATCACAACTCTCTCAGTTTGTGGGGTTGGAACGAAACAAATGCTAGCTATAGACCCATGCCATTTGCAGAATCACTTTTTATTGCAATGAATAATGCTAATGGTTTGAGTTCATTTCAGTAGCTGGATGCTTCCTATCCTAATAGAGGTATTGTCTCAGGAGGATCCTCAGCTATGCATGCAGATAGATTCCTGACAAACCCTAACATAAATTTTATGTACATGCTTCAACATGTGGAAATTATTCAGGTGAAGAGTAGAGCAGAGGGAATGGTGCCACACAAATTTGGGAAAGAGCTGAAATAGTAAAGAAATAAAATTCAGTATAAATATAATAAGCCATGGATAGATTGGCTAGAGAGATAGGAAGGGGTCGCGTCATACCTAGGATTGTAGGTCCATGGTAAGGATCAAAGATTTTATTCTAAGTATAATAAGAAGCTGTTGAGGTATTTAGTTCATACAGAGGGCATGCTTGGTTTACAAACTTCATTAGTGCAGTCATCCATGGGACAAACAATTTAAATGTGTTCAAATATTTTTGTAAAGTTGAATAAGTAATTTGTCAATTTCAATGTATTCAATGAATTACTTTGATAGGCATCTCCAGTACTTCACACATCTAAGAAGAAAAATGCAGCTGTGTATATCAGAGGATGCTTTCAGTAGATTTCTCTCTCTCTTCCAACTCCACAGACATGCAGAGTTCTTTGGTAAGTAAATGTCCCTTTCATGAGTTCTAGTTTTTTTTGTACTCTTACGCTATTATATACAAGCTTCATTATCTGTGTGCTACCCCAATAACTGGACCTATGATGTCTGTTAAATAAATTATTGGACATTCTGACTCCTGGAATTGATTAATTTAGATTAACTTAAAATTTTTTTTGCCTCCTTATATTAGTAATAAGGCGGAGGGGACAGGAGTGGATGGGAAGACAAGTCAGGAGTTAACGTCAGTAGTTCATGTGAGAGATCATGGATGCTCAGGTTAGACCTGTGCTAATGGACATAAAGAGCTATAAATGACTTGAGATACATTTTAGAGGTAGACTAGAATTATTGATGAATTCAGTTCAGGATTGCAAAGAGGGGGAATAATTAAGTATAACTTCCATACTTAAAAAGAGTACTGGCAAAGGACTGGTTACATATTAGTAATACCTGTTGTGTGAATGAGAAAAAGGGTGTACAATAGCCACAACATGTACAGTGCCTTATAGTTTTAAAATATTTAAACCTCACACCTTATGATATTGGTAGCACAGAGTTTATTATTTTATTGTTTTACAGATGTGGAAACTCTTTCATAGGAGACCAGTCAGAAATAAAAATGTGATGTGGAAAAGGGAGTTAACATAGCCAAAGAGGACAAATTACTCTTAAAAAGGGGGAGGTTAGAAGGTGAGAAAGGTTGGATTGGCACAGTGGAAGAAAGCTAACATTGTTGGGCTGCGAGAGAAGTATGGATGAAGCACAATGAACTTACAGCAGGGTGGCTGTGGGTGATAAATTGGACCTCCTTTTCACGTGCTTTAAGAGATATAAGAAGAATAATTATTTTTAGGGGGGTAATAACTTGAATGTTGGGGTATGCCTGTTTCTATGTGATTTTAGGCAGAGATTAAATTAATTAAGATTCCAACTTTAATGTTCTTCAGCTAATATAACTATCTTGAGCATGGACATGAAATGTAATTTGAGCTAAAGCTGATTCTGGAAAACAGAGCATGATTTGGAGGCAGTGAAAAATGGATTTGACCAGTTTTATGTTGGACTTTGTAAAAGACAGAGTTAGACAGGTTCATCATATACAAGTTATGAAAGGCATGGAAAAAACTGTGAATTGAAATCTTTATTAGCCAGATTTGTTATAAGCTATCTCTCTCACTAAAAGAAATTTTAGAAAATATAGAACATTATTAAGATGATAAAAATTATCCATAGTTCATTACTAAAATCTTTAAATATTTTAGGATATTTCTTTTAGTCTTGTATATGGGTGCATGTATATATGTGTGTAAAAACTTCATAATATAATTAATATTTGAAATGACACTATGTATAACATTTTATAATCTATTTAAAGTACTGTGTGAACATTTTTATATTAAACAATCTTCACAAAATTTTTTATGGCAGCACTGTAGTTCATCAGCATGTGCCATGAGTTACTTAAGCATTTCATTTTAGATTCTATTTTAGTTATTCTCTCATTCTCCTAATATATCGTATTATTTGCTATTTTTGCCATTATACATTCAACGTCATTAAATTCATATACTAAATCTGTAACTAATAAATTTTCCAAAATTAGAATTACTGATCAAAGGTAATGAATACTTGCACTCACTTCAGCAGCACATATAATAAAATTGGAAAGATATGGAGATTAGCATGGCCCCCGCACAAGGATGACATGCAAATTTGTGAAGTGTTCTATATTTTGGTTGTTAACTAGACTTGTGGTGTTTGTTTTACAGTAAATACAAATATGAAGTCATTTTGTTGTATACTTGAAATTGATGTAATGTATACCTCAATTAAAAAAAGTAATGGACACTTTTAGAACTTTTGGTAGACATTACAAAATAGTTTTCTAGGTTTAGCAAATGATTGGATTTCCTATTACATCACCTTCTCCCCAAAACTTGGGATTAACTTTTAAAACATGAACAATCTCATAGTTTTAATTTGCATTTCTTTGGTTACTAGTGAGTTTTGTCAATTTTCATGTGTTTATTGGCTCTTTTTCTCTCACACATTAAATGTATGTGTTCTTTCTATTCTGTCTTCATCATTTAAGACAGCTTGGACCCAACACAGAGAGAATTAAATAAATATTTTTACAATTGACTGAAAATCCATATGGGCTTCCACCAGGAACTAATAATGCATACAGTTTGTGGGTCCTTTTCTATTAATCTTCCTCAATTTAATTTTTCCTATGAAATGCAGTATTCAGAGAAAGTGTGATTTTTTTCCTACTCCCTATAGTCCTAAGAGACATTATCTCAGTTGAAACTTTTCTCTCTTCATTTTCACTGTTCTTCATACTTCATTAGTAGGAACTCTTGGGTTGTGGAGGGCAATGCATGGACAGCATATTTATTGAACTCTAATTGCATGTCTAAATGAATGCACAAGCCATGCAACTACAAATGAAAGTCTTAAAAATAATAATTTGCATAATTAGCTGACAGGAAGGCCTAAGCTATTATTTAAGTTCTTATATAACATAACATCGTCAAGTGTTAATTTATACTCTGTTCTCTCCAGAATGATTGAGCTGTTTGGTAGTTTTATTTATGACTCATGCTTAGATCCATTTTGCAATGCTGATAATGTTGAGATAATGGGAATTTATAGTTAGCTCTGACAAGAGACCATAAAACAAATGACTGGATGTTTTCTCTATGGCTACAGGCTCAATTTGTAACATAAAGTACTTAATAATTGTTATTAATGAACCCACTGTGGTTGGTATATAGACACAGCTGGAAATCACATCTGTTATCAGACAGCCTGGGTTGAGTAAAGCACAAACACTGCAGGGAACTAATAGCTACAAAAGGAAATGACATCACAGAGCCATAGGAAGTGCAAGTATATGTTAGCTGCACTGAGACAGAAGAGATTTAGGTTAGATTTAAGGAGAAATGACAGAAAATTTGGCTTTTAAAAGTTTTTCTTCCATATTGATCCCAAATGTCTTCAGTTGTGAGCTAGAATTTCATGGTCAATCTATATATTAAACATTAGTAAACCTTATAGCTTATTTTTTAGATAAAACAAATAAAAGCAGTCCATGGTCTTTTAAGGCTTATCTTCTCCTATTCCTTTTGAAATACTATGTTGTTCCATTCAAATTGGGTTATTTACCTTTGTTTTTACAGACTTATGCTTTTCTGCCTATGTGCTTTTTCTTTTGTTATTACCCCCATTTGAGGTCATTTTTCTCAAACTGCTCCCAAAGAGAAAACTCTCTCCCTCTATTCCTCTTTCTCTCTCCCCCCAACCCCTTTCTCTCTCTTTTTCTTCTCATTTGTCCCCATTCTCAAATTTCATTCTCCTCATTCACCACTGGCAAACATTCTAAGATATTTCATATATATTATTTGACTATATGAAGTCTTACAAAATATGTTCGTTCTATGTGCCTTTTTGATTTATGGAAATCATAGAAATTATATATAGATGCCATTTTGCTTCTTTTACTCAGCACCGAAGTGCTGACCATGGTGCTCTGTGAAACATCTAGTCCATTCTTTTTAAATGTTTCATAAAACTTCATGTGTATCCAACAAAACTGATCTATCCACTTTCCCAGTCAGCGATGGATACTCGTATTGCTCTGAATCCCTATCACAATAACCAAAGTGACGATGGGCATTTTTATGTTTTTCACTTGTAGATTTATGGGAGAATTTCTTTGGGCTACATATCTCATAGTGTAATTGCTGGGTCATAAAGTGTATGTAAACTTAATTTGATTAAATGCTGACAGATAGCTCTTGAGAATGTTTCATCATTCTTCTCCCAACAGGAGTTCCTATATCCCTATATTCTACATGGGTAAGATGATATTTTATTTGTATTTTTATTTGCTTCTGTGATTACTACTGAGTTTGAACATCTCTTGATTTTCTTAGTAGTGCTTGGGATTTGCTCTATTTTAATTGTCTATCATTTTTGCAATTTTTTTTTCCTCTTGGGTTATCTGTCTCTTGAGGACTTAAATAAATTCCTTGTATATTTCTACATTGTCAGTTTTAGATGTTTTCTTATAGTTTGCCATTACTCTGTTAACTCTATCCATACTCTTCTCTATTAAACAAAAATAATTAATTTTGATGTAATTATAGTCAAACTTTTGCCTGAGGATTTGTGCTTTTTAAGTACTTTAAAAATAATTCTCTCTACCTCTAAATCACACATATAAATTCTAACATTTTTTTCTATTTTATCTTTTATTAATCTATTTAGATTATACTTTTATATGGGTTATTATTTAGAGACCCAATTTTATTTCCTTTCTAACATCATGTATAAAACAACCTACCCTTTCACCTTTGATTTGTGATGCTATATTTATCATATATTAAATTCTCACCTATAAATGTTCTTTCTCTGAGTTCATTTTTTTTTTCTCACTGACCTATTTGTTCCTCTGTTCTTATATCAATACCCACTTATTACTATGTGTCTGAAACAGGCAGTCTACCATGGGCCCTGAGCATCCCTGAACATTCCTGC
>NW_006431288.1:999352-999776 GCF_000325575.1 Pteropus alecto
CCTGCTGAGTCCCAAGCTTATTTGTTCCTTAAACTGAGCACTTTCTGTAGCTAGACACATAGGCAATCAAATAGGTCAACAACCATAGCATGGAATACTTTTCACTCTCTAGTAGGGAAGGGGAAGAGAGAAGAGAGACGAGAGAGAGGGGGAGGGAGAGAGAGGTTGTCTTGTTTGCTGGTTACTACAGAAGATGCCATAACTGACTGGGTGGGGCTATTTGGACCCCTGTCCTGCACCACTTTTATTGTTCCCATTGATAAAATGGGATGTTTTACATGCTTATGCTGTGAACCCTCATGGAATTCAATGGGGATTGTCCCAACTGGAAAGAATTACTTTTAGAGAGATGAGAGTAGATACAACAGCCCACCAACAAGGCTTCCGGTTCCTTCCAGTGTTGTACAACAGAAACAATATAGAA
>NW_006431288.1:999826-1041273 GCF_000325575.1 Pteropus alecto
GGACCCTTGTAACTATAGGAATTTGCTAATAATTATGCTGATTAGAACGAATATTGGTTAATGTTCTGTCAACACTTGAACATGTATTCTCTTGTTTTAGGGTGGAATATTCACTACTATAAATTATGTCCAGTCGGTTGAAAGTGCTATTCAAGTCTTTATGCTTACTAATTATCTTTTTATCTTGTCTATCAATTACTGTTTAAAAAGTGTTGAAATCTCCTATTATAACTGTGGATTTGTTCATTTCTCATTTCAGTTCTGTTTTTGCTTTATATATTTTGAATGTTATTAGATGCATATACATTTAACATTGTTATTTTTTTATGAATTAATTCCTTAGGAAATATTCCTTTTTATCTATGGTAATAAAGCTCATTATAAAGACTACCTCATCTGATATTATCTTAGCCATTCCAGTTTGCTTTTAATTAATATTTGTATGATATAACTCTTTTTGTCTTCCACTTTTAACTTACCCATGTCTTTATATTTAAGATGAGTTTCCTGAACATTACATATAGCTATTTTTTTTTAAAATTCAGTGTGAGAATCTCTGACTTTTATTTGAAGTATATAGACTAAAGACAACAAACCATTTCTGTAAAGAGCCATATGGTAAATATTTTAGGCTATTGGATCATATAATCTCTGTTGAAACTGCTCAACTCCACTGTTATAGCATGAAAGCTGCATAGACAACACATAAATGAATCGGTATGGCTGTGTTCCAGTAAAAACTTATTTACCAAAAAAAAAAAAAAATCACAATGGGCTATATTTAGTTGATGGGCCATAGTTTGTGACCCATGGTTGCACCCTTTATATTTAATATAAATATTGATATGGTCAAGTTTAAATCCTCCAACTTTTCGCTTGTTTTCTATTTATCTCATGTTATTCATTCATTTCCTATCCTCCTTTCCCTTTTCCCACTTACTTTTGGATTAAGTATTTTTAAAATTTTATTTTACCTCCATTTTTTTAACTTAAGTAAAATAAAACTGCATGTTTTGTGTGTGTGTGTTTTGTGATTGCTATATGGTTTATAATATACATATTTACCTTTTCAGCCTACCTTAAAATAATATTATAACCCTCTATAGATTAAGATCCTTAAATATTTTCACTTCCCACCTAGTCATTTGTGTTATTTTTTTCATACATTTTACCTCTATTTATAAGATCTATAATGTATTGCCACTACTTTTTTCAGCTGTATCGAGGTATAATTGGCAAAAAATTATAAGATATTTAAAGAGTAGAAGGTGATGATTTGATATACACATACATTGTGGAAAGATTCTCACCATGGAGTTAATTAACACATCTACCACTTCAGATATTTACTTTTTTGTGGGGGCAGGGAGTGAAAACACATAAGTTCTACTTTATTAGCAAATTTCAATTATATAATACAGTATTAGCAACTGTAGTAAACTTTTTATACAATAGCTCCTCAGAACTTAGTTGTCTTATAACTGAAAGTTTGTACCCCTTTACTATCCTATCCCTTTTTCCTCCACCCACCAGCTCCTGACAACCATCATACAACTCTCTCTGTTAGTTCAATGTTTTTTAAAATATCCCACATGTTAGTGATACTATGCAATATTTGTCTTTCTCTGCTTTATTTCACTAAGCATATGCCCTCCAGGTTCGTACATGTTGTCACAAATGGTAAGATTTCCTTTTTTTAAGGCTGAATAATATTTCAGGGTGAGTGTGTGTGTGTATCACATTTTCTTTATTTATTCATCTGTCAATAGACACTTAAGTAGTTTCCATACCTTGACTATTGTGAATAATGCTACAACGAACATGAGGGCACAGATATATCTTTGATAATGATTTTGTTTCCTTTGGATATATATCCAGAAGTGGGATTGCTGGATCATGTGGTAATTCTCTTTTTAATTTCTTAAGGAAGTGCCATACTAGTGGCTGTACCAGCTTACATTCCCACCAGCAGTGTAAATGGGTTCATTATTATCCACATCCTCACCAGCATTTGTTATCTATTGTTTTTTGATAATAGCCACTCTAACAGGTGTTAGATGATATCTCGTTGCAGTTTTGATATGTGTGTCTCTGACGATTAGTGATGTTGAGCACCCTTCCTGTTGTAGTTGGTCATGTATGTCTTCTTTAAAAAAAATGTCTCTTCAGGTGGTTTGCCCATTTAAAAGTGTTCTTTGTTTTGTTTTGTGTTGGTATTGAGTTGTATGAGTTCCTTGTATATTTTGGCTATTAACCACATCAGATTTGTGTTTTGCAAATATTTTCTCCAGTGCCACAGGTTTCCTTTCCATTTTGTCATTAGTTGCTTTTGTTGTGGAGAATCTTTTTGGTTTGATGTTGTCCTACTTGTTTATTTTTGTTTTTGTTTCTTTGCTTTTGGCATGAAAATAAAAAAATCCTTGCTAAGAACAATGTTAAGAAGATTTTTTAAAGGCGTTTTTTCTCTGTGTTTTCTTCTAGGATTTTTACAGTTTCAGGTTATATGTTCAAATCTTTAATTTCTTTTGAGTGAATTTTGTTAGCGGTGTAAGATAGGAGTCCAGTTTTATTCTTTTACATATGGTTATCCAGTTTTCCCAGTGTTATTTATTGCAGAAACCACCTTTTCCCCTTTGTATATTCTTGGCTTCTTTGTCAAAAATTAATTGACCATGTATGCATAGGTTTATTTCTGGGCTTTCTAATCTGTTTCATTGGTCTATATATCTATTTTTATGCCAATACCATACTGTTTTGATTACTATAGCTTCGTAATATAGTTTAAAACCAGGAAGTGTGATGCTTCTAATTTTGATCTTTCTTGAGACTATTTGGCTGTTGGGGTCTTCTGCAGTTCTATGAATATTTTAAGATTGTTTGTTTTATTTCTGTGAAAAAAATTTCACTGAATCACTTTGGGTAGTATGGAGATTTAAACAATGCTAATTCACCTAATCCACGAACACAGAATATCTTTCTTTTTATTTGTGTCTTCTTCAATTTCTTTCATTAATGTCTTATAGTTTTCAGTGTGCAGATCTTTCACCTCCTTTGTTAAATTTATTTTTAAGTATTTTATTGTTTTTGATGCTTTCGTAAATGAGATTATTTTTATTTTTTTCTTTCAAATAGTTGTTAGTATATAGAAATGCAGCTGATTTTGTATATTGATTTTGTATTTTGCAACTTTTCTGAATTTGTTTATTAGTTCTAACAGTTTTTTGGTAGAGTCTTTAGGATTTTCTGTACATAATAGCATGCTATGTGCGAATAAAAACAATTTTTACTTCTTTCTTTCTGATTTAGGTGACTTTTTTTTCTTGTCTAATTGCTCTAGCTAGGACTTCCAGTACTATGTTTTTTGTTTGTTTGTTTGTTTATTTGTTTGTTTGTTTTTAATTTTAAGTGGTGAAAATGGACATCTTTGTTGTTTTCCTGGTCTTAGAGGAAATGCTTTCAGTTTTTCATCATTAAGTACAATGTAAGTTGTGGTCATGTCACATATGACCTTTATTATTTTGAGATGTATTCTTTTTACAGCAATTTTTGAGAGTTTTGATCATGAGAAAATGTTGAACTTTGTCAAATGATTTTTCTGCATTTGTTGAGATAATAATGATTTTATCTTTCATTCTATTAATGTGATATGTCACACTTATTAATTTATGTGTATCGAATCATCATGGCATCATATGCCATCATGGTGTATGATCTTTTTAATATACTATTGAATTTAGTTTGCACATATTTTGTTGAGGATTTTTACATCAGTGTTCATCAGGGATATTGGCCTGCAATTCTTTTTTTTTTGTGTAGCGTCCTCGTTTGATTTTGGCACCAGGGTAAAGTGGGCCTTGAAAATTAGTATAGAAGTGTTTCCTTCTCATCTATCTTTAAGAAGATTTTGAGAAGGATTGGTATTAATTCTTTAAGTGTTTGGGAGAATTCACCAGTGAAGCCATTTGGTCTTGAACTTTTCTTTGGAATATTTTTTGAAATTACCGATTCTATTTTCTTACTAGTAATTGGGATGAGGAGAGTGTTGGAATATGCCCACTTTTTGCGATCTCTGAGCTGAGCTAGAGAATGTACAAATAAGGTTGAAAATACTTTTAACAAATACTTCTAGCACACAGAGATACAGAGCTAATATAGAGTTGATGAGGACATTTAGTATCTCTGTGTCTTTAGTAGCACATACCTCATGACTTAGGAAATGAAGGAACTGCTATGATTTTGGATAATTTAAAAGCTAGCTATTTAAAACATAATTCTTATATCGTCAAGGTGGTGATATTGAATTTGGAAAAGGCACATTTATTTAGAAGTAAATGTGAAATACTGAGTATATTAAAAATATAATAGCTATCTCTATGAATTGTTTTGAAAAATGGAAACATACTCAAAAGGCCATAATGGGGCTCTTACAAAGAAATGTGGGGATGTTTTAGATTTTAATAATGGAGTAAGGGACTTGCAGCTTGGTAATGGTAGACCAGGGGCAATGATGCCTAGCAGGCAGTATGGCAGGCTGATACTGGAACCATGAGAGAATGAAACAGACATGATAGACCAAGAGTACCAAGTCTAGATGGTGTCTTTGTCTCAGGTCTGAACAAATCTGGATTCTAAATTTGGAAAGTGATTCTAAGAGGTCATCTAGCCCAGACAATATCAAGTGCAAAAATATGTTTTAAAATATATCATCCATTTTTGTTTGAATTCTCCCATTGATGGAGTCTTCGCTACCAAAAACTCAGCCCTTTTTCTTTTTGGAAAGCATTAGTTAATTCAGTTTTTCCTTGACTAATTCTAAAATTTGCCTCTTGTAAATTCACTTGTGGTTTCAATTCTGTTCTGCGGACAAATCAGAAAGGTGCTCTGCACTCTTGGAACAATAATTCCCCTGTTGTAGTCTCCATGCCTCCATAGGTAGGAGGGTAGAAGGAGGGCACTGCATCCTATGCAGCCCAGCCTATCGCCATGCCCAACCTGTCATGACCACCAAAACTGTTTCTAGATATTACCAAATGTTTCCAGGGGGAATTACTCCCCATTGAGAACCACTGTCCTACACTCTCAGTTTGTCAGCTTCCTTTCCTTCAGATGTTTTTGTCATTTACAGCAAAATGTTTTGGTATTATTTTCATTTATTTTCCTCATTTCCTCTCCTACAAGCCTTTCTTCATAATGCAGATAGCCTCTCTCTATCTGCATTAATCTCTTAGTAATCTCATCCAGTCTGTAAATAATATGTACATAGTATTGATTCCATTGTAAGATATCCAACTGGTTTTATCATTTTAACTTCACACTTTTATCTAGCTGCTACTCATCTTAATTTGCAAATCTATCAGACAGCTCAAACATAACAAGTTTGTTACAAAACAAACTTCCGGTTATTCCCCTCTCTAAATCTACTCTTTCTGTAGTTTTTATTGCAGTTAAAAGCTTTGATACTAGCTTTCTATTTGTTAGTACTTCATATCTCAGAGTCTCCTCTACTTCATTTTTTTCCCCTTACACTTCTTTCCTATTTATTAGGAAAAAATTGAGTTTACCTTAAAGTCACATCTAAAATCTGGACCATTTTTACCCACCTCCACCACTACCACCTGAGTCAAAGCCATCATTATCGTCCCCCTTCAGATTATTATAGTCTTACAACTAGTATTCCTGCGTCTTCCCTTTCTCTGTCACTTCTATTTACTATCTACTCTCAATGCAGCCACCAGATTGATTCACATAAAACTATGTTAAAACTGTAAAGTTCAATTATGTAACTTCTCAGCTCAAAACCCTGCAGTAGCTTCTTATATTACTCAAAGTAAAACACAAAGTCTTACAATGGCACAGAAGACTATATCTCCTACTACCATCCCCTGCACTACTTTTTGATGGCTTGCTCAGTGGTTCTGAAACATAATGGCATTTTTCTGCATTGAAGCTTTTGTATTCTCTTTTTCCTTGGCTAATAATGCTCTTCTATAAACGTTCATATGGCTCATTCTCAAAATTCCTTCCAACCTTTGAATTAAAATCTCTTTATTGAAGCTTATTTAAAACTGCAATTCATGTCATCTCTGGCTCTATTTTCATTCATTCTTTAAATTTTCTCTTTAGCATTCTCACCTTCTAATGTGCTATGTAATTGACATTTGTTTGGCTTATTTTCTGTCTTCCTTCGCTGAGCTAATAAATGCCCATTTTATTAAATGCTGAATGGCTAGTCCCTAGGAAAGTAGTAGTCATAAATATATATTTTTGTGTGGTTGACTGGAATCACATAGAATATTTTTCTCTTCTTGATTATTAATATAGAAGAAATTATGAGCTGAGTCTTGCAGATTTCAGTGGGTACATTTAAATTTGATTTGTTATCTGCCTCAGCAGTAGGGTGACTAAGTTATTTTAAACCTGTACTAAGCTTAACTTTTAAACCAACCCTCTGACACTAATCAAAATCTAAAACTGTATATGATCTCTACTCCTGGATTTCTTTGTATTGTACAAGTGAGTTCTGGACCAAAGTGTCTGTGTATGTTGCTTTACAATGAATAGATGAAGAAAAACATTATGCGGTATCATTATTGGGGTGGGTAAAAATGTAGGCTTCTGACTTACTTATTTTTAATGTGCAAAAAAAAAGATTTAAAAAATCCTAATTAGATTAATCATTATAATAAATTTCATGAATTCATAAAATATAATAAAAACTAAAAGTCATACTGAAATATTAATCATTAATATTTTGATGACTATTCTTACATGCATTTTCTTTTACTATATATAATATACATTATTTTAAATAAATGGGATCATATTAATGTCTTTATTTTAGATACATTTTTTAATGGTCTTCTTTTCTCCTCTACATTCTCTGTCTTCCTCCACCCTGCTCACACTCCCTGAGAATAACAACATGGGATGTATCTGTATACGTAGACTTCTCCATATTTATACAGTCATGTACAAATATAACAATGTGCTCCATTTTGGTTTTCTTTGTGTTTATACTTCTTGGACTTCTTTGGTCATCTTGGATTTGTAAATTAATGCTTTAAAAATTATACATAGAATATTTCTAACCATTATTTTTTCAAATACGTTTTTATTCCTTCATTGCTTCTACTTTTGGTCTGTCTCCAATTACTCAAATATTAAACCAAAAAAATGTTTTTCCACAGGCAGCTAAGGCATTTTATTCTTAAATTTATTTTTCCCTAGTTCTTCACTTTTAAACACATATATATTTCTGTTCTCAAGTTCATCAATACTTTCTTCTGCAGTTTTCAGCATAGTGATAACTCAATTCAGTATTTTGTTTTTATTGTTTTTTTCAGATATTGTACTTTTCAGTTCTAGAATTTCCATTTGGCTCTTTTTCATGGTTTCTATTTTGCTGACACATTTCCCTATCTGTTCATTCATTATGTCCATCTTATTCTTTAAATTCTAAAACAATAGCAGTTTTAAAGTTCTTGTTATTTACTTTCAAATTGGGTCATCTTGGTGTCTATTTCTATTTACTACTTTTTCTCATAACATTGGGTCATAGCTTCTGCTATTTTCTCATATCTGATAAACCTTTCATTATATTTTGGTTGATGTGAATATCATGTTATAGAGTCTCCAGATTCTTTAAAATTCCTCTGAAGAGTGATTATTGTTGGTCTAGTAGTCAGTTAACTGGTTAACTATCTTGCAATTTTGAAAGCTTGGTTTATACTTTGTTAGGGTAGTTCTGTTTTGTATTTGCTCTCAGTCTTATGGTGACACTCTTAGTTTTTGGATGTAGCCTTTACTCCTAAATGTGATATTTTTGAGGATTTTAATAGAAGCCCAGAATGTTTCTTTCTAAATACTTTCAATTTTGTGTGATTCAAACTTCAAATTCTATTTTTACTACAAGGGGCAGTAGCTGAATTGTCTCCTCAGTTTTGCCTTCCAGCTGTTGCTTTCTGCTGGATTCATTAAAGGTTCATCCATGCATGTGTAATTCATGGGTCAGCCAAGGATCTGAGAGAGTTTAATCACAGATTTGCGGAGCTCATTCCTCTTTGGTTCTCTCCATTTCTGGATTTTCCTTTTAATTTCTAGTTACTCTGGAAGGCTTAAACTTTGTTCCCTGATTTTTCAAGTTAAGAAAACTGTGGTTTTCTGCTTGACTTGTAGATGTCACATACTACGTGGGCTTAGTACCCTTAAATAAAAAGCCATATGTGATGGTTAGTTTTATGTGGCAACTTGCCTAGGCTCTAGTACTCATTTTTTCAAACAATAATCTAAGTCTTATGACATAAATATTTTGTAGATGTGGTTAAGATCTGCTTGAAGTTGACTTTAAGTAAAGGAGATTATCCTTTATAATATGGGTGGAATTCATTTAATCAGTTGAAAATACTTAAGAACAAAACTGAGGTTTCCCCAAGGAAGATGAAATTCTGTCTCAAGACAGTAGCACTAGTTCCTGCATGAGAGTTCCTAGTCTTCTAGCCTGCCCTACAGATTTCAGATTTGCCAGTCCCCCAAATGATGCGAGTCAATGAAAATTCATGTGTCTGTGTCTGCCTGTGAGTGTATATATAATACAATATAAATATCAGTTGAGGAAGATATAGAAAATATCAATTGTCCTATAAACCTATAACACTTTTTTAAAAGTTGAACAGTAGTTAATTTTCCATAATAAAAATATATATACGTACTAACGTATATATATCCACACACACATTTGTAATTATATATTTATACAAGGATATATAAATATCCATCTATAAATATGCCCCTAAAGTAAAAACAGAATTTGAAGTTTGAATTGCACTAAATTAGAAGTACTTAGAAACATACTAAGCTTTCATGAAATCTCAAAAGTGTTTTTTATATATATAGATATATATCTCCTATGAATTCTAATTCATTGGAGAATCCTGACTGATATATCATATAAACTTGGATCTCTCCCAGTGCACTTCTTTCAAAAATTGAATCCTCTTAATTTGTGCCTTGTTTCTCCAGTCACTTTCTATGACTTTAAATAGTTTTTATACATTTTTTTTCCAGAGTATATTATTGTTAGCTGTATGATGGTAACCTGATATGTTACCCTGTCATTTGACAATTTAAAATTTTTTCAATAATGCTGGAATAACAATTGCATTCCTGAAATAAATATAATTACTCCAGTACTGTAATATTTCTTGATTTGGTTCACTAATATTTGCCTCAGGATTTTAACATCGAGATTTGTAATTAAAAGTTACTATAATTTTTCGTTCTTATGCCAACTTTGTCAGATTTAGAATAAAGAATATGCCAATTGCCATAAATAAGTTGGTGTGTTTTTCCTCTATAATAATCTTGAAATGTTTGTCTATAATTGTTTTATTTTTCTTTTTATTGAATTTTAGGTAGAACTTGACTGTAAATGTATCCGGACCTGGTGTTTTTATTATGAAAAATTAACTACTCTTCAATTAAAAAATGGTTGTAGGTTTATAGGATAATTAAGACTTTTTATTTCTTCTTCAATCAGTGTTAGTAATCTATATCTTTTCCTCATAAGGTTTCTTTATACCTTATAATTTAGTGGCATGAAGTTTTTTGTAATATTCATCTATAATTATTTTAATATCTGCTATATCTCCAATTATATATAGCTAGAGATGCTTAATATTTTATACTTTTTATTTCATATTATTGGTGGTGGTAGAGGTGGTTTTGGTGTTCTCTCTTTTCATCTTGTTATAAGTTTTTCTCTTCCTAGGTACCTTTTTTGGCTTTGCTGATCTTCACTATCTTTCAAATTTTGATTAAATTAGATATAATTGATATATAACATTGTGTAAGCTGAAGTTGTATAATGTGTTGTTGTAGTGCATTTATATATTGTAGTATGATTACTACAGTAGCATTAGCTAACACCTTTATCTTGTCATATATTTATCATTTCTTTTTTGTGTTGAGAACAGTTATGATTTAGTTTCTTAGCAACTTTGGAGTTTATAATACGATGTTGTTAAGTATAATAACTATATTGTTCCTTAGATCACCAGAACTTATTTATCTACTAAGTGTAAGTTTGTACCCATAAACAAGATCTCCCCAATTTTGCGCCCCCTAGACCCTGGTAACCACCATTCTACTCTTGGTTTTTACAAGTTTAGTTTTTTTTTAGATTTTACATATAATTGACATTATACAGTATTTGCCTTTGTCTGACTTATCTCATTTAGCATAATGTCTTCAAGTTCCATCCATGTTGTCACAAATGGAATGATTTTCTTTTTATCATGGCTGACTAATATTCCATTGTGTATGTGTGTGTATGTGTGTATATATACACATATATGTATGTGTGTGTGTGTGTGTGTGTGTGTGTGTGTATGTGTATTATATGCATGATTCATTGATAGACACATAGGTTGTTTCTATATCTTGGCTATTGTTAATAATGCTGCAATAAACATGAGAGAGCAGCTATCCTTTTGGATTCTAGTTTCAATTCTTTAAGATATATACCCAGGATTTCTGGGTCATACAGTAGTTCAATTTTTAGGTTTTTGAGGAAACGCTATACTGATTTTCATAACAGCTGTACCAGTTCTTTATTATCTTTTGTTTTCTATCTCATTAATGGTTGCTTTTAAGTTATTATGCCCTTACTTCAACTTGATTCATATTTATTTTGATTTTCTTTTTAAAACTACTTAGTGTTCACTTAATTTTTCAGCCTTCGTTCTTTTCTCATGTAAAGATTTAATGTAAGAAATTTATTCTACATATCACTTTAGCTCTATCTTGCAAGTTTTGATATGCGCTATTTTGTTATCTTTCAGTCTTAAGTAATTTTAAATTTCCATTAGAATTTTCTCTGACCTTTCAGTTATTTAGAAATGTTTTATTGTGTAATTAAAATAATTTGTTTAAAAATTAGTTTTTCTTCATTGATTTCTGTTAAATGACTTCAGTCAAAGAATATATTTTGTATGTTACAAATTCTTTTACGTTTTCTGAGATGTGCTTTAGTGCCTAGTATGTTGTAAATTTTTATAAATTCTCACTTGAATTGAAATAAAATGTGCTTCTTCAAGTTATTGTTGGATTTTAGAGGGCAGCCAGCAATAATATACCTATCTTCTCCACAAGAGTTCTGATAGCAATCCAAAAGTAAAACAAAAGTTAACAGATGGAGTCTAAACTAATACTTTTATTACTCATCAAGCTGACATTAGAGAATATAGCTTATTTCCATGGGAAAGTAAGTATTTTAACATTAACTCTCATATTTAGGTAGAATTACCCATCTAGTCAAAGGAAGTGCTGGCTCAAGTGGCCCTCTCTGATAATCGGTGGTGGCTGTTATGGTCAAATTATGGCATAGAGTAAGAAAGCAGACTATATGGTTCCTGTTGTAAGCTTGGTTCCAAGAGAATAAGAAGAGGAAGAGTCTAGTATCTCTATGCCATATTTTTTCTTCTTCACTGAACAGTCAGATTAATCTCTTGAAGAAGAGTGCATTTGGACTGGGGAGAAGTCAAAAGTGTTACTACAGTGGAACACCGACCACATATCAGGAATCTTCTCCTCTTAACATTATTCTCTATATCATCATGTCAAACTTGTTTATTGCCTTGATCAAGTCTTTTGAATCTTTATTTCATGACAGCTCAGCCAAATATGTAAAAGATTTATATATATTAGCTATATATTCAAGTTTTGTGTGTATAGTACATCATATTGCTAAAAAGCTTACTTTTTATTTTATAGAGTTTTGTGTTTTTCTTTATTACATCACTCACTTTTCTTCTGAAATAGCTTTTGTTGTATTTTCTTAATTTAAAAGGATACTAAGTTCCCTTCCTTTTTAGTTTTATTAAATAAGAAAATTATTTAATGTAATACATTTTCTTCTGAGTATGGTTTTTACCTTGCCTCATATTTTGGTATTTTTGTTCTATTTTTCTTTGGTTTTAAGCATTTTTAAAAGAGGAAATAACGTTAAAATAAACACCAAGAGCGGTCTCTTGTAAACAGCTGTTTAAGTGACCATAAGTAGTTGGAGAGTTATTTGGAAATGGAAACTTCATTCTATTAATGATGGTGAGGGGAATTTTCAGTGGAGTGCAGGCTGGTTGTAACAATATGAGCCACTGACTTTTGTTTTATTTTGTTTTTCCTTCCAGTTGACTTGATTACATTCTTCTGGATCCTTCTTAAGTAAATTTTTATATTTCTATTTCCTGTATAATAACATAAATCTGTCTGCCTCTCATAACAGTCCACCTCTATCCCACCTCATTTTCTAAACACAGTACTACCAAAGAAGACAATGCTCAAATGATAAAAAAGCTTGGTACCTAGGGATGGAATTAACTCTCTTTTCTATTATTCTGTCACTAGGAACGATTTGCTATTCAGCAAGAAAGAGAAAAAATAGGTGGCTCTATCTTTTTTTGATTCTAGGAAAAAAAGTATTATCAGTTGGAGGAGGATGTAGGGGTGAAGAGACAATAGGACTTCTGTAAGAAGTCTTGGTATAAAGTTAATTCTCCACTCCTAGTCACTTCTCATGACTTGTAACAATATGTGACCCTTGAGTAAGTGGTAACTGTAGTTTCAGTGAATCAATGATGACATTTTTGTCCTCCTGGTCTTCTGGATTATACATTTTATTTAAAAAAATTTCTTATTATTTGATGTGGATCTTAAGGGTGCAGAAAACTGGTACCTCACAAACACCCAATTAATACTGAGTAATTGATTTTAATTGACTTGCGATGCCTCCAACTTTACACAACAATTCCATTATTGTTATAGTAAGTTTTAAAAACATTTAAAAATAACTTAGTACTTTTCTTCTGATTATTTCCATTATGTAGAACTAAAGGCCCAAGGCATCCTATGTAAAACAAACATAAGAAGACTCTGAAAGGTGGAGAAAAGAATGCTGACTTGTTAGGGCCTTGAGGAAGGACATGGTTGTAAATTCCCTGGATTTTCTTTTTGCCTCCTATATCTCAGACTTGTTGCTGAAGAAACTAGCAACACAGAAATGCCAACAGGCACAGAGAATGAAACAAGCCCCCACATAAGCCTGCTTTTTCTAGCTAAAAGATCAGGATAGGGAAGCCTAGCAAGATCTCAAACTTTTAGATAATAACTCTTCCACTGCAGCCAAATATCACAGAAGAAACTGTGGCCCACTCCCATCTCTATCAGACAAGGCCACGTGAGGAGCCTAAACTCCTACTATTGCAAGGCTCAATCACGTAAACACTAATCAAAGAAAAACAGGAGTGTATATATCAATATCAGATACAGTGGACATTACAGCCCCCCAAAATTATCAGAGACAAAGAATGATGTTACATAATGACAAGAGTCAATACCAAATATATATGTACCAGACAACAGAGCTGCAAAATATGTGAAACAAATACTGTTACAATTAAAAGGAGAAATATATAAATCTACAGTTATAGTTGGAGACTTTAACCCATCTCTCAACAATTAATAGAACAACTAGACAGAAAATGAGTAAAGATATAGAAAAACTCAAATCTACCATCAACAAACAGGATCAAATTAACATTTATAAAACACTACACAAAAATAGCAGATACATTTTTTTTTTCAAGTGTCCATGGAACATACACAAAGACACAATATCTTGGGCCATAAAACAAACTTAAAAAAGGCCAAAATCATACAGAGTGTGCTCTATGACTACAAGGTAATAAAACTAGAAATCAAAAACAGAAAGAAACAGGAAAATTTTCAAACAATTGGAAATTCAACAGTATATGTTTAACTAATCTGTAGGTCAAAGAGAAGCCTCAAGAGAAATCAAAACAGACTTTGAAGTAAGTGAATGTGAAAATACAACATATCAAAATTTGTGGAACACAACTAAAGCATTGAGGGAAATTTATGACACTAACTTAATACAGTAGAAAAGAATAAAAGTATCAAATCAGTACTATCAGCTCCTTCCCCTAAGAACATAGAAAAAGAGAAAATAAACCCAAAACAAGTGGAAGGAAGTAATAAAGGTAAGAAGAGAGAAGTAGGAAATTGAAGCAGAAAACAACAGAGAACACCAATGAAACCAAGAGCTGTTTCTTCGAAAAGATTAAAAAAATTGCGAGACTGACAAAGAAGAGAGAAGACAAATGATCAATATCAGGAATAAAACAGGGATATTATTACAGGCCCTGCAGACATCAAGAGAGAAATAAAGGAATGATACAAACAACCCTGTACACATAAATGTGAAAACTTCATTGAAATGGACCATTTTCTAGAAAAACAAACTACCTCAATTCACCCAATATGAAATAAATAATTTGAGTAGGTTTATAATTGTTAGGGAAATTAAACTCATAATTTTAAAACTGCTCCCTCACCAAAGAAATCTCCAGGCCCAGATTCTTTTACTGGATAATTCCATCAAACATTTTTTAAAAAAAATGAACACAAATCTACTTAATAAAAGGGGAGGAAAAACCTATTGATTCATTTTATGAATCTGTTGTTACTCTGATACAAAGCTAGACAAATACAGTACATACAGACTAATTGTCACAAATATTGATATCAAAATTCTTAGTAAAATATTCACAAATAAAATTTGGCAGTATATAAAAAGAATTATATACCATAACAAAATGGGGTTTATTCTGGAAAAGCAACCTGGTTCAATATTTTTAATTAATCAACATAATCCATTATATTAGCAAGTTAAAAAATCAATAATGATATTAATACAAACATTCAATGTCCTTTCATAATAAAAATTCTTATAAAAATAAATATAGAGGGGGACTTATTCAATTTGATAAAGAGCATTTACAAAATAATTCTACAGCTAAAACTACACATAAAAGACTGAAAGCTTTCTCCCAAAGATTAGGAACAAGCCAAAGATGTCTGCTCTCATTACTCTTAGCCAACATTGCGCTAGACATTCTGGTCAGTGAAATAAGGCAAGAAAGAGAAATAAAAGACATATGGATCATAAAGGAATAAATAGAACAGTTCCTACTTACAGATTATATAATTGTCCATATAGAAAACACTAAGGAATGTTGAAAAAAAAAAAAAAAAGAACTCCCAATAGTACAAAAATCAATTGTCATTTTGATATTCTAACAATGAATTCTAGAATTAGTAATAAAATATTATTTACAATTGCTCAAAAAATGAAATGTTTATGTGTAAATTTATGTGTAAATTATGTCTGGGACTTGAATGTAAAAGCTATACAACACCGAATAAAAAAAATCAAAGAAGATCCAAACAAATGGAGAGATATATCATGTTCATGGATTGGACTCAGCATAAAAAAGATGTCAGTTCTCCTTAAATTTATATACAGGTTTAATTCAATTCCTATAAAAACTACAGCAAGCATTTTTGTAGATATATACATTAGTGTTTTAAAATTGATATAAAAGGCAAAAAAAAAAACCTATTATAGCTAAAAACAATTTTGAAAAAGAAGAATAAAATAGGTAAAGGTAAATATAGAGGCAAATATAAAAGCCAGTATTATAATTTTGGTTTGAGACTCCACTTTTTTTTATTTTTACAGGATTTAAAAGACAAATGCATAAAAATAATTATCTATGTTATTGGGTAAATAATGTGTAAAGATATAATTTGTGACATCAAAAACATAAAGGGGTGAATGGGGCTTTATAGGAATAGAATTTTAAATGCAATTGAAGTTGATATCAATTCAAAATAGATAGTTGTAACCATAGAATATTATTTGTGAACCTCATGATAACTACAAAATAATCTATAGAATATATACAAAATATACACCGTATACAAAAATTAGCTCAAAATGGACCAAAGATAGAAACAAAAAGCTAAAACTATTAAACTCTTAGAATAAAACAGGAAACTTTCATGATATTGGGTTTGGTGAGGATTTCTTGAATGTGACACCAAATGCATGGGCAACAGAAGGCAAAAATTGATAACTTTGACTTAATCAAAATTTAAAACTTTTGCATATCAAATGACACTGTTAAGAGTTTGAAAAGGCAACGCACAAGATGGGAGAAAATAATTGTAAATTATATACATATGCATATATATACATATATATATATATATGAATGATAAGGGATTAATAAATCAAAATATACAAAGAACTCCTACAACTCAAGAACAACAAAATCAAGGAACCCAATTAAAAAATGGGCAAGTGTTTTGAATAGACATTCCTCTAAAGAAGATATACAAATTCCAATAAGCACATGAAATATGCTCGACATCAGTAGTCATTAGGGAAAAGAAAATCAAAACCACAATGAGATACTACTTCATACCCATTAGACTGGCTATTGTCAAAACAAAACCAAAACAAAACATATAAAGACAATATTGGGGAATAATGTTGGGCTAATGGAGAAATTATAACCCTTGTACATTACTGGTGGAAAAATAAAGTGGTGCAGTCACTGTGAGAAATAATATGTAGTTTCTTAAAAAATTAAACACACTTTACCCTTTAATTCAGCAATTCCATTTCTAGGTACATACCCCAAAGAGTTGAAAGCAAGTACTCAAACAAATATTTATAAATCAATATTCATATTATAAACAATAGCCAAAAAAATAGAAACAATCCAAATGTCCATTAATATATGAATGGATAAACAAAGTGTGTTGTATTCGCACACTGAATATATACATATTCATATCATGGAATATTATTTAACCTTAAAAATGAACAAAATACTGACAGATGCTACAACATGAAAGAACCTTGAAAACATGCTAAGTGAAATAAGGCAGACGTAAAATGGCAAATATTATATGATTCCACTTACATGAGTTATCTAGAGTAGTCAAATTTATAGACAGAAAATAGTACAGTGATTACCAGATGCCGTGGGGAGAGAAGAATGGAAGTTATCTTTTAACAAGTACAGAGTTAATGAAAAATTCTGGAAATGGAAAGTGTGGTTTTACAACATTGTGAATGTACTTAATGCCAACTGATTTGGACACCTAAAAATGAATAAATAGTAAATTTTATGTTATGAACATTTTTCCCAATTAAAAAAAAAAAGGAAAAATAACTCACTCATGTAGTTCTTTAAATGCTTTTGCTCCCATTTTCTATGATTCTCTGGGTTATACTCCCCTGCTATGCTCTTCCAGATCATTCTAGAATAAACCTCTCATAGCATGATCACAGGCAACTATAATGTTTGATTAAATTGTCTCCCTCATATACTGCTAGTTCTTCATCTTGTTCACTGTTGTGTCTAGGACCTATTATTGTACTTGATAAACAGTAGGTATTCAACAGTAGCTATTATTGTACTTGATAAACAGTAGGTATTCAACTATTTCTGAATGCATTAACAAGCCTCATAGATGCGTAAGATGGTTAGAAATCTCAAGTCTTCTGACTAAATCTAGTTCTCTTTATTGGGACAACTCAATATTTTCTAATGATCTCTCTACTTCTGGAACTTCTAATTTAAGCTATATATAAATATAGGTATGAAATGGTAGTTTTGTTTTTCCCTGAAATAGCTTTTGCAATGAGCACACTACTCTAAGTTTTAATGGCGAATTGCACTACAACTTTTGAAGGTTTCTTTTTGAAGAAGCCTTTCCCTCATCACCTATAAGATTACTTATAAAAACATTAAGGCCAAATTTCCCGGGTGAAAATGGAATTGACAAACCTGTAGCAATACTCTCTCTGAATAAAATAGAGATTTCAGCACCAATTATCTTCTTTTCTTTTTTTCTGAAAAGTTTCCTCTCTCCTCACATCTTCCAGTAATCCAAAGAAATTCCAAAAGAATGTACTCAAAACCTAGGTCAGCTCAATACTAAAAACATTGGGATATTTCCAATTGCATTATTTGTAATTATTTGGCTATTTTGGCATCGGGGGAGGGTGCTGTAAAAGGAAAACAGCTGAGAAACAAAAGAATTCTGCTCAGGTACCGGGAAAGGAAGGGTGCGTGCATTAGTTGTGTGGGCACAGAATGTGGTGGGCAAGCACATTACCATTGCTGCACAGCCACCTCTTTTCCTATGGCAGGCCTGCCCCCAGCAGAGGGTGCTCTCAGTCTGTGTGAAGTCTCCTAGATTCCTCCAGCAAGCATCCTTTGATCATTGCAGTTTTGTATTGTGCCCATTACTTTTAAGATCCAGCTTTGGTGACTATAACCTTAGGAAAACCTCGAGATCTGAGGTTTGGGCAATGGTTCAAGGTTTATCGGGAAATACTATATTCACTTTCTCAGGATGGAAAGAGCTCTTTCTCATTGACACCAAAGACCTGGGGACAAGGGCTGAAACTAAAATTAAAAAAAAAAGCTTTCAAGGCAAACAGCTCCATCTATTCTCTCAGGCCCAGATTCCTCTTTTCTTTGAACATTTGGCTTTGAAATCAGATCTATTTTCGGAAAGTTGTAAAGAAATGTGGGAGCATACAAGTCCTGTTTAAGTGCGGCTCGTCTTGGGGAGGTGTGCTTCCCAGACTAAATTGACTGAACATGTGAGGAGATGACAGCTGAGAAAGATATATTTTTCATTTGACAGAAAGCTAAGGGACATCTTTGTAACTCATGCAAGAAACCTGGGAAATGCTGGGCAGTCGTGAAAGCTAAAGCCTTGGGATTCTTGCCAAGGGGATGGGCTTACATGCTCCGGGCCATAACAACTTTGTAGGCAACACAGAGAGTGACAGGTAGGCTTATTCAGAAGGTTTTACACATTGTATACTTGAAGGCATTACTTAGCCACCATTCTCCACTTTTGCAGCCATATCTAACTCCAGAGAGGTTGGAAGACACTTTCACACTTTCACTGATAGTATTCAGTTATCCGTGTGAGTGCAGAGGGTGAGGTTGTGGACAGAATATCTGTGGTCACCTATCATAGAAAAATGCTGGGGATATTAAATCACTCATTTCTTTGCTTTAAAAGGTCAAGTCTCTTATATTAATGGGAATCAGGCCTTATGGCTAAGACCTAGGTGTAAGAGAAGAAAAGTAACATTTACTGAGCAGCTACAATGTGCTAGGTGTTTTCCTCCTTCAGTACTTACAGCCTTGTTACATTAAGACTATTTTTTCCTCTTTTATTATGTGGTAAATGTAAGAAAGTTTAAGGAAACTGTCTGAGGTCACAGGGTTACAGCCAGGATTTGATCCGGGTCTGCCTGCCTACAAATTCCTGGTTCTTTCCACCCATTCACACTGGACTGCTGAGGGCTGAAAGAGGTCAAATCTTCTACATGTGTAACTCCGTTGCCTTCCCAGAGAAGATGCATATCGTCCGTGGAAAATTGAAGGAAATAGTTATAAGGAAAAGTGGCCTATGGAAGTGGGTGAATTAGCATTATAGCTTCTTTCTAAGTATCAGGGATGCAGCCTGAACTGGTCCCCCAAACTACTTTCCTTGTGGGAAGGTACAGGGCAGGCCAATATGGCCTGAGAGCCATATTAAACTGAGAGCCATGCTGTCAGGCTCCTGGGTCCAATCCATAAAGTTTCTATACCCCATGCAGAGGACTCTGAGGCTTCTGGGAAGAAGATATTTTCCCAAAGAAGTGGTTTGCAGCTTTATTAAAGCCTCTAGGAAGGAGTGCATCTTATGAAAAATAAGAAATCATTGAGTCTAGAGAGCTAACTATGTAGTTAGTGCTCAAATGTGTTCTACTGACCAGCTTTCCCAATGTAGATCCTGAGGACTTTTATGATGATGATGATGATGATGATGATGATGATGATGATGACGACGACGACGATGACGACGATGATGACGATGGTCACGAAGACAGAGTGATTGCCTAAATGATGTACACATGCAGTAGATTTGGATTTGCTCCACATGAAATCAGGATGACCTCCTGGAAAGGAATGAAGTGAGAATTGCAGAAAGCTGGACAGGTAACGTGGTGGAGACAGAACCTAGGAGGTGGGAGAACTATAGCTAGTAAGCGAAAGCAGTTTGATTCCAGATGACTTGGAGTTGCTCATTATTCATAAAAGCTCTAAATGATAGCTCTGCAGGCCAAAACTCCTCAGCCATGGTATGGGGGTACTTACTAAATCCCTGCCCTTTCGTATAGGAAGACAGTTAAAGTGTTCCCTCAATTTAAGCTCCAGAATGACCTGGGACTGGTGTTCTCAAAGCCTTCTTATCTTTGCCCAGCTTATCCTCTCTTGGAAAGTTTTTCTCTGTCTTCTATAGCTGATGGAGTCCCAATCATTTTTTTAAGATTTAGGTGTTACTCTTCTTTTTATTTTTTCTCCTCATTGTCAAACACTGGCACCAAAAACCTGTTGATAAGTTAAAGCTGAGTTTATTGCTTACTGTGGTAAGAAAAAACACTATGTTGACAGAGTTCTTATAAAGTCTTGGTGGGGTGGTTGGGCAAAGCCAGGATATTTATGAGGTTTTGAAGTGTTCTTTAAGGTGGGCTTTTAAATGTAAAAGCTTACTTAGTATTGGATGCAGATCCTGATATAAAAGTTTAAGATTGGTGAACATAGAAAGGAGAGGGTTTTGAGGAGAGGATCAGAACTGACTTGGTTCAGACGATCAATTTAATGTTACCTATTGAAAAGTTGATCAAATTTAAATGGATTTTCAAGAGCATTGTTATTTTCAAAATTTATCTTCCTGGGCAAGGGTTTCCTGGAATAGTAAAGTCACGTTAGCGAAGATAGCAGAATAGTCAAGTCATATGAATGTGATTGGTGTGGGTTTAGATGGTTTTGATTCTCACTGTTCATAGAAAAATGATTTCTCCTTCCAAGGCAAACATAGCTGTTTGTTCAAATTCCATCAAGAACTCACCACAGCAGATACCAATTATAAATCTCTCTGCTTGTCCCTCATCTGAGCTTCTTGTGATCAGGGCCAGAGCTTACAAAACAATCAAATATACAAACATTGAAAATGTTTGTGGAATTAATGGAAGAAAACTTCCAAATGTGGTCCCTACACCAGTAATGGGCTGCGTTACAGTTTACAGAGAATGTCTTCAACACATATTCAATTATACTACCCCTCTGTCTTCCTTCCTCCTGCCCTACATCTTGCACTCAAAGAACATGGACAAAATTGTGATCAATTTAGAGAAAGAAAGAAATATGAAACTAAAAATCCTACACTTAGTCTTAAATCAGAAGCATGGAAAAATATTTCTGAGGGAAGGGGGGAGGTCAAAACCAACATTAAAAAAATGTGATGTGACTTAGATAACCTGGCATGAAATGTTGGCTGCCTGCCTTTTTTTTTCTGAGTCTGCATGAATTTAAAGCCAGGTTACCTTTGTGGCTACAATATTATGATGCCTTCATTTTCTTGCTTAATCTTCTAGAATCAATCAGAATTCAGTGTCTGAGCTTTACTACAGTAATTGCCTGGGAGGGAGCCCAGCCAAACTAATATGGGTCACTTCATGAGTTTTCTACTGGGCCCAGAGCAGTCACTAGAAAGAAAACTAGGCTGGGACCCAGAGCCCCTGCTTTATTTTCCATTTCTGTATTCAGACAACACATGGGAAACATCTTTCAGCTGTTCTTACCTATCCATGACTCCATGTAGTATTGTAGTCTGCAGTTTTTTCTACGAGAACTGTCAGTGAAAGGATAAATGAAGGTAGTGGGTGGGGAACTGAAAGAGCAGGATTATCATAGTGCCAGATAATAAGAATGCCAATAATGCACTGTGATAGATTCACATTTGCATAACAGCCTTGTCAATAAAAGCTCTTCCTAATCTCACTGAAAAAAATTAGAAGGCAACAATCAACTCCCTATTCCTACCAGTTACTTGTCTGGATCTCTTCTCTCCATAGGGGATCTAGCTGGCCAAATAGCAGGAATATCTTTTAGGGATGCAGAATCCTGAGAAAGGGAGGAAAGAAACAGGTGGGTACAGTCTACATTGGTCCATTGCTGTCAGGAGAGCAGTACTAGACTGAAGATGATGTCCACTAAATGTAAGCGTAAAATTAGGAGTTAGCAGAGGATGGCAAAATCTTAGAAAAGGGCAAGGAGAGTATTGAGTAATAGCTGAAAATAATAGCTAACATTTACTGAGCATTTAAATAATTTGTCTCACAACAGGATATTATATAGAATTGAAAATGAAGGAATACGGTCTACATGACAATATGAATGAATCTACCTAACAAAACTTTAAGAGACAGAAAACAAGTCACATACCTGTCATATGATACCCTTTTTAAAAAGTTTAAAAATAACTAAAACTAAACACATATTTTTATAAGAATAATACAAAAAAAAAGCTGAGAAGTAATTCACACATCATTTAGGATGGTGGTTATCTCTTTGAGAGGAGGGAAGTGAGTTGGGAGAAGCTATATATTGATGGGTTATTAGATATTTGTTAGATTATAAAGAAAAGCATAAAATAAAGGAGTGCTGCACAGACAATTGATGGAAATGTGTCATGGACCAAGGATTATCATTAATTCCAATTCTGAGAACCTGAGGTAATGTGTAATTATGTATGTGTACACATATACATATCTGTAGACAAATAGTACACAAACAGCTGAACAAAACAAATCAGATACTAAGCATTTTCCATGGGCAGTCACTGGGCTCAGCATATTTTACACGTCATCTCATTTAATTCTATGATCATTTTATGAGATAGGTAATATTATAAACCTCATTTTATATGAGGGTTAAAGGAGAATAGCACATGCTGCCCCCAAATATGCCACTTTGGCATATTGATTATTTTGAATTAAAGTTGTTTAAGAAACAGCCGGTGCAAGGACACCCTGACCCTCCTTTGTTCCTCCGAAAGCAAGAAATAAATATCCCATGTGAAAGGAACTCTCCTTGTACTTTTACCTAAGAAGGTAAAGAGACATCCTTATCACCAGAGATAGAGAATTTAGAGCTGAGAAGGCTGTATAAACCTTATTATTTCTTAACTAATTTATTACCCCAAGCCCCAACCCCTTGTCTTGTAAATTTTTCACAAATTTATTGTTTCTTTGTCTAAAAGGTATAAAAGCTGTCTGCTTTGGTCATTTCTCTGAGTCTCATTTTTCTATGAGCTCCTGTACATATGAAATTAATTTGTTTTTCTACTGTTAATCTGTCTTATGCCAATTTAATAATTAGGCCAGCCAAAGGATATAGAAGGCAAGCAGGGAAAGGTTTTCCTCCCATACAAAGTATTAGGTACAGAGAGGTTAAATCACTTGCCCAAGGTTATACCAAAAACAGATGGTAGAGCCAGGATTTGAACTGAGTTCAATAGCCAAGACCTATTGTTCAAAATTTTGAGCTCAATTACATCTTTAACCTTGACACTTCTTAGAGCTCTCCATTTTTGTTAGCACCTGCTGCCTTAGAACCTTGCATGTTACACAACACTGTTCAGTCAGCCTGTGTGAAACACCCAACATCTCCTTTAGGGTGACACTGCCAACCTGTGTCCTGTGCCCAAGGTTGTTGTGGTGGGTAGTCTTTATACACAAGTGACCACTGATTGACCAGATATGAATGCCCTGCCAACAAGAGGTCTAGCCATAGTCTGGTTATTCTATGAAGTAGTCTGAGGTAAAGAACTTGGCCCAGGAGTGGAAAATGCTGAGCTAATCAGACTTAATCTTCCAGAATTCATATTGTGGAGTATGGAGAACACTGGCCAGCTGATAGAGAATAGAGAAAACATGCAGAAAGAAGAGAGATGTCATAAGAAATCATGCAGGCCTTGAGACAGACCAAGAAAGGTGAAACCATGTATACAGGCACATAGAACATAATCATAATCTGTGATTCTCTGGATATACATATATACCATATTTGCCACAATGTTATTCATCCTAGTAAACACAGTAGAAGACTAAGGAGAAGTAATTATAAATGAGATATGGTAAATTCCCTTTTCTTTACAATATGTACAAAATGGTTGTAGATTGCACTAGCTTTTCTCAAATGAGAGATTTCCTCTTAGCAACCCTTTCCTGGGGCTGACTTGGAGGCCAGAAGCGGGGTCTCTGGAGATCCCAAGGAAGAAACTAGCATGAGGAATAAAATTAAGTTGAAAACCTCCTTTGACATTTAAGAAAAGTCAACAACTATCTAAGTGATGAGAGAGACCAGAAATATAACTGGCTGAATGTCAATTTTAAAACTAGAAAGATAGCTGCTACTTTATCTCGCTGAGCAGGTGTTTCTGAACAGTAAATAACTCACGGATGGTCTATTAAACTTTAATGCTTGTGATAACAGCAAAGAGCATGTTGCCGCCCTCCTAAAAAAAAATTATATATATATATATGTATATATATATAAACAAACAGCAATTTTCAACATTTGTGCTTTGCACCATTTTCTTTTCATAGTTGTTTTACTGTATTATCTTTTGCTATTATCTTGACCACAAGCCCCTGCTGCATGAAGCTGATTTGCAATTGTGGGTAGAACAACCTAATGTAATTAACTATCTGGCAAGTGTACGATGATCATTTCCACATAAAAAAGATTATCTCCTTGAATGAATGCCCTCCAAATACGGCACTGGTTTCACTGCTTGTAAAACAGGGGATGAGATTTAAATTTTGTGGGAACCGGGTGGGGAGGGGGACATGTTTCCTCCTGCTTTCTTCATTTAATTTAAACTCATCTTTGCGAGGTTTTTATTGAAATAGTAATTATGGCACTTCAAAGTGAATTTAAAAAAATCTAAAATAAAAAAAATGAAGCAACATAATTGGAAAAAGTTTAGATACAAAGAAATGTGCAATTTGAATCAACCAGATGAGAGTTATTACCTAATAATGAGGCTTTGCATCTCTATTACATTGGCTTTTGTACCTGAGCCTTTATAAACCATGAGCTAATGAAGCTTTCTGCCTCCCCTGTGACTGAGGTCACTGTTATACCTGTCTGTTGAATGGAGAAAATAAGCCACCAAGACCAGGTGAACTTGGCTTTTCTTCAGTTCAAACTGTTTGTTAACATCATGATTTGGAATAAAATTTAGAAACTTCAGCTCCCAGGCTCTCTTGCTTCTTTGTTTCCTGTTGCTGGAGTGCCCGGACTTTCTATTCCTTGCCCTGCACAAGGAGGTTCCAACATACAGAGGTAGTGAGACATAGTGATGATAGAGATGGGAGCTGGACGTAAGAACCCATACCCACTGATGCTTAATGGACCTAATAGTTGAGACTAAATCCCCTTTGGAAGTGAGGAAGGAAGGAGAGTGGCACAGCTGTGTACAAGAGCCAATGTTCAATGTTCAGAAATTTGCCAGCTGGCTGTTAAATCTGAGGTAGCTTGTAATCAGTCATAATGAGAGTACAGCAGACCCTTGAAGAATGTCATTTTGTTCAACATAGTTTTAATGTTGATGAGAGAAAAAAAATTTCTTCCCAGCTGGTGCCGTTGTCTGTGTAGAGTTTGCAGGTTCTCCCCATGTCTGCGGGGTTTTCCCCAGGTGCTTCGGTTTCCTCCCGCATCCCAGAGATGCACATGTGAGAGGAATTGGCATGTCTAAATTGTCCAAATCTAAGTGTGTGTGTGTGCATGTGTGCAATGCAAAGATGTCCTGTTGGAGTGGGTCCCACCTCTCGCCCTGAGCTGCTGGGAGAGGCTCTCACCACTTGCGACCCTGAACTGGGTTGGAAAAGAATGATCTGCCTTATTTCTATTCATCTTTCTTAAATGTATGTATAGCTCACATTTATTTCAGTGTTTAATATCAGAAGTGTTTTGGGTCTTTATTTAGAAGTTTGGTGATGTTTTTGTGACCAGAAATATGGTTAGGAACTAAACTCTTGTTTATATCAGTTAGCTTATGGTAAAATTGGTTTCCTTATACCACCCAGAGTTCACTTAAAGTTGCAGTTTCCCAAAACCTATCTATGATGTTAAGTGAGGACTTCTGTATTTTACACCACAGGTATCAGCAAACACTACAATAGGGGCTCCCTCACTCCTAAGCCAGTTCATGAGAGCACTAATGAGAATGAGTAAAGAGAACTGAGTGTTCTAGGGTGTCAGATGAGTCTTTTAAAACTGTTTGTATCCTGCATGAAAAGTAGTGTTTTATAGTCATAAATCAGAAGGTGATACTGAAATGGAGGGCAGAGAAACTCTCTGGAAGTTTAGTATACTTAGGTTCACGCTGTGGCCATTAAATCTGAGGTCTGGGCCATCAATTACATGATTGTGGGAAAATCAGTTGCAGAAAACATGAGGTGAACCTTTACCTTCCCGGGGGGTTTTGCCTTTGTTTTTGTGTCTTCTGTCTTCATTCAGTCTCTATCCTATATTCATCAATCCCTTCAGCAAGTTAGTGTTAGTTCCTCCCTGAAGAAGTATTTTTATTTTAAATGGGAAGACAGGAAGAAGAGGCCAAAACAAAAAGCTAACACTTAATTTAACATTTTGTACAGACGCTTTCTTATGTACTTTACAATTATTTACTGATTTAATCCTCACACAAATCAATTAGGTAAATATTCTTATTATTTCTATTTTACAGATAAGGAAACAGGTTTAGAGAGTTTACTATAAAGTATCTCTATTTTGGCATTGCCCGAATAGAGCTTGCTCAATTAATATTTAGACAACAATCTTCACATGGAAGTCAGGGTGTTAGAGAAAGCCATTCTGGGGCCCACTTTCAGATTCTGTGAAGGAAAGAACACCGAATTAGCAGTCTGAAGACCTGCATTCTAGAATTTTTCTCTGCTACTTATTTTATCTCCTGGAGATTCTGTTTTCTAATTCAAATGCAGATAATATTGTTTTAGTTTTTCTTATTTGTTTTAGAGAGGATTGAAAAGACAATATATGGAAAAGTATTTTGGTTAATTTAGAATTGTTTTACAAATGTAAAACCACTTCTGATTTCTTACTCGACTCACACCTGCATCCCTTTTTCTTTCCATCTCCTTTCCCCATGGTCTCCATCAATCTAGGAGATTAATTTCTACTCCAAAGAAGGTGATTTTTAAAAGTCATTTCCTTAAAACTTGCTAAGATCCTTGAACTGACAAGCGGTATTTTGTAACAATGCTGAGTTATCATAAATTTGATGTCCAAATTTATGACTGATTCCTGGGAGAAGGGTCTCAGTATCTCAGAGCAAGCATTGACCCATTGAGTTCTCCAGGAGTATAATACACACATACCTATATATGCATTACAGTCATTTAAATTGTTAAGGGGAATAAGGAGATAGAGGAGACCAGCCATATGGCAAGTGACTCAAGCAGCACCAATAGCAAAATTGCAAGTCATCAGTGCCTCCGCTGCTCTGAGCTTGCTGCAGAGAGCAAGGTCACTTCAGTACATCCATATCTACTGTTGTTCTTGCTCCCTAACTCCTTTTCTGCTCTGCTCACTCTCTCTCAGAGCCTCTAGCCCCTGTGCCTCTTCTCTCAAATCAGCCTCTGAGTCCACTCATCCTGGGAGGAAAGCCACCCTTTCTACTCTGTGCAACTCCTCTGCCATGTTGGCCATTACCCCCCAACTGTAAAAGAAAGTGCCCCTCCCTTTCCACTCACTGGGCAGGATGATTCAGCAGAGGAAGGGACAGCTTTAAGTGGCAGAATCAGGTTTAGCAAGCACAATAGGTTTATACTGGTGATAAACTCTGCCCTTGGGTTTTAACAGTGGTTCTGTCTTTGATTTGCCAAGAGATGTTGGTTTAAACAACCTAGGACTAGATATACTCTATTCCAAGTCCAGGGGAAAGAGGAATATGTTTTTTAAGTTAAAATGTATTTAGCATTTATTAGATGCCAGACACTCTTCTGAATGATTTACAAACATTATCTCATTTAATCTTCCTGTTTTATAGATTAGGAAACCAAAACATAGGTTAAGAAACTTGTCCAGTTCACATCCTTAGTATAATTGAAGAGCTGGAATTTAAACTCTGGATGTCTGACTCAATAATCTATATTATTAAACATTTTGACCGTAGCTTCATGAGACCTGAGCAGAGGACCCAGTTTAAGCTATGCTGGGATTCCTAACACACAGAGACAATAAGATAATAAATAGATGTTGTTTTAAGCTGCTAAAGCTTCGGTAAATTGTTATGCTGCAATAAAAAGCTAATACAGGTTAAAAAATAGTAAAGTTACAGAGCTGAGATTTGAACTCTGTTGTCTGACACAAGAGCCACATTCTTAGCCACTTCTTAATTCTGCATCTTTCAAAGGTGTTTTTATAGATGATATTCTGTACAATATTGTAACTATTTCTTCAATTTTCTACACTTTAACAACTCATAGTCCATAACGTCCTTGACAGAAGAGGCCTTAGAGGAGGCTTTTGATATTTCTTTCAAAGAACTCAATCTTCTCTTTGACTTTCTTTTTGTCGTTGACAGCATTGCCCACTGCAGGTGTCACAGTCCCAGACCCTTTTAGGCTCACTAGTGCACTAACAATATTTCCAGAATTTTGTGGGTCCAGCATCTATACTTCAAAATCCCTCAATTACCTTGTATTACATAATAGGTCAGATAATTAGATCTCTATGAAAAAGTCATAAAGATTCTAGATGTGAGAAAATGTAGAATAGAAGAAGGATATTCAATGCACTTAGCTGGAGAAGAAAAATAAACAAAGAGACTAAACATGAAAGAAAACTGACTAGGATAAAGGGCTATTTCAGCCTCCAATTAGGATATCAAATCCCTTGATAAGATTGATTTTATGATCCTTGTCACTGAGTCCAATCAGAATCAGTGACATAATTTGCAAGGCCTAATTCCAAATGGGAATGCAGGGCCCCTTATTCAAAAGATGGTAACAGGGCCCTTCTGAACATGGGGCTGTGTGACTACACAGACTGTGCATCCAGGAAGCCAGCATTGAGCACAGTTCACATAAATTCTGAGGAATATTGGACCTCGTGGTGGTTATTATTAGACTTCTATTATTATTGTAATAACTCTTTTTCTCTCTATGTCTCTTACTGTCCACATATTCAAAAGAGCTTTCAAGCTGATACCTAGAATCTACACTATGCTTCTCATCCCATCCTTTCTGCCCTTGGCTACACTGGAATATTTAATTGTGAGGTAGGGAGGGCTCTTGTCTTCTGGTTTTACAGATCGGAGAATTTATTAGCAAAAATAGTCAATGCCTTGATCGAAGTCACACAGGAATTGTGGTCCCCTTATCTCTGTATCTTCTACTACTAGAATTATAAAGCTAAGTGAGGGCAGATTTCTTGCTCTTGTCCTTACTTTTGTGCATCCATCCCCACTCTAGTCCAGCCCAGTGTTCTAGTATGTGTTACACTCAGGATGGTGGCTCAGGATATACTAATTATTTTAAAGATTGGTTGAAATATATTGGTAAGATCCAGGGAAGAGACTTTTTGTGGAATAAAGAGAGAGAGGAGAGTTTTAAGTAAAACTGACTTTGTGGGAAGTGACTTGTTTTAGAACTGACCCAGCATTCCATTTCTCCCCCAACCCTGATTCTGGTTCTCTTCATCACATCCTTTGTTTCTCTCTTTTCTATCAGGAACTAGGTGAAGGATTGGGCATTTCTCCTATAAGCAGCTACGTTCTTAAGTCCTTTGACAGCTTCTTTTATGAAAATTGTAACTGTTATGAGGGGAATTTGGAGATTTAAGCTATGAGGCAGAGGGTAGTAACTCTTTCCTATACTATCAGATATAGGTATGCTCAGTCACCTAGCTGCCAAGGCAAGCGGTGATTCAACCTTGAATGAGCTAAGCAGTCTTCTCAAGCATGGGCTGCCTTTATTTTTCTTCAGTCTCTTCTAATTAGTCCACTATCAGCTCTCCTCCTGTTTTCAGCCCTATTTGGGACACTATTTGATTTCTTCTCATATTGCATGAGTATAGCCATTGTGTGGAAAGTCCAGTTAGGACGTTTTAGAGTTATAAGGGACATTAAAATAATTTAACTCAATCTCTCCTTTCTGAAGGTACTACTGTTTTCAGGCTAACATGACAATCACCAGCAGATTCACAGCTAGGGCTCATGGCTTCTAATTGTACATCCACTGCTCTTTTCGGCATACTAAGCAACTCCTTTCTCTACTGAGTCATTTATTGTACTACTAGCTATGACTTCAGCATTTTTTTTTCTTCTACAGTTGCCCTTGATCCTAAGATATAAATATCATTCTTTGCCAGTTATGCTAATGGATTCCAAATGCCATCATTACATATGAATCTTATATCTTTGATTCATCTTCTCTTTCTCTTTCTTTTTTCAGCTATATTCTTTTTTGCAGGTGTGGGCAGGTAGTAGTAGTGGTGCTAACCACTACTATGCTAACCACTTCCAATTCATTTATTACTCTCATCTTTATTGGTACTCGATCATTGATATTACAGAAATTCTTACTTAAACACTTTCTAAATATTTAAGACCCAGTATCTTTAAAAGAACATAAAAGCCTTTCTCTCCTCTCATTCCCTCCAACCTCTCTGACCTCTGCTTTATGGCTAACCTCTATCTTCAGTTGCTGAGCACTAATGATGGGTTCTGTTGCAGATTTATCTTGTTGTCCCTATAGTTTACCTTGAAGGTATCTTCTTTTATGGAAGGATTTCAAAAGTATGAGACACCAATTCCCCATGTGTTAGGAATAACTATTAACATGAATTAAAATTAAGTCTACAAGTGCCAGTCTGTCTCTCTCCATTTTGTTCACCCATTTCCCTCAAATAAAAACTTTGAATGAAGAAAAATATGAAAGAAATATGAGATCAGCAAACCGTATTTGATTTATTGGCATTTCATGCACCAATTACCACAACCCATAGATAAAGGGAATGCCATTTTGTGAAGCGAACACATTTCTGTCTCAGCTCTCTCCCTCCTAGCGGGGCACTGGGACTCTTTGCGAACATTAAGCCCTGAAATTATATCATTTCATAAGGTTTGATAATATCCCAAGATAGATTCCCTAGGTCAGATAAGTAGTTGCCCCCAGTCAAGGATGGTAATGTTGACCTATGAAGAGGCTCCGCACCCTGGGAAATGGAGAAGGGAGCAGAAACTTCCAGAGCTGCTGATTAGCTGATACCTGAAAGAATAAGATTTTAGGGATGAGAGGGATGTTGAAATCAAGGGCCAATGTCCAGAGATTTGTGTGTAGAGGCACATCAAAGACAAATGAGACCAGCAGAAATGTGCCATTTGCCAGAAACTGTTCAGAAAACTCAGAAAACTGTTCAGAGGTAGCTAATAGACACTATGCAAACCTTAGTTGGCAGTGTCTCCAAACAGTGTTGTCTTTAGTTTTCCTGTCATTTTGCATAATCAAAGTTCCTAATTCACTCTTCTATATTTTTATTTTCTACCCTACTTCTTTTATTACTTCTGCATGACTCTTGCCCAATGAGTTGGCAGAGTACAACCTGATTGGACAGAATGCTGATGTACCTATGGCTTTACTCTGTTTGGACAAAAGAGGCCAGAGATTGATTCTATATCTTTGTGTGTGTGTGTGTGTGTGTGTGTGTGTGTGTGTGTGCGCACGCGCGCATGCTCGTGCATGTGTGCACGCGCGCAAACACGAGCGCTTACACTGCAGGATTGGCTGCAAGCTTTTGATAACAGAATAATACAGTTTATATTAACATGGGGAAAGACTTGACTATCATAAATGAGCTCTTCACAGCATAATTACAACTTGCTCTGGTGAACAATGAAGATATAATCAGTGCACCTATTTGTCCTCCTGGATTCCAGCTCCTAAAGCAATTTCTTTTTCACAGAACTGCCAATTTTGTGGTTCTTGTGAAAATTCACCATTTCCCCCCAGAAATCCTGTGAAATGGAGCTCGCCAGAAGAAACACTGTGAAAGCAGTCTGGTTCTTGCATCATCTCCATGAAATTAGGCAGATCATATTTCCAACACTGCTATCCTGATTGCATGTTTGTTTAAAATGACAGTTGATGTTGTGTATCTCTTTCATTAGGGAGGCTCAACGATCTTGACATTATTAACTAACTGCAGCACTTGCTGCATATAAACACTAATCCACAGAGACATCTCGGATGGTACTTGAAGAAAAATAAGACTCTTGGAATGTGAGTAACCAATAGAAGGATCTTGGCCAAGTTTGCAATTTGGCAGGTGTATTATTAGCTATCATAAGTTGGCCATTTTCTATGAGACCTAAAAAAACAAGATCCAGAGGGAAAATATTCATATCTGGGTTCAAGCACTTAAAGTGGCTAAATCAAATGGAGGGGAAACTGGGGACTTCTGAAGGAGTAGGGCTGATTGGCTTTCTTCTTTGTCATTCTTTGAATGTAAGTTGTGTTAAGTACCTAGTGC
The DNA here is from genome assembly GCF_000325575.1 of Pteropus alecto. Taxonomy (NCBI): domain Eukaryota; kingdom Metazoa; phylum Chordata; class Mammalia; order Chiroptera; family Pteropodidae; genus Pteropus; species Pteropus alecto. The sequence goes on from NW_006431288.1 coordinate 1,032,169, forward strand.
TGGGTAATGAATCACATACAGACAGGAACCATCACTTGTTTTCTAGACATTTTGATTTGTATAGCATACCGAAGCCTTGATTCTAAATGATCAGAGTTTGGTGGACTGGGAGATCTGGATAGGATTTTGGTGTTTTCTCATCAAGTGTTTATTTAGAGTCTATGTAACTTGTTGCCCCTTAGAGATCCGGCCCCTTTAATACCTAGGATAGACTCCATTAGAGGCCTTTGTGATATGGAAACTGGTGAAACTCACTTCTCTTCATCAAACTCATTCATGGTTACTCCCTGCTGGGCTAAGTTCTTCCCTTCTCACTCTCATGCACCTGGCCATCTGAAAAACTGCTTTGCTGTCTGTGAGGATATTCCAGCAAGGCCTTTGCTCCTGCTTCGTTCCTGCCTTGTCATCTTTCTGCTCAACTCTTTCCTAGCCCATTCCACCCAGTTCCTGGCATTGGGCTGGGGATAGGTCTACATGTATCTTCCTACTCCCCTACCCGCCTACTCTGGCCACCTCTCCTCTTGTAGAGCTTCTCCAAGAAGCTCACAAGCATACTGTATCCTTAGAGAGTTGATCCAAAATTAACTCTGCTGACCTTATGTGGTCCACTGTCTTTCCATGCAGGTCTATTTCTGGCACAGACCTCAAGCCTCCAATCCCATTTCTGTATTGGGAATGGAACCAAGAGCAGGATAATAATGACTCTTCTGAGAAGAAAGGGTTGGGGTAAAGGAGTAAAATTGTGTTTAGGTTTATCAAAAAGGGAGGATGATTTTGTAATCTTAAAAGCATAGCTTTCACTTCCCTTTCTTTCTTTTTCTTCTTCCCCACAGAAGTCATTAATTTACCTCCAGAGTGAGGAATGGGAGGGTGGGGAGAATGTTGTTGCTCAAAGGCTTTTGAAACCACCATACACAACATGGGGGCAGTAGAGAGTTTTTTATAGATGAATAAACTCGAGATGGGGGCAGATTTAAACATAATTACAGTGGCCACCACTGATGGCTTGAATGCACACTTTACTAAACAGCCCAACATGCTAGTTCAAAGTCAGCATGAAACTAAGAAAGGTCAGTTTCTGAGAACTTGCATTATATTATCAGTTCTCCCTAGAAATAGTAGTATCCATCTTTATGTAAAATAATTTTTTTCTGGTTTGCCCAGGACTGTCCCAATTTACATTCAAAGCCATGAGTTAATTATTAATAGCACCACCTTATATTTTCAAGAGTTTTCTGATTTGGATGATAAATTATATGGTGACCTTAGACATTGGTTCTTTTGTGCCTTTATGGTCTTAAAGTTGAGCCCAGTTGTGGGAGTGACAGCAATAAACAACAGTCAAAAAGTTAAGGAAAATGGTTTTTATGTCCAAATGAAGAAGAATTTGGAAAGAGAACAGGTAAACAACAGGAATATATAACCAAGCAAAATATTGGAGATAGAGGAGAAGTGACACAAACTAGGCTGTTCCAGGGAAGTAAAACTTGGAAAGACACCCCATAGTTAGTAGTAAGAGAGCTTTTTATGCCTACCACCCTTGGGTTTGGAAAGAGAGTAATCTTCAGCTCTTGGGTTTTGAATAGTAAGGTGTTTATTAATCAGACACATTTGGTCTTTCTTCCTAGACCCTTGTCCCTTAGGTTCTCTTAGGAATCTATATAGGTAAAGGATCAACCAGGACACTTGTCAAAGAAAGTGATGACATATTCTTGTTTTCCAAAGTACTCTTGTGGGAATTGTCAATTTCTTGAACAAGAGAGTTGAACTGGTATTTGATCAGACAGGGAAAACTCACCATCTGCCACAGGTCCTTTGTCCTTCTGGAAAATTACTGAACTGCAGTATATCAAAACTATACACAAACAAAAATCAATCACTTGAGATTCCAGCTCTGACCACAAAGTCAATAAGAATGACAGGGATAAATTTGTTCTTCCCTTAAATGCTTTTAGAACACAAATGGAATGGAACTCAAATATGGAGATATGTGTAGAGGGGCATTTGAAGATTGAGGATAAAGGAGAAATGAAAGAATTCAAAAGTGGAAGATATAGTCAAGGAAAGAAAAGCAATAGAACAAGGAAGTAGATGTAATGGACATTACCAGAGGAAAAAAACAGTGAACTCTTCTTCCCTGAAACATTGTATAAGCTATTTTTCTATAATGTTTTCATGTACTTCAAGGATAGAATAGAATAAAGAGGAACTGCTAATAGCTCTGTTATAATTGCCAGAAGGTAAGAAATGAGCATATTATAGTCATATAGAACATAATGCAGAATCAGTACTTTAGGCAAAGTAACAAAGATGATAATGTTAAAAATAGTAATAATAGCTAATTCTTATTGAACTCTTAAGATGTGTCTGGCATTTTCTGAATTACATTGTTTATTTATTCATTTATTTTTTATAATTATTCTATGTGGTAGATCCTATTATTATCTTTATTTTACAAATGAGGAAACTGAGGCACAGAGTGGCTAAATTAACTGTCCAAGTCACATAAGCAGTGAATGGCAGATCTGAGATTTAGGACAATTAGTTAGGAATGGAAATGAATGGAAGTTCTTGGTTACATTATGGAAATTTTCCAGAGGCTGAATATAAAAACAAAGGCACCTTAATCTCACATGTATATTCAGGAAAGAAAACCAAAGCCCATGATAGTGAGTGTGGTGAATGGTTTCCAGATATAAGTCTTCTAAGATAAGTTTATGATTAATTCAATCTACCCTCTTAGTAGTCAGCATACATATGTTTCATAACTGAACTTATATTATTATTGTAACTTTTTGCAGGATTATTTAGCATGGGGCTTGGGAATGTGGAGGGTGGGTCAGACATTAGTATTTTATAAAATTAATTATCTAGAGAAGATTTGTGAAAGACTATATAAATGACAAGGACACATATGGAAAAAGATCTGTGTCTTACAGAATGGAGAGAATTCATCCAAGCTCTGACAGCAAGACCACAGAGCAAAGCCAAGTCACCAAATTATAGGAAAATTATTTGAAGTTAAGCTGATCACTTTTGTCCTGATTTTATACTGCCTTAGTTTATCACTAGCAAAGCAGTTCTAAAGTATCTTTCCCCTGAAGAAGCTTATAATGTAGCTGGGAAGACTGGATTTACATAAAAGCGTACATAGTAATATTAAATTCAGGAAGACTACAGACTTTGTCAAGGACTATATCATCTCAAGTAAAAGGGAATCCAACTAAAAATGACTTGACCAAAAACACATTTATTATCTCATAGAGCAAAGAGTCCAGACAGGGTATGACCACATTAATGAATTTGCTGGTTAAAAGTTATGCCAGAGCTCCAGAATCCATTTCTCTGTGATTTTCTTGGCTTTTCTCTCCTGGTTGCAAGGTTCCAGGATGTCACAGTTCCAGGAATCACAATGTCAATGTGCAGAGTCATAAAAGGAAATACCTTTTTGTTTCCTTTTTTAGGAATGCGAGACTTTCTAAGAAGTCTTTCAAGATACTTGCCTTTATTGATCATAGACCAAAGTTGACTCATATGCCCGGAGTAAACTGATAACTTGGCAAGGAAGAATGAAGTTACCATGATTGGCTTAGACTAGCAGGTCTCAAACTATGAACAATGGACGTATGGGACTTTCCAGAATCTTTTCGGAGAGTCAGCAAAGTCAAGCTATTTTTGTAATAGGTAATATATTATTGGTCTTTTTAACTGTGTAGATTTTTTGCACTTATAGTGCAAAGCAATGATAGGCAAACTGCTAGCCCCTTAGCATGAACCAAGGCAAAGGCACAAAACTACCAGTAGCTATTGTATACTCCATTGCCACAAGCTTGTAGTAAAGAAAAATGCCAGTTTCACTTAGAAAATGTCCTTGATGAAGCAGTAAAAATGACAAGTTTTATTAAGTTTTGGCCCTTAATACTTACTTTTAAAAATATTCTGTATGACAAGATGGGGAGTACACATGAAGCACTTCTGCATTCTGAAGTTCAGTGGTTGTTTTGAGGATAAATACATGTATGATTATTTTCATGTTAAGCTGAAGTATCCACTTTTTTCACAGAACATCATTTTTTACTTGAAAGAACAACAAATTATGGTTATTCAGATTTATATATTTGGCATACATTTTTCCCAAAATCAATGAAGTGAGTCACTTCAAGGAAAACAACTGACAGTATTTATTGCCAATGATAAAATTTGAGCTTTAAAATGAAAATTAGAGTTTTGGAAGAAACCTGTGCCTGCTACCATCAGCTTGATAGTTTCCCAGTACTTAAAGACATTTTTGATGAAATTAGTGATGATGCTAACAAATGTTTTTTTTTTTGATATTATATAATGAAATAATTAACATTTGGAAGATTTGCATAATTTAGTGAACCAGTATTTTCCAAATGACCAAGACATGCTGTTATAAAATTTTACATGGGTAAAAGATCCACTAAAAGAACAAGATGAATCAATGAATTTTAGTGTAGTAGAAGATGAAAATGTCATTCACTTGCTTTAATATTCCACATTTCAACTAAGCTTTAAGAAACCACAACTTGCACGCTTTAGAATATCAAAGAAGACTATCCACAACTATCTGAAAAGGAAATGTGTCCTCTCTTTTGTTAATTATATACCTGTGTAGTTAAAAGCTAAATTATCTTCACATACTTCAACCAAAACAAATATCACAACAGATTGAATGTAAAAGCAGAGACAGAAATCCAGCTGTCTTGTGTTAAGCCATACATTAAAGATACTTACAAAAGTGTAAACTAATGCCACTTGTTTCATCAAATTGTTTTGGAACATGTAGTTATTTTTCATTAAAATTATGTTATTTATGTGCACATGTTCTGGATTTATAATCATTCTTTAAGAACGCATTTACAAACAAGTATTTAAAATTTTTTCAATTTTAAATTCTAATATGGTAAATATCAATAGATATAATCCACATAAACAAAACTCCTTGAGGTTCTTAATTATTCTGAAGAGTGTAAACAGATTCTGAGTCTGGGAAATGCTGGTTTAAAGAAACACACCTTATCCCTGGGTTGGGAGGGACCCACTTTGCCCAGAAGCACGTGGCACTCGAGTCCTATACTGGTTAGAAATCCTGTTATGAAGGAAAGGATGGAGATTAGGTGGTCACCCAGTGTTTGCCACAGGGATTACCATGTAAAGAATAAAAAGAGGAAGTATCAACTACTTTTTTAAGGAGAGAAGACCTGGGTCAAGGGAGGAGACAAGGGCCCTACATGATTCCTCCTCCTCTTCCTTCTCTTCCACTTCAACCTTCTTTTATCTTAGAAAAGAGAGATTCAAACCAGGTGTTAGGCAAGGAGAGCTAGCATCAGTTAAGGAGACGGTATATGAAATAGAGAAAAAGAGAGTTGGAAACACCACAAAAATTATTTTGTCTCAACTAAATTTTTTTAACACTGAATAATTCCCCCTTTTTTTTCTGGATTCATAGGTGCATGCACATATACAGACACATAATTTTGAAATATATACATATATTTTTCTAAAAGCTGCTTTGCAGTGGGGCCTGGAATAGGTATCCTACAGCCAAAACATACCACATGATCTACATAAATGTATGTGGAAAACATTTGAGGAAAAGTGTTGCTTTGTTTTTGTTTTTATTTTTTTCTTGTGGGGGCTGCTGAAAAAGGGAAGAGGGCAGAAGTAAGATTAAATTGTATTACTAAACCAGATAAAGACAAGGATAAAACTACTAGAATTTCTTTTTTTAAAGACATGAACCTCTGACTTGGCAACCATAGATCTTATCATGGAGCTGAAGGGATAGGGTGCAGCTGAAGCAACTCTGAGTCTTCACATTAACAGCAATAAATAAGCAAAAAGATCATTAAAACTACATTGCAAAGCCACTGCAAATTCCTGAGGCTCCTTGATACTGTCACCTCTGGAACTTTGTCATTTGATTTACCTTCTGTATTCTTCACACTTATATAAGTGGTTTGGCTTCTCTGTCTCCTAGACCACATACTAGTAGCAATATTTATTAATACTACATGTCCCTTGACTTTGTATTCCTAGGTCTAAGTATGTTTGGTATATATTGGGAACCTAAATATACTTCTAAGGACAGTTGTTGTGACCTGGAGCTATTTTATACTACTGGGGGAGTATACGTATGAGGTCACACCCTGAGTATGCATGGAGTACAGCTTAGCAGTAAGGTTCTAGAGCAGACCAAAGGCCTGGTTTGGAGATGTCTTACTGAGCTATTATTCCGTGTTCTTTGGCCACCTGTAACCATCTTATTTCTGCCCTTTTCTCCCTGTCTCCTTGAGGTTCTATGTTTTCTCTCCTGTTCTCACTGATCATCCTTCAATCCAAACTGACCTTTTCGTCATCTTCTCTGGGCCCCTGGCTATGCAAATCTGGTTTCTCGTCTTGGCCCTGGTTCTTACTCTTTTGCTGTTGCACATGCTATTCTCTAGACCTGAAATATTTTCCCCTGGTTTCCTATCTGGCAAATACCTACTCATCCCTCAAGATCTAACTCTAGAGTTTCATGTGTTGTGAAGTTTTCCCTAGTTGCCCTTGGAAGAATTAATTATCTCCTCCCACCCCCACATAGCTTTTTATTTGCATCTATATTATAGCCCTTCTTATAATAGATCAGGTTTTGTGGTTTCCACATGTTTCTCAGGCCATGCTGGGAGCTCTCAGGGACCAGAGGCTTTGCCTTACTCGTCAATGTGAGTGCAGCACCTAGTGAAGGAGGGGTACATACTGCATGTCCCACAAATACTGAGGTCCAGTGAAGGAATGAGAACAGCATCGTAGGTCTGAGTCTCTGAGCCATTTGTCTAACCAAGTCTTTACTTTCTATATAGTTCAGCCCACTAGCTCATCCTCCTTTCTTTCATTTATTCTTCTTTGCCTATGACCAAAAATGCTAAGCTTTTATCTGGTGTTCTGGGAGTCTGCTTCTCACCCAGGCCCAGCTGCTGAATAATCATTGCCAATTATAATACATAGGTATTGTCATTTAGCATAAGTTTTCACAAGGCACTGTTCTGTCCATACTAAATAGTTAGACATGTAGATATACTAGATGGAGTGTGTTTTCAAAAGATGAATCAATTGACCTATTAACTATTAATTATCTATTAACTATTCAGCCCACTAATGTTATGCCTAAAACTAGTGATATGGGGCAAAAAGTTAGGGGAAAGAGAAAGAAATAAATTTATTTTATTTATATGAAACTGCCTTTATTTGACCATATAAAAGCAACTTTTTATATAGCTGGAATTGCTTAGTGAACATATATTGAATAGGCAGGGGCCAGAAAAGGGTGAATATACTTGCACAGGATTACTGAGGGAGGAGTAATGTGTAGCTGGGTTGTTTGGGGGCCAAGAAGCAGTACTTGCCTTGAGTCCTAAAAAGAATACAGATATTGAGGGTTTGTTACTCTTCAGTACCCCAAAATGCTGGAGGATCGAATAAACTAAGTTTGGGGTAGGCTGGCAAGAGCCTGAGGAAAAACTTGTGCTGAGGCCTGCAGGGAAGCAAGACTGATAGAGGAGTAGGGCCAGGTCATGTAGGACAGTTAAGAAAGAATAAGTCTTGAGCTATCATTATGATTTGGCTATTGTAAGGTTTAGAACAAGATGACGATTCCACAGAGGTTTTTTTTTTGTTTTGTTTTGTTTTGTTTTTGAGATTAAACTGCAAATGTTCTAGGCCTCTGTGGAGATTTTTTGATCCAGGGATACTAATTAGCAATGAAGATATGTTAGATTTACTAATTTCCTCTAAAGGATAGTTCCCTTAAAGATTGCCTGGCTTCACAATAAAGAAGGATTGAGAATAATCTTGCTTTGCTTAAAATTTTGATGATAGCTTCTAAGGCATGTTCCAGCTCTGCTCAAGTCCCTCAAAATGCATTCTTAGCACTCTCATCTTGGGTGAGATGTCTCAATCCAAGACAAAAGTCAAAAGGTGTCTGTGGAATGCTATGTCATCATTAGAATTCTGACTCTGAGGCTTGTAGTAGCTCAGAACTGCATCTTGGAATTTCATTATACCCGAGGTTTCCTGAATATATAAGAAAGCCTTTCATTTAAATAATTTTTTGGCTGGGGATTTTACATACAATTCATTCACTCAAGAGTACATGGCTCCTGCAATGGTCTGCAATAGATTATCTGAGACCACCAGGACAAATATGTGGATCTAAGAAAACAAACAACAAAGTTGTTGTATCAACATGTCAGAGGGTAGAACCATGTTGAAAATGTTTATGTAAACCCAGATCATGTTTTAAAGGGAAACATTGAGCTCACAGCTCATAATGTACTATTCGATTTAACTAACATTTATGTTATTGTTTTTATGTGAAAATCCATTTTGAAAATCCAAGTCAAGACTCAAGCACCCATGTTCTTCCTAAAGCAACCTTGGGAAAGAGGGCAATTTTGGATTTTCTCTACATTGAGAGTCAGTCCTAGGAGTGGGATTTGGAAGTTGGTGACTAGGGATAGTTCAAGGTTAGAGGTTTTGTCTTTGTGTACCTATCACTAGTGCTTACTTTTATTTTTAAAAGTTCCCAGTTTGGACAGTAAATGAAATCAATGAAATATGTGATTGCTTGAATGATGCCACTTCTGAGGCTCTATGGGCAATCACAGGGAAGGAAGGGGTTGGAGAGGAAGGTGGGGAGAACCTGAGCATTCAAGGAACATCTGTGTAAGGGTGGGTGCCTGGGGTGTGCCATCTGCCAATTGCAGGCCCCATAGTTGGCCTGTGGACCACGCCAGCCAAAAAATGTTTCTGAGGAATGTCTCTGCAAAGAGGAATAATGTAGGTGCTGATTTCTGCTTTAGGAAAAGTGTTTGTTTCCAAAGAGAGAAAGAGGGAAAAAAATGGAGGAAAACCTGGGAAGCTCAGCTCAAACTGGACTTAATCGGTGCCTCTCCTGCCACCAACTCTTCTCTCCTCTGGTAAGAGACAGCAGGTTTTATTCACTGAAAATTGTGATGACCATGGGAAGGATTGAAATGCAGCCCGATACTCACAGCGCCTGTTTGATGGGGGCTGCCTTCTCACCCAGAGCTGAAGCTG
>NW_006431288.1:1041354-1052640 GCF_000325575.1 Pteropus alecto
GCTTGGGAAGGCATTTCTGGGCCTCAGCTCATAACTCCTCCTCCTGGGGGCTTAGTGCCTGGCAGAGCAATCCTATCAGTTCTGCCAGTGATTCCTCCTGCTGTCAATAGAGGTTATCATATCAATAGACCCACAAATAATTGCCTCTACCAACTATTCCATTTCCCAGAGAAGCTAATCCCTAAGTGGGGAGAAAAGGAGCTAATGAACCACATCAGAAGGCAAAGCGGAGGAAAAATCTCTCCCTGGAAGGTCAAGGCAGCACATACCTCTCCAAGAGATGATAAGGCAACAGGGTGTGGGACTTGGAGAAACTCTTTAGCTGCAAACAAGAATGGGGAAGTAGGGAAAAAAGAAGGAAAGAGCAGAATCGGCTTTTTACCCTGTGTGTCTCATAAAATGAATGATCAAAAGTAAATTACAGACTTGCAAATGGGTGGTTAACGACTGAGACAATATGAGTGCAGAGAGAAGCTCATCAAAACACACTGGGCAAGAGCAGAAGAGGAAAGGACTGAATACAAATGACACTCTATAAAGCTGGAGCATCAAAGCAAACGGCCCCCAGTGGAGGGCCAGGGTCATTCCCCACACCTGTCGGGGGCAAAGGGAGGACGTGCCGAGGAGGCTTCTTTCAAAGGAGGAGATGAAGAGACTGTGTGCAGGGAGGAAAATAATAAGGGAAGCATGCTGGAGAGGAGGGAGAACAACAATGGCACAAAGCCCCAAGTCCTTGGGAAGCTGATGGAAACAGTCCTCTCTTCCCTCTGCAGAGGGTGGAGCTTCAGTGAACTGTGAGGCTGGGGGAGGGGAGAGAGGCTGAGGAGAACAGTTTATTTTTTGCAGCCATTCACTGCCTTTCTATACCACAGATGCCCTCAACTGTAAGTTATACAAGGGGGTGAGGTTGGGGTCAGGGAGCCCCAGATTCACTTATGATCCATGTGACGCCCCCTCAGTCCTTCAGCAGCTGCTCATTCCATGGGGGCTTCAAAAAAGCTGGAAGACTCAGGTTCTGGGAGTGTTTTCGAGGGAAGGAGGCTGCCGGGAGTGGAACCGTGCTACCACAGTGGACTGAATAATTCTAGGAGGAGCGCTACATGGCAACACCTCTACTAGTTTGGGGAAAAATGAGGTGAACCACTAGAGCAGGCTACTCTAAGAAAGACGGATGCTACTGTATACCACAAAGTCATATACATTCATTGGACCGTGGTTAATTTCAAAACAAATGATTTTGAAGCCCTAAAATGTGCCAGGTGCTGTGCAAGGTGCTGAGGGGGCACAAGCGGTTATAATTGTCCCCTGTATTTAAGAAGCTTACAGTATAGCAGGGGGGACAGATAGACAAATAAATAGTTGCATGAATAATTGCAAAAAGAGAACAACTAACTTCAAGCACAGTGTGAGGCTTCACAGAGGAGGTGACAAGATCCTGGTCCTAAAGTGCCAGATGAGGAGAGTAGGGTGAGGGTGACATGTCAGGAAGAAGATACAGAGGTGAGAAAAGAGCATAACGTGTGTTGAAAGTGGCAAGCAGCTCAGGGTGGCTTGAGAGCAGGAGATGAATGTGGGAGGCGAATCTGGACAATTAGGCTGAAGATAAACTGAGGAGGGTCTTTAAGACATGCTAAAGAGATTGGGTTTCATCCTAGAAGGAAGCTGCTGGAGATTCCTAAGTAGGGGAATGACATGATGTGATTTGTGGTTGGAAAGCCCTCCCTGGCAGCTGGGTAGAGGATGCACACACATAGAGATGCCTGGGGACATCTGTACTGTGGTCATTGGATACATGTGCTGTGCCAGGTGCCTACCTGCTTATACACAGGGACAAGGCGCAGCAGGTAGGAGCATGGGAGGAGCAGAATTGGCAGGGGCTAGCAAAGGGTATTAGATTTCTCTGTCTCACACAGGGGAAGAGCCACCTGCTCCATGCAGGTTTGAGCCAAGCCACACAGTAGGCTGCTTTCCTACCTGCCCTTTAGGCTTAGGTGGTAAATGTTCAGCTCAAAGGACGTAAAGTACAGAGTGTAAGAGAGCTAAGGCAACCAGAACACTAGCACTAGCATTTGCCCAGGAATTGCCTTAAGAAGCCAAGAAACCAAGAAGCTCTCCAAAAGGTTTGAATTTCTGATAAATTAGCAAAGACAACAAAGATGGTCTTTTCACCCCCGCCCCCCGCCCCCATCACTTAAGCATGGCATTTTCCCTGATTTTAATTTTCATTTGCTGACATTTGCACAAGATGTTGAGAATGAAATACCCTTACTCTCTCCTCATCCTGATGTTTAATTGAATCCCATTGATCCTTTCGGTCACAGCTAAAGCATTACTTCCTCAGAAGAACCTTTCTCAACTCTATGGACTGACTTTGGTTCTCTTGTTTTGTGTCTCTTCAGGATCTCTTTAGCAATGGCCTTACTTTAGTTCTTTTATTGTTTTACCCTTTCTTTCTACTTTAAAACATATCTGCCCCATGATACATTCTTCCAAGGCCTAAGGACTTGTTAAATGACTGACTAAAGCCATAAATAAACACATTAAAAATATAATGTTAGGACTGAACATGACTAAGTATGTTACTTTCTTGCTTAAGCTACATGGGATGGTTAATTCTTTAAATTTCAGCCATTTTTTACTGGTTTATGAGAGGCTCTCACCCCCTCTCTCTCCACTCCCCCGCCCCCAATAGAAAGGTTACCTGGTCGAAAGGGAAAGAAAAGAGTTACTTTGACTTGGTGGATCATTCCCATCATCTTTCAAGTCCCATATACACTACGTAAATCCACTATATGTCCTAGAAAAGCTTTCATCCCTGATAGCTCCACCACTTCCAAGGCATTAGCTGGAATCCCATCCCCAATGAAGAGAGACTACCAGTTGCTGAACAACTCCATTTCCCCTTCTTCCTAACAAACATGATTGAATTAAGGATAGTGATATATCCAACTATAAGGAATGTATTTCCTAGCCTCCTTTGCACATGGAGGTGGATGCATAGACATAGTTATGGCCGATAAGATATCAGTGGAAGTCATGGGATGGGGCTTTCAGGAAAACTGTATAAGAGGACTGGACTCAGCTGGCACATATACTTTTTGCATGTCCCTCATCCTGGAACTAGGATGTGATGACTATTGCTGGAGCAGCAATATTGCAACCATGAGGAAAAGACCCAGCAAATTCCAGAGACCTAACTTGACATCCTACTATACCAATATCAGCAACCGCTTACATCTAGATTTCTCACTAACTGAGAAAAATCAACCATGATCTTGTTTAAACTACCATATTTTGGGGTTTTCTGTCACAAAATAAAACTCAGTCCTGAATTGACGCACCCATCATGTTTTGCAGTTATACTATTGAGTGAGTTGGCCAATTTTGTTTAGCGCTTGTTGTGTGCGGCATCTTGTTGCCTAGGAGACCCCTGCCCTCCAGTGATATAAGCACCAATAAGTAAGTGATCTTGCCTTTTTGGGTCTTTAAGGCCCTGCCAGACCAAGCTCCTGACCCCTTCTATAGCCCCATTTCATACTGTCTCTTCCTCTTCCTCTGCAACAGTCTTCGTCCTACTGGTTAAATTCGTGGAACACAACTTTCCCAGGGACAGGTCCTTTTTTGCTCTCATTATTCTTTCTGTTTGATGTTCCTCCCTTCTTTTCCATGTCTCCCCCAACCCTGCAAGACTTCTCAAGGCTAAATGCTACATGGTAACTAACACAAATCCTTCCCTAGTTCCCTCATCATTCTTTATCTCAATATTTTTTTGGTTTGTTTTATTCATAGCACCATCACAATTTGAAACCGTTTTATTATTTTTTTGTTTATATATTTTTTTGGCTAGTTTCTCTCTCTGCCTACTGCTCCTCCTCTACCCACATCATCTCAAGCCTATTAGTTTTGTTCAGGCAGGGTCACCTTTGCATTATTCAGCATTTTATTTTCTTGGTCCCTGCAGAGCATCTCATGTGGGGCTGACACATGGAAAAGCTCCATAAGTAGAGCCCATCCTCATTATGCATGGATTCCATATTTGCAAATCCACCTGCTCACTAAACTTTATTTTTAACCCCAAAATCAATACCCATGGCACATTTTCAGTTATTTGCAGACATGTGCAAAACTGAGAAATTTGAATCACCCTACATACAGGTTCCCAGCCCAGTCAAACACGGTGGTGCTCTGACTTCTTGTTTCAGCTCTTGTACTTAAACAGGTGTTCTTTCAGTGGTCTGTTTAGCACTCTTTCAAATTTTTGTGCTTTTTCGGTTGTTGGTTTTGCTGTTTAAATGACCCCCTTTTAGGTGTAGTGCTGAGTGCAAGAAGGCTGCCGTGTGCCTTATGGAGAAATATGTGTGTTAGGTGAGCTTCGTTCAGACATAAATTATAGTGTTTAGGCCATGAGTTCAATGTTCATGGACCAACAATGTATATTAAATGAGGTGGCTCTATACATAAACAAGGTTTTGTACTGATTGGTTGACAAGAGTCTTGTGATCAAAGGCTTGCAGGAACTGAAACCTGTACTTCCCCTAGGAGAGATGGTTCAATGTTCTCTAATTCAGTGTTCAAGATAACTTTATGGAACATCCTTACCTCAGATAATGAGAATGGACTGTGTTGGTGAATGTTACAGTCTGTGCAGTGCGGTGGGGGCTTAGAGGAGGGAGGGGATTCTCAGCCTCACAGCCAATGCATAGTCAGGCCAAGTTAATTCTGCTCACAAGTTGGCAGATACTAAGGTTATTTATTGTGGGTGGAGAGAGGTTTCTTAAATTCTCCTGGCAACATCCTGAAGGACTACAGCGAGATGACCCAGGAGCCACAAGGTGCCCTGAAGTGGTGATGTTTTTGAAAAGGGAATTAAGAGTCAGCACCTCATTGGGCCTGCTTGTGTCAGACAATTCTACAGAAGAAGAATGACAAGAGAAAATAAAAAGGAAATGGGCTGACAGCCTGCAGAGTGGTATTTCAACTCCAAAACAAAACATTCAATAGTAATTATAGAATAACCTTCATTTAAATGCAAATAAGCCTGTAATTAAGATAAGGGACTTACCATTTGCCAACGTTTTTGTTGTTTCTTTTTATTTTTTAAATTTTTTGGGGGTGACAATTATGGTTTTCAGAGATTCCTCTGCTTTATTGATGAGTAGTCATTATGTTTATGGATTGTGTTGTGAGTGCAATATTTGGATAACTGCAGAATAGAAATTAGTGTCACTTACTTTCAGCTGCCCCTAGCAAAAGAAAAAAAAAATGCGTACAGTGCATAATGTTGACATAAGCAAAACTTCCTAAGTGGCATGGCCTGGACGACATCACATAATGTGCTGTCCCAGATCACCAGGAGGCTGAGACAAATGCATTGAGTCCAGAATTACAGGAGAAAACAAACAGCTTACTTGATGACTTCTAGCAGAGCTGCTGAGCACTTGCAAAGCACCTACAAGTGCTTTTCCTTGGCAGAAAATGGGCAGAATCAAGGGTACAAATTTTAGATGTTTTCTCAATAACATCTTCAGAGAGGGTAGATGTTGGCCTGGCTGTAGTCTGCCTGTTAGTTTGTGACATAGGGTAAGTCTGTTAACCTCTTTTGCCAGGTTAATACAATCATTTCACTTATCACCTGCTATTATTAACTCTGGTTGACTCACTCTGGATTAGGAAAAATTGGACCCCCAAGGTAGATTAAAAACTGAAGAGCTATTTGTCAGGTAAGCAGTCATTCATTATTTATTCAACAAATATATTCCCCGTTTCTCTTCTCTTCTCTTCTCTTCTCTTCTCTTCTCTTCTCTTCTCTTCTCTTCTCTTCTCTTCTCTTCTCTTCTCTTCTCTTCTCTTCTCTTCTCTTCTCTTCTCTTCTCTTCTCTTCTCTTCTCTTCTCTTCTCTTCTCTTCTCTTCTCTTCTCTTCTCTTCTCTTCTCTTCTCTTCTCTTCTCTTCTCTTCTCTTCTCTTCTCTTCTCTTCTCTTCTCTTCTCTTCTCTTCTCTTCTCTTCTCTTCTCTTCTCTTCTCTTCTCTTCTCTTCTCTTCTCTTCTCTTCTCTTCTCTTCTCTTCTCTTCTCTTCTCTTCTCTTCTCTTCTCTTCTCTTCTCTTCTCTTCTCTTCTCTTCTCTTCTCTTCTCTTCTCTTCTCTTCTCTTCTCTTCTCTTCTCTTCTCTTCTCTTCTCTTCTCTTCTCTTCTCTTCTCTTCTCCTTTTTTAGCCTCTACTAGTTCCAGAACTATTCTTGATGCTAGATTCTTGGGGATATAGTAGTGAACACACAGGCATCAAGGTGAATTATACCATCCAAAGCATCCAAAGACCACTTCTGTGGGTGCATCTGTCTACTATCTCAAGAGACTTGATCCAACCACCGCAACCAGTACTTGCAGCCACTTTTTCTTAACTGGTTGGCTCATCTTGGGGTAGAAACTTTTTTTTTTTTTTTCATTTGGAAAGCATTAGAAGCAGAGGGTTTCAGAGCTGCTAAAAGGTCCAGCAAGTTCAATTTATTCTTTTAATTAGTAAGGGGGTTGCTTAATAGTTCATTAGCCATCATTTAATTAAAGAAAACTTTTTCCCCTAAAATCTACAGACCTCAAGCTAAAACTTCCTAAGATGTTATTTTCTAGAGGTTTATTAAGCAGTTTGAATGCTCTGCTATATCCTTCAGGAAGTTGTCAGGTAACTGCTTTGTTAGAGTATTTTTTTTTAAATTGTGCTTTGAAAGGATACAATATATTTCTATACTCCTTCAATGAATTGGAGAAGTTTGGGACAATAAGCTGGGTAACATGAGCAGAGAAATTCAAATGGCATATCTAACATATCTGACTTTGTTGGCATAGGCTTCTAACCCCCCATTCTAACTTGTCCTCTGCCACTTTCCTTGTCAACACCAAGGGGATTTTACAAAAAAAATCATGTACTTTAAATTAACACACCTTGCCTGAAAGGTGATTCCATAACTTTTCTTAGACTCTCTTTATCTCCGTTAAGTGTTATCTGCTTGTGCGGCTATAGATGTTCCTAAAGGAACAAACTCTAAGATGCCCTTGATAGAGTTTATATACTGCTACCTAAGACTGAAATGTGTCTGATGGATTAACTAGGGAACTTACAAAACTTTAATGTCTTTTTTTTTTTAAGTATCTAACTTTGTATCCTCTGGAGTGATTGTTAACTTTAAAAGCCATTTCAAGGTTCAATAAAACTAATGGAGGTGAGATGGGCCTAGTAGAGCATTCTGGTTCCTGTTCTCATAGTTCTTTATCACCCACATGATGAGCTTGTTAGCAGTTTTGCAGTATCCACAGATAATGTACACTCATCCATCATTTTTACTCAAATGACACCTCCTCCATGCAGTCTTCTCTAATGTCTCCTAAGAACATGAGAATTAATTAGGTATTCATTCTGGCATGTTCTGTAAGAGAGGCACTTCCTCTCCTCTGCCAAAAAATGCTATTTGACTCCTACCAATAGTTGCTCCATATTTCTTGAGGTAGGAAATGGATCTTAAAATTGTTGAAAACTTACCATTTGTGGAATCATATGCAGTTTCTACATTCAAGGGCAGAAGCTTCCTTGGTCCTGGAAGGGGTCACCTTTTCAATCATTGAAATTGTGCAGCTTTGAGGCAGAGATCACCTGTAGTTCTTATGAAGACTTGACCTGGGGAAAATAATCTAAATTCAGATACTTCAGGCTTAGATATTCTGTTTAATAATTAAATAAGTCTCTCTTTCTACGTGTGTGTATGTGTGTGGAGAGAATACCATGAAGTTAATAGGTTTTTCATTCCTCTAGTTGGAGCCAGATAGTTGAGAAGGGCAACTTGAACTCGATGGAAGGTGGACAAATTGAAGGGACTCCTGGCCTGAGTGGTCTGTGAGCCCCAGTCACATGGCAAAATGTTGAGAAAACAGATGACCATTCAGGACCACTATGGAGAAACTTGTCAGTGGATTCTGGGAGAGTTATATATTATAATTTAACTTTAATTTCTCTTTTAATCCTTATAGTTTCATTTTCCTCTAACTTCAGTCATGATTGTAAACTATTACAGTTCTGGGTGAGCTGTGCTTAGAGCCATAATGGAAGTATTTATATCTACACTTTGGAGGAAAGGAGGTGGAGGAAGGCTGTGGAAGTGCTGAGAAGCAGTTATGAGAAGTCCGAGGTAATGGGCAGAAAAACCTGAAACAATGATTTGGAGAGAAAGCTGATGGACAGCTAGAATAGATTTGTGCAAAGTTCAAGCACTTCTACTTGAGGATTTCTTGCAGTTATACAGATGGGAGCTCAGTACAACAATTTGGTTCTATAATTTGATATCCAAATGAATGATAAATTCACCTGCCCTGGGAGGTCTTTTGGAGAGAGAATTTACTTATTTCTCCTGTTCTCTGGCTTCTAACCAATTAGAGATGAATTTCAGTGTCCATATGGAGATCAAAATACAGCATTTGCTTTGTTACTGGTACATCTAGATTGTACAACACAGGGAAATTCAATTACCTTAAACTTTGGGACCTATAAAATCCTGATGTGGGCATGGAACACCAAGTCGAGCAGGATGAAATAGAGATAAACATAAAAGACATTTTCAAATATCTGTAATAGATACTGCTAATATTTCTGGGGTTTGTTACATACATTCAAAATATTGAAGAATGTTCAATTCGGCTAGAGAATAGTAAAAAACAGTTTTTTTTCCTTTCAGGTTCATGGACTCCCTAAATTCTATCCTTGGACTCCTGAGGAATCTGCATATCCTAGATTAGGTAGTTCTTCCTTAGGATGAAACTTAATGAGCAAGGAAAACATCAACAAGCAGTTTTTTAGGGATTAAGCAGGCTTCAAAGACTCTGATACCTTGACTACCCTTCTGGATCCATCTCCACTGGGAATTCAAATCTATGAGAGTTGGGCAAGATGTTTTTCTGGCCCCAGGTGCTCTACTCTACTCCTTGTTCTGCTCCAGATCTGCCCCAAATTGTTTTTTTTTACTCCTTCTTCATTTACCATGCCCTTAGCAGCCTCCCACAACCTGATCCATTCTAAATTTCACATTGTTCCTAAGTGAGAAAAGCTCATTTAGTTTCTCCTCACTCTGTCCTAAAGGGAAAGCAAAGCAAACACACAAAAAATGATGGTTATCTTTCCAGATACAGACAAATTTGTCTCTTTCCCAGACATTTTATTTTCACTTTTAACAGCAGAGGCAGACTTGGTCAGCAGCCCCTGCTACCGAGGACTGTCATTAGGGATGAGAGAAGGAGCACCCAATATTGTCACTGTCCTAACCCAAGGCCCGCTGCTATGAAGAAAACAGGGAACGGGATACAGTCAGAAAAGCATATGTTTGTTGAGAGAGCTTTTCATTGACCTTCTTGACAAACATACTGAGAAAATCTTCCATGACTTCGTTGTCGTCTTTGTCAAATTAACTGTATTTGGACACATTGAGGATTGTGAACGTCATCAGGGACCATTTAGCTGATTGTCTACTATGTACAGGGCACTGTACAGGGTGCTGTGTCAGCTGCAAAGAAGACTTTAATGATAAACAACAGTAAACATTAGTTTACTCCCCAACCCACCATAGATAATGTGATGGTTAATTTTATGTGTTACTGTGGCTAGGCCATGGTCTTCAGATAAAAGGTCAAAGATTATTCTGAATATTCCTATGAGGAATTTTTGGGATGAGATTAATGTATAAATTGATGGACTTTGAGTAAAGCAGATTGCCCTCTCCAATGTGGGAGGGCCTCATCCAATCAATAGAAGGGCTGACTAGAACAGTCTGACCTCCCCCTAGCAAGAAGGAATTCTGCCAGCAGATGATGGCTTTTGGACTTGAACTGAAATATTGAATCCCCCCTGGGTCTCCAGCCTACCCTGCAGAGTTTGGACTTGGACTTGACAGCCTCCACAATCGCATGTGCCAATTCCCTAAAATAAATATTTTTCTACACACACACACACACACACACACAGAGTATTAATTCTGTTTCTCTGGAGAACTCTAACTAATAGAGATATTTTATACTTTTCTTTTCCATCAGATTTGTTACTTTTTAGGGCACATTTCCCCATGGGGGATGTTGTCATGACCAGGTTCTTCCGTAGTGGCATTGCTCTCTATTTCCTTAGGACTTGGTGGAGAAATTAATCTATATCTTTAACAATAGTCTTGGATTTCTGCAAGGAGCATCCAAACTTACAGGAATCATCTCTGACTTAAGCAAAGCAATAAGCAAGATGAAAATGATTATAAAATACTTAAAGATTTCCTTTCTTCCTCACATGTTTGGGTTAAAGGCTGATTTTCTTATCTTATAATAAAATTATTTTAATCTCTTACTGCAGAGATGGAGCGAAATCCCCATGTCTAGTTCAGAGTTAGAAATAGGGTCCAATTGCTTGCTAAACAGGCTTTGGTTCTATTGGTTTCCTGTTATTACTATTCCACACTCTCTCCTTAGGAGTACTCATCCTAATCCATGACTTCAATTACCAATGTCATGTTGATGACAATTATGACCCAGACCAGCTCTGAATCCTGGATCCATATATTTAAAGTACCTTTTCTTCTCTTCTTGGATGTCTCACATGCCTCTTAATCTTAACATGTTCAAATTGAAGTATACCATCTTTGTTGCAAATTCCCAGTCCTGCCCCCATTCCTGTTTTCTCTGCCTCAGTGACTGTGCCTCTGCTTACCCAACTGTCTAAACTAGAAGGCTGGATCTATTAATATAGCTCAAACCTTCTTCTTCTTTCTTCATTTTCAGCTGTTTTGGTACAGTTCTTTATCTCTTCAGGACTGGGTGATTATGGTGGCCTTTTCTCAGGCATCCCGTTTTCTCTTTCACTTTATCCTTCACACTGCTAACCCAATGTCCTTTCTAATATGCAAATAGTTGTTTAGCCCTTTAACATTTCATAAAGGCTTTCTATCAGTTTCAGGATAATGTTCAAACCTCTCAGCATGGTATATTAGTTATCTATTGTTGCATAACAAATAGTTCCCAAACTTAGTGGCTTAAAACAATAATCATTTACTATGTCATACAGTTTCTGAGCATCAGGGACCTGAGAGTGGCTTGGCTGGATGGTTCTGGCCCAGGGTCTTTTATTAGGTTGCAGCCAAGCTGTTGGCCTGGGCTGCAGTCTCTGACTGGGGTGGGGGAATCTATCTCTAAGCTCACTCACACAGCTATTGGTAGGAGCCTTTAGTTTCTTACCACATGTATCTCTCCACTGGGGCATGCTTCCCCCTAACT
>NW_006431288.1:1052681-1057055 GCF_000325575.1 Pteropus alecto
AGAGAGAGAGAGAGAGACAGAGAGAGAGAGAGACAGAGAGAGAGAGAGAGAGAGAGAGAGAAAGTCAAGATGGAAGCCCCAGTCTTTTATAAACTAATTTCAGATGTGACATACCATCACTTCTGCTGTATGCTATTGGTCATATAGACCAATCTTGGTAGAATGCAGAAGGAGACTACACAAATGTCTGGATACTAGAATGTAGGGTTCATTGAGGGGCCATCTTGGAGGCTGACTACCATATGTGGCATTTAGCAACGTTCAAAGATCTTGCTTTTGCTTACTTCTTCAGCTTTTCCTATTGTACTGTATACTGCCTCATAACTATGAACTATAGTTGGTCCTTGAACAACATGGGTTTGAACAACATGGGTTTGAACTTATATGTGGATTTTTTTCAGTAAATATATTGAAATTTTTTTGAGATTTGTGACATTTGAAAAAAAACCTCTTAGACAAACCTTATACTTTTCTTAATAACATTTTCTTTTCTCTAGTTTACTTTATTATCTTCCTTTATTTTAAGAATATGTCATATAATATATATAACATATATAATGTTTTAATTGGCTGTTTATGTTATCAGTAAGGCTTCCAGTCAACAGTAGGCTATTAGTAGGTAAGTTTTTGAGAAGTTATGTGTGAATATTTGACTGTGCAGGTGGTCAGTACTCCTAACCACCCTCCGCCCCCGCCATGTTGTTCAAAGGTCAACTGTACTTCCTTGCACTCAGGCTTTTAGCTATACTAAACGTACAATGTATTGTGTCTTTCAAAACTCTTAGCCATTACATGTTCCTTTTGACTGAGAAATCTTCTTAACCATCTTTATTTTGCTTGGATAGTTCTTTCTTGCCTTTTGTGCCTCCTTACAGCCAAAGGGCATTCAGTGACTTCCCTTTCCCCCAAATCTGTCTTTCTCTGTGCTTCCATTCACCTCTATCATGCTACTTTAAATTTTACTATAATTAGTGGCTTATGAGTTTCCCACATTCTACTGTGATGATCTCAAATTCAGAGATGGTGTATTTTTTTAGCATCCATTTTATTTCCAATGTCACTCAAAATGCTGGAACACAGTAGGAGTTTAATAAATGTATAGTGAATGAGTGAATAATTCACAGTTTGCTGCAGAATTCAAGTTTTAGGCAGAAAGACATACAAGCTCTTTAGATAAATTTTATTGTATTTCACATTTTTGTGTGTGTGTGTTAGGAATGTGAGAAGTCCCCTCTTAGCAACTCTTCTACTCCACGTGGCATTTAGAGAAGTCCTTCAGTAAAATTTGGCTAGTATATAAGCTTGTCTGGAAAGTTAAAGTTGGCTTCACTCCTGCGACTGACACCTTGTTAGCCATGGCTAAAAGATTGGGCTCTGCTGAGAGTATCTATGTGTGGTCTCACTAGACAGCCACTCAGGGTACTCAGATTTCTTATATGACAGCTAAGGGTTCCAAGAGAGCTAGTCAGAAGCTGCAAGGCTTCTACTGACCTAGCCTTCGGAGCATCACTTACACTGTATTTTATTGGTTCAACAAGTCAGAGAGCCAGCCCATGTCCAAGGAGAGTAGACAAGGTCATAAGTAGCAAGTGGCATGGCTCATTAGAGAGATAACTTTGGAAATTAACTCCTACAACTAACTATAATCAACCACTATCATGTTTTATCTGTGCTAAGTTTCTCTGTTATTATTCTGAAAGTGGGATTTTCAAATGTTTCCATCCTACTTTATAATAAGGAGAAATGAGGGTTTGCTATAGTATATTTAGGTAAATGTGTAGCTGGATAAAAATAATATTCACAGAATGTTCATCATAAAATACATGTCAACCTTAAATGTAGTCTATACTGTCATGACCAAGGGCTCTGTTCTTAATATTACAACCTTTCAATTGATAATTTGGTAGATTCTCAACTTCAGTGGACTTTTTTTTCCTAAGGATGTTCTGGGGGCATATAGGGTTATTATGGACTGCCACAATGACAATCAAATGTTGTCCCTAACATTTAATTACATCCTGCAATATATGGGGCAGTCCCATACAACAAAGAATTATCCTGTCCAAGATTTCATTAGTACTCTCGTTGAGAAACTCTGAATATATAAAGATAAGCCTCCCATATTTGCTAATGTCATAACCTAATATGATCGTGATAGGAGAGAACTGGCCCAAAAGCAGATTACATGAAAAAAAAATAGAAATTTTAGTTGTATGAAAGCTTGATAAGAGCCAAAACTTACTGCAATTTTAAACTATATTAACAGACATTTCAGTCCACTATATACTGGACAGAGTATTCTTGGAGTTTTATGGTCACTTCTGGGCACCTGGCTTTAAGAGTGGCCTATATAAGTCAAAGAATGGAACCGAGGAGGACACAGAGTCTAGAAGCAGTGCTTTGTGAATGGGAAACATGATGTTAGCTTGAAATATTTGAAATATTGTCAGGAGAAAAGGATTCGGTATATTCTTTGAGACTCTAGAAAGCAGAATTAGGATAAATGAAGGAAAACTTTTCCAACGATTAAAAGTTTGTCAGAAAATGGGGTGTTTTGCCTGGTGGAATAATAACCCTGCTTAGTGCCAAATGCCTGAGTGTCCCTGTAGAGAGAGAAGTACCATGGGCCATTTTAAATAAACTGAATATTACAAAGAGGACTCCTGAATGAAGTGTTACCTCTAAAATACCTCCCATTATTATTATTATTTTAGTGTTCATGGGCTCATAATCATGACATACTTGTGGATAGCACCTCTCCATACTTCTATAGTAATGCCTCAGCTCTTAATTCCTTTCTCTCACTTTGTAACCCCAAATAAGTACCTTATCTAAACTTTTATTTCTTTAATTGTAAAATAGGAAACCATAGTGCTTTACATATTTTCCCAATCAGATAAGTATGATAAGCAAATTATATAATAGTTATAAACTGTAAAGTATATAAAAATACAAGATATTATTTTGTTTTCCACAAAAGCTGTAGATAGTCAATGTGCATTCCTTTAACTGTCTTATGTTGGAGAAAAATGTTTTAACACTTTTTTAAAGGCCATTTGAATGACTTGTAATTGTTTTCCTTTTTCTGATAAGGTGTGAAGGTCTCTAATAGCTGTCAACGAAGTGTCATGTGGAGTGATTTAAGTAGCACTTACTGTTCTCTTATTGGTTGGCCTTTATTTGGTCCAATACAGAGTACAACTTTTAAAAAGGGAGAAGACAAGAAGGGTGAAGGGGAGATATGCTCAATAAGCTTTTATTTAAATAATGTTTATTTGTGGGGGGGAGGGGAAGGCCATCATAATTATCTTTTAAAAACAAATGTGTATTGGCATCTACTGTCTTTGAGATGACTCCATAGTTAGTGGAATGGTTCAAATTTCCTTGTTTATTTTAAGAAATTATCAAAAGGAAAAAGAACACATTGTTATTGTTTTTAAGAGGTCCAAGTTAGCCAAATCACCTGCAACAAGATCTTCTAAATCCTAAGAATGAAAACCAAATTATTGTTCATTTAATGTTTATTTAAATTTATTATAGCTTAGTATGCTGGTTTCAGGTTGATTTTATGATCCACTAATGTTAGAGTTTTATATGTTCTATGTATGCTTTATATCACATTGGGGTCTCTTGCATAATCAACATGTACTTAGGTCTGTTTTATGTGAGTTGGAGCACAATTTTACTATTTTAAAAGATTAAAGAAGTTGATTGTTATATTTCTCTCTTTATATCATATTGCTGGTGATGCCTATGATTTATTTGATGCCAAATGCCTGATATATTCCCCACTTCCCAATTATAGCAGTCTTCCCACACGGAAAATGGTGTTTGGTTCATAACAATTTACTTCAGTATGAAATTTCTAGGAGTGCAGTTACAAAATGAGGCAACTATTTGCATTTTTCACTAGAGGTAAATTGCTGATTCTGTTTGTTTTCTAAAGATAAAGATAATAGTTCTTCATGGTAAAATTGCAGATAAGCCCCATAGAAATGAAAGTGATTATTGATCTCTCAGTGGACATGACCAGTGTTGGTCTTCAGTATTCCATTTAGAGCCATTTCATCCTCTACCCTTTTGCAAGTGTTCAACATCAAATTATATACTGGAGAGGAATTTTTGAGGACATCCCACCCAAGTCCAACCCTACACAAACAGAAAGAATGCTGAGGTCTAGAGTGTTCGCTGGAATGACTGACCTTGGACCATAGAGCTGGTAAAGGGGAGCAGATCTGAATTCAAGTCCCTGGTTTTTTTTGTTATTCACGTTTCTCCTTACTATTGTGGTGCGATTGTTGCTGAGGCAAGCAGGAGGCATCACTATTTATCTGATAGTAAGTCCCTGCTATAGACTCTCTCATGCTCTTTCCC